>NC_056751.1:476610739-476978239 GCF_019279795.1 Protopterus annectens
GCAATGCTCAGGGCATTATCATGGATGTGTGTGCTGGCAGCCCTGAAGCTACCACGACTCCCATATCTGGCATGCCTCACAGCTGTATCAGGTATTTGCCAGGGGGGACATCCCACAAGACCATCTCGTGGGGGATGCTGGCTATGCACTGGAGCCGTGGATGATGACTCCCATCAGAAATGTACACACACACATGCAAGAACGCCATAATGAGGCACACGACAAACCAGAATAATCATAGAGCGTGTGTTCGGGATGCTGAAATCACGGTTCCGGTGCTTGGATAAATCTGGTGGAGCCTTGCAGTACTCTCCAGGCACATGTGCCCACATATTCATAGTATGTGCCATGCTACATAATATGATCCTGCGGAAGCAGCTGCTGCAGGGACATAATGGGGAAGGGACACAAAGCCCACCACAACTGCCAAGGCCAGTCCAGGCACAGAGGGTTCCAGACCAGGAACACACTGTGCCAGCCCCAGTAGGCAGACGGAGGCGTACCCAATATGCCTACGCCTTGGCAAAGAGGGAACGTATAGCACATACTCTGACAGCATAGGCCCCATGGACTGACACCTCCCTACCTGCACACACAGTGAAATGGACGGCACACAAACATGACCACCTGTAAAGTGTACCGTATGGGTGGCCTCATGTGTGACTCCAACATAGGCAGCCCCCAAACACTGTACACCCAACAGCCAGTGGAGCATGTAACGCCAACACCTGAACAGTACCTTGGGTCCTACAGCACGCGGCGTTGCTGTATGCCTGCCACGTCATGCAAGATGTATACATATAAATATATATATATATATATATATATATATATATATATATATATATATATGTGTATATACATATATATACATATATATATATATATATATATGTAGATAGATATAATTATATCTATATAGAAATATATGTAGACATATACATATATATATATATATATACTACAGTTAAGACAGGGAATTAGAGGGATATAAGGTGACTGAGATGTAACCCGCGATATCTGTACATAGTATACATAGTGAAACGACAACCTGAACATCCGGGAGGTTCAACATAAGAGGATACCGCCAACCATGGAACGGGTAACATACCGATATGCATAAACGCGAGGTGGAAAGATCGCCAGACCACAGTACTGTAACAGTACATGCGTAATAGTATGATGATATGAAGGAGAGGTAGACACCGCCACCGGTGTTGCGGTCCACGTGGGTACTGTGTGCAACCGTCCCGTGAGTGCCGTAGTATGTGTACGCAGCGGTGAGGGTGCGTGCGCCGCTGTGTGAGTGTAATGTGTGTGTGTCTGCAACATGTGTATGTTGGTGCCACGTTAGAGGCAGAGCGGAATATTAGGTGTAGGCATATGGTAAACTAGCTGCAGGCATATGTACACTACTAGTCCCAAAGTAGTAGTGACAGCCCCACCCTGGCTAGGTGTGTTGCGACATAGAATGATACAAAGTGAATATGTCCCAGATGGTAGCACAGGAATATACCCCATATGAAATTGAAAGGACGTATGTAATAGTCATGCCTGTATGTACGACACTGATATGTTAATTGCAATAAGATACGTCGGCAAAGTCACACAGCAATAGGTATGTACCGTGGAAATACGTATGTGCTACCCCAGTACTGACCGTGGCCACGTGTCAGCCCGTAAACACCGCTGTGTGTTCTACACGTGTCAAACAATCAATTCCCATCTGAATATGTGGCAACCACTGGCAAACAGGCTATCCCAACAACAGGACCACAATGACTGCAAATATCTAGGACAGAATGACAAGGGATAGTTGTCAAGTACACACAACTGCTGATATACCACAGATGTTACTGAGGTATACATGCATCAAGCTCACCCGCAGGCGATACCGACACCACATGACAACAGCCCAACCTACAATCCCATAACAAAAGACAATTAACTGTCAACTCTCCAAGTAGGGACGGAGCACACAGACAACTATACTGGTTATGTAGAGATGCAAGGCCCACAAACCATATCCGTGACGTACAACCACCGACATCCCCCACTGTACACAATAAAGGAATACAAACCGTAACAGCAGCACAAACATACAGTCGGTCAATGACATCTGCATAACCACAACATATCGCGTGGGGGACACAATTAAAGGCGGCTGCATAATTGCATGCATTGTAGAAATGCAAACAATAGCCTAGTTACAGTTTTGAATGCAATACTCCGTTATTATACGTCGGCAGGACAGGTACACCCACTTGTTGAAACAAATACACCTGTCACACACAATCCATGGGTGACATGAATGCAGACCATACTAGTTCCCATGCATAGCAGATGCAGTCACACATAACATAAGACAATACAGACCATCCCCATGAAGGTGGGGCGATTAATAGCCAACGCCAGGCCCGGAGAATCCAATTATACCCCAGTATCGGCGTAATTACCGAATGGAGTAGATGCACAGGTGATATGCACGTAATCACTCACGAGACATAGCCGCTGATATACCACAGAAGTTACGGGGTATACATGCAGCAAGCCCACCTGCAGGCGATATTGGAACCAATTAACAACAGCCCAAGCTACACTCCCATAACAAAAGACTATTAACTGTTAACTCTCCAGGTAGGATGGAGCACACAGACAACTATACTGTCTATGTAGAAATGCAAGGCCCACAACCCGATCCGCACGACAACCACCGATATCCCCAGTAGATATTAAAGGAATACAAACCGTAATAGTGGCACAAACATACAGTCAGTCAATGACATCTGCATAACCACAACATCTCGTGGGAGACACAATTAAAGGCGGATGCATACTTGCATGCGTTGTATAAAGGAATACAACAGCCATGTTACAGTTTTGAATGCAATACCCGTTATCAGTCATCATCAGGACAGGGACACCCACATGTTGAACCAAAGACTACACCCTACACACACAATCCACGGGTAACATTACTGAAATATACCTGTCGCCACGCATAGGGTTGCAGTTACACATAACATAACACAATACAGACCATCTCCACAAAGGTAGGGCAAACAGCCAACGCCCAGGTGAGGAATCAATTATACCCCAGTATCGATAATGCACTTCCGAATGGAGTAGATGCACAGGTGATATGCACGTAATTACTCACTGAGGAACAGCAGTTGGCGGGATGAATTCACATGTTGCAGGTATCGACGGATATAAGGATGACTCTCAGGATATTCAAACCGTATGCTCATACCGAACCAGCAGTGTACAACAAAGCGAAGAAACGGAAAATGATACACGGAACGAAACACGGAAGAAACACCGACAAGGTATGTAGAACACACGATATGTACGGTTGTGTAACGCATGATGTGTATGTCAAGCTGTACTGTATGTGAATGGTGGTTGTAATTAATTACACTTGTCCGTAATGCAGACAGTGGTGAAAGGTAGTTATGTAGTGATATCCTGCTGAGCATACCAACGCTTGCGGACACCGTGTGTACAGCAGTGGGACATCATGTACACAGCGGAGACACCACAATGGATGCCACAGGGGCATTAGAGAACAATGCCATACCACATGCCGTTGCTGGCAGTGGATGTCCAACAAGGAAGTGCCATAGCAGGGGATAGGACATGTATGTATACTGTCACAGCACATGTGTATGGGCATATACCGTTGATGTCATACGTAAGGTGCGCGACGCACGTATGCCCTGCATTACGGGATACTATGTGAAATATGTGTAATGTAAAGCTGTCTAGGTAGATATGACAGATATCATACACAGTATCACAGGCATATCATGCATAACACAGGTATCGCCTATTGGTATGTACAATAACAGGATACATATGGCCTGTAGGTATCGGACAGAGTAGTAGCATGATAGCTAGCTGAAAAGGAAGGGACACCAAGTAACCATGCCCAAAGGACCTGTAGCAGCTGCACAGGTGCACAGTGGGCAACAATGCAGTCTGGCAGGTCCATGTGTAAACACATGTGCAGTGTACACAGTAGTGTCACCTCCCTATGGTAGTGTCATGTGGACAGCAGAGGCGGGTCTCAACTGCACGTCTACACAGTACCGCTGCTGTGGTGGTACCAGGACTACGTGTCACTCAAACAGCAAGGGAGGTATCACATGAACAGTGTTACTGTGTGTCCCTGCGGGATGTGCACAGGACCTATGTTCCACAGCATGGTGTGTGTTGTGTTTGTGGAAGTAACACAGAAGCCCAGCCCATGCAGTGTGGCATGTGTGCACATATCCAGGAGCAGTCCGTTCACACTGCCCACCACAGATGTCATGTATGAGGAGTATATGCATCAGTAATGTGGAGGACATGGGCCGTGTCAGAGCAGAAGACACCCCTGAGTATGTGGTATGCAGATGTGTACAGATGTGTTGTCCGTATGTCAGCCGCATATGTAAACCGTCTGAGCCTGGTAAACATCGTGGCATGACAATGTTGTGCCATGTAAAGCTGTAGCTGTTGTTGAAGGTACACCATAAATGTGGTAGTGTACACTTGACTGTGTGTAGATGTGTGTATTTCAGAGGTACAATGGCTACCTATGTACCAGCATCACACACAGTACAGATAGGTGTGGCCTTGCAGAAGGGTATCCATGCCACAGTGGAATACAGTAACCCCAGAACTGTGTGTGGCATATGTGTGTACAGCAACCATGTACAATGTGATATGTATGTACAGGACCAGTATCCATGTGATAGTCAGTGGGTGAATGTTGTTATGCAAAGGTGATGTGCATGCACCATGTGTCATGCATCCTGATGCCATGATACTCATATGATGTATCCGCTACACTGACACCCGTATGGTTGGTATCGGTATGAGCTGGTGGAGCAATAATGGTGCTTGGTATGTAGGCATGGGATATCTAGGCATGGACAGTACTCTGTGACAGCATGTTCTGTATGTAAGCATATAGTGAACATGAGGGGCCCCATGACTGAGGACTGTGTAATGCCATATGTACCTGACATGTAGTAGGTACTATGGTATGCTCGCACCACTGTGTGTCCTGTCCATGAGCCACATAGCATAACATCCAGAGACACAGGGTATGATGTGCAGGTGGATGTGTAAGTTGCCATTACCAGAACGTGCAATGGTGCTGAAGGGCAATGTGAGGACAACGTCTGATGTGTCGGCCTCGTACCACCCCAACCACCCATGCAACGGTATGACAGGTGGCAAGCATGTGTATGTGCCATGCTGTGGCATACACAAACCCAGCACGGGTGCCTGGAAAGGCCTGGAGGCCAGCAATGTGTGTGGGAATCACGTTCGTGAGGATGTGCCCCATTGCCATGCAGAATAGTCCAGTCATGGGTGTATGACTACAGTCCCACATGTGCAATGCAGTGCCACCCGTGGGTTGTGCGAGAAATGCCGCTGTGCGGCGGTCAGGGTACACATTGTCCAACAACAGGCTAGCAGTGAATATAGTGGCCTGGTGCGGAGACGTATACCGAACAGGTTGGTGGGACATTACAGCCAGGGACATCGGAAGGTGATATCGGGCCAGTGTCCCAGGACATACCATGTGCATGTCAGTACCGTGTACGTGTCCATAGGGACACTACGATGTCCATGTACGGATTGCGACCCTGTAGTGAGTGAGAGGGTGTATTGTCAGTAAGTACGCCATCGCCTGGCCCGTTGCCAACATTAGCTTGGCCTGCAATGCCTGGGTGACTATTGTATTTGACATCAGATGTGGATGTAGCCAAACAATACAGACATACCACCACAATGCCTGAGGCCCCACACCACAATGTGCGGCAGTCATGTTTAGGTAGCTAGCCTTGGAGTATGTGATGATGGACCTCGAGGACCCACCATGGCTGACAAGTGATGCACCCCACACATGTGAATGTACACCACTGTGCAACAGCCTGCACATGTGGTTGTACATCATATGTGCATGGAACATGACCACCACAGTGGTGTCTGTGAACAGGTCAGTACCGCCATGTCTCTGTGTGGAATAGCATGGTTTCTGCAATTGTGTACATGCTACGGAAGTGCACTGTGGTATGTGTCAGCATATGTATGTGCACTGTCCATCTGCTGGGGTGTCATGCCGTTAACAACTGCTGTCAGCAGACATCAGTAGTACTGGTTGTAGTACACATGTTCTGTGTATGCTGCGATGGGTGTGTTTCCAGGGTGTGGCTAGCAGGGCCGTGTAGCATATGTGTTTAATCCACCGAAGAGGGGATAACCCCAGGTGCATCACACCAGTCACATGGAGGTATTGTGCATGCTAAGGGTAGTGTAGGTATGGTATGTGTTGTATAATGTGTCATCCAGCTGAGCGGAGTGCATGACTCAAGCATGTGTAGGTACATGGATGTCTATTCCAGGGAAGTGTGGGTTGCTGTCAGCACTTGGCAGTATTAGCTGTCTGAGGCCCAATGTACATTATAACAACACAGACGGTATGTAACCTGTGGTGTACAATGTCGACTCTGTTGCGTGTTACAATGTGTATAGCGGTCACAAACACGGGTATCTGCACATGGAGCAGCTATGATGCAATGTGTTAGGCAACTATCCAGGATGTGTGCAAAACACTGTGTGATGTGTGAACCCCTCACCTGTGGGTGTTCCAGTCCAGGTATGTGCCTGGGAGGTACGATCCGTACAATCCGTGCTGCAGGCATGCTGCGCAGAGCATGGAGGCAGGTCCCAGTCACCGCAGAGATATGTAAGTGGTGCAATAGTGTGTGCCTCGCTTGTGTGCAGCACAGTGGAAGATGCAAGCATTGTCCCACATGACCCCATGCCGTGCCTGCCTGTTACAGCCCTGCCGGAGACAGTTATGTAAAACTGCCACAGAGGCAGTATAGCATGTGAAGATGTACATGTGTGCTCCACACCCCAGGCCGATGGCTGCAGGTCATGAGTGCCACAGCATTGTGGTCGACCAGGACTGTCATAGTGGTCAGATACCACATGCCTGTACAATAACAGTAGGAGCATAGGC
Source organism: Protopterus annectens (assembly GCF_019279795.1). NCBI lineage: Eukaryota > Metazoa > Chordata > Ceratodontiformes > Protopteridae > Protopterus > Protopterus annectens. The sequence continues at coordinate 476,617,764 of NC_056751.1, forward strand.
AACAGTTGCAGTGACACAGTAGGTCAATGTACAGTGTCCCTGTGTCCAGACCACTGCCTACTGTACACTTGGCTATACACACACCCAGAGGGCTATAACACCGGTGAGCCATTGCATGTCCCAGTACACGTAGTCTGTGTATTGCCATCACAGGGCAGTCACAATAACATGTTGTATGAGAGATATATTGTACCAGGTGATGTGTCATGTGTGTGTATGTTGAGTTGCAGAGCTGTTCACCCGTCCTCAACATCTCAGTGCATGATGCCTTGTGTAACATGATGTGTGGAACTGCAAGGTGATCCACAACAGGGTCATCCGTGACTGGTGCGTTGTGAATGGTGTAACCCATGGGTCTGCGGGATATACACTGGTGCTGTCGGTTGCCATTCTGGTGGCCACCAGTGGTGCCTACAGTGGTCATACAGACATACTGCATACATTGTTCTGGCAGGAATGTCCATTGTTGTAGATGATGTGGTACTACGTGAAGGTAGGTGTGTGTTGTGAATGTTACCCATCCAGACGTGACCGTCAGGTGCAGTCATGGTTGTCGACAGCATCACACCCATCCACAGCTGTCAGCACCCTGTCCCCAGAATGGGTAACAGTAGCCCTCGTACTGTGAGACTAATGTGCAGATGGCGGAACACCTACTACTGGCTGGCTAACAGTGTCATCTAGGAAGGCTATATGATGGCTGGAATACGCTGCTCTAATGTATAATTATGGTATCACGATGAATTACATTGATTCACATATAGTAAGCCATGGCTGCTGGCATGTAAACTGTGTACAACAATGACTGTGTGACAGACCCAACCAATGTGGAGCCGTGATGAACATGCACCCGTTAGAACACCAAATGAGGTATGTTGCACGTAATGATGTACAACTGACAGCTATGGGCACAGCATGGATGCAGAAGTACATCCCCCACAGGCAGTACCACTCCATGTTGGTAGGGGGCATTGCACGAGTACATGTGACAGTTGCTGTATTGCCACATGTACGGCATATCCGTCATATAGGGGTAGCACTGGTACGTGACTGTCGGACATGCCTGTACATACGACCATGTCCCACAGGATATGTGTTACGTGTGTACACCTGTCGTACCTTCATCAAGCTGTGACGTGTATGGCTGCCAGTGTACCTGTGTGACATGTTGTGCAATGGGTGCAAAGGTATGCAGTAGCACATTACATGCCCACATGTCCTGCACAGGTGCATAGCCTGAACATACACTACAAATAGGGTGTTGGATAATAGCAACCCACAAGAGGTGATGGGTACGGGTGGCAATCCACTATCACCTTTCCGGGTAAGGTGTGCATGTCCATGACACATTAGCACCTGAGATGTTAGCAGTACAGCTGTACAGGGCGGCATGCATATTTGATTACAAATACCCTTGCGTGTTCCACCACTGGCCTGTTGTCAGACAGACACCAACACAATGTGCAGCATTGACATGTGCACAGCACATCACCACTGGCTGCAGTAGAACAGGGTTACTGTGTTGACGTGCACAGAACATCAGCGCCAGCCACAGTCGAACACGGTATGTGTTGAACCCCACCATCATTGTAGCCCATGCCACAGACAGACGTGTTATGCATCTGTGTATGTACGGCTGGGAATGGCCCTGGCCTAGCAGTATAGCTGTGTCAGTGTTGCGAACAACATACTGAATGGGCTGTGTGTGTGAGGTGTGCGTCATATGTGTATGGTCTGAAGGATGATACCAGCAGTGCCCCCGCTATGTGAACATCCCCGTCCCCATAAATGAATACCTAGGCTGTGCTCAACACCATGGTCACTGTGGGAGGGATGGTGCTGTGCGGTGCACCCGGCGACATGGTGGTGACAGCAGGCACTGGATGTAGACATATGTGGTACCCATGTCAGGCCGGGGTACCATCCATGTGCACAGGATATCACCGTGCGGGCACATACAGCACTGTGTTGAACAATATCACAGCACATAGCACCTGTCAGGGATAATGTGTATGCATGGATGTGCGATGCCAGCATGCACCATACACACCCCCACCAGGCAGCATGCTGCCTACCTTGCAGAAGGCCATCGTCCACACCATGGTGATGGACATGCGACATGTCCATATACCCATAGAAATAACATATGGAATGGACAGCCACCCTCCCAATACTGGTATCCCACAGGCGGGACACATCCCTGTGCCATGTATGTGATATACCCTGCCATACCATGCAGCCCTGTCCAGCAAGACTGCACGTGCCATCACAGTCATACATGGTGCGTTGGCCACATGGCACTTGCACTATCAACTGACCAGATCAGTAATGTGGCACTGATGTACCTCGTGGTGTCACAAGTGCTGTGTGTCAGCGTGTACAACGTGCGCACGCACATGCTATGTATGACCATCCCTGCTAATGTCATATGATTAGACATTGTCCCATGTGTATCACATGTGCAATACAGGCGAGCCGTGGCAGGTTGTCTAACACCCATACAGTGCTGAGTAGATGTATATGGCACAACACATGCATGTACAGGTGTCCATGTGTATGTGTGCAGTGCCACTGCTGACGTCCATAACGGCTGCGTCTGTGATGCTACGAGACATATACACAGCATCCAGGTGAATAGTAGAACTGTGCACACATCGGGCCACGTGCTGATTGGTATGAACACAGGTGCAGGCAGGTACACATGTCCACAGCAGGTTACCATCTACATGGGGTATGTACAATGTGATGAGTTGACACAGAGATATGATATGATACCCATTGCATAACGGTGTGACAGGTGTGACAGCAACACGTCAGCTGTGTCAGTGTCATGATGCGTCTCAGAGATTACTGTGCAGATGTCGTACATGTCATAGCAATGTATGTTCAGCGGTATTCCAGTACGTCAGTGTGAATGTGACCTGTCACCATCATTATGTCTTACAGATAATGCCTCGTTCACGACTGCCAGCCTTCAGCCGCCAGGAGGATGAAGTAATCATACCGTTGCTCCATGACAACTATGACTTGCTATTCAGCCATGTTCCACAGCAAGCGCAGCAGCGGGATGACCTGTGGCAGGATATGCGCAGGAGGGTGAATGACATGGGTGGCACCAACCGCACCTACCAGCAGGTATGCCGACACTGCACGGACCTCATACGGCACGCGAAACAGCGTGCCGCTGCAATCACCAGAGAACAAGGTGGAACAGGTGGTGGGCCACCAACCCAGCCCCCACTCACACACACGGAGGAGCTCCTGGCCAGTCTGGGGACACCCAGGGAACAGCATGCAGAAACACTAGCCGCCATCGTGGAGGTGGGTGTCTCCCAACCAATGAGCCTGGAGCTGCCTGGTAAGTCAGTCTTGCCTATGAGTATGATATCCACTGTAGGTGTAGGTGTCACTGTACAGCATGTAAAGTAACAACACATGCCAGGTATATGGGCACACAAGCCACATACTACAGTATGCTACGTTGTGTTTGCAGACGTGTGCATACCACATGCTATCACACAGGTACATGATGTGACATGCACAGTGCAAACTGTGGCTGTCATACAGTCATGGATAATGTTTATACTGTTGTGTCGCCCCTATACAGGTACCTCTGGCGTGTCGCACAGACATGGGTCTGTTGCAGGTGAGACTGTTGTTAGTAACAGGCATGTTACAGTGTAGAGTTATTCGCCATGTGGCCAGGTATAACATGCACACCTGGGTTTTGTCCCAGTCACGGTATACAGGTTGCACCACCAGACACACACATGCCACCCGTGCGCAGTAGATACAACCGTTATTATACACCGGCATGAAACCACAGTACCTGTCAGTGTGATATGTGCGGTCAGCTATGCATACAACGGTGGAGGTGTTCTACAATGGATGCATATGTAGTATGCATTGGAACGCCATCCGTGGTACGCACACAGTACCACACAGTGAGCAGTGATCTGGGCAGCACACAGGTGTCACCAATGTGACATATGCCCCTGCATTGTGTGCACATCGCCAGACATGCCACCCGACATGTCCCACGCCCGTGGTGTTCTGTCTGCAATATTGTCACACCATCACATGACCCACACCCGACATAGCAAACATCCACACTGTTGTCTGCATAGCCCTCTGGATTGTGACACCTCCGACATGTATGGATGTATGTCACATGGGACACCACAGGAATGGGTACACGATGTCCATCGCACACAATTGTCCAAGACCCAGTCACACATGGCCATGGGTGATAGCCACAGGCATGTTGCCACACAGTACGTCTGATGTGGATAGACACTGTTGCACATTGTCCACACATAGTGCGATCATAGCCCTAGTGGACCACCTGTACATTTGATGTGGTACACCAGACAACCGGAATGCCTGTCTGCAGCCACCGGAGGTGCCACCAATATGTACCATATACGTGCTGTGGAACAGCATGACTGTGTTGCAGTCATGGCAATGCAATGCGTCCATGTTATGCATCGCACAGCAACATACATGCGTCCTGTTGCCATGCAGTGGCACAGTGCCTGTACTCCCCACTGTATAGCCATGTACACGGCTCACACTAACCACACCTGCACATACATATTTGCTAAACATGCATTCTGTCTGTAGGCTGTACACACAACACTGCACTGTGAAGCCCATTATGATGCAATGCATGTGGCGGGACACCATTGTCACACATGTCCACATGTTACCGCACATGTCGGCAGATTACATGTCAAGGTAACGTCAGCCATGTGTACTGTTAACCTGTCTGTGGCCATATGGTGTATCACAGTGATGCATGCAAACTACCATGATTGTGTGTACTGCATGCCTACTGATATGACACCTGCTTGATGTAGTGTGCACCCCAGGGCGGTATGCATACTAACACTATTAATATCTGGGCTGCATTCCCTGTGCTGTAGTGTGGGAATGCTGCATGCCATCTGCAATATCACATGCATGGTGTGTCTGCGTGTGTGTGTGTCTGTGTGTGTGTGTCTGCGTGTGTCTGCGTGTGTGTGTGTCTGTGTGTGTGCCTGCGTGTGTCTGCGTGTGTGTGTGTGTGTCTGCGTGTGTGTCTGCGTGTGTGTCTGCATGTGTGTAATGTACCTTACAGTATGTCTTTGTATTCACAGGTGGTGTAGGTGCGTTCCCCTCCTGCGGTCCATCTGATGTTATTGTCCCCACAGATACTGGCGGTGATGACCATATGCATGAGGTACAGGCAGGGTTGTCAGGGGCAGAAGCTGTGCCATTGGTTACCATCCCACCTATGTCCCCCTCATCCCCACACATGGTTCTGATGCCGACACATACCACATCACCATTGCCCATAGAGGAAGGACAGTCAGCGTCTGCTGGCATGGAGCAAGAATGTGTGGTGGCTACAGAAGGTGCGCCTACACACCATGTTGCCAGTGTAATGACTGGTGATGTGCCACACAGGCATGTGGCTGGTGCTGCTCGTAGAAGGACCTCTGGCAGACATGCACCTGCTGTACAGGGCGCAGCAGCTGGTATCACCAGACGCATGTTCCAGACTGTAATGGCGGCACAGGCATGTGCAGAACGGCAGAACCAAGAAGGGCAGAGGCTGCAGAGGGCTGAAATCCGTTCCCTAAATGACAGCATCCAGTCATTGGCGAATGCTCAACAGCAGATTGCTAATGTACTGGATAGGCGATTAGGTGAAATGGTTGGAATCCTCGACCGAGGCATGGCAATCCGCGAGCGTGAGCTGTCTGTGCTGGAACACCTGGTAGGGGTGAGGCGTATGACACATGGGCGTAGGCCGGCAACACCAGCTAGTGTAGGTTGACGTGTGCGTGCCACCTCTCATGCCCACTCACACAGTGCCGGTAGCAGCAGCAGTGCAGCTGGTGCTACACCGTCCACACCAGGACACAGCAGGCCACATGGACGTGGCCCTGGCCGGTCCCAGCATGGACACGGTACCAGCGGACATGTGTCATTGGACAGTAGCCACTCTATACCTCCACCCGGTAGTGCCCGTGTGACCCCAGGCAGGCACAGGTCACGTGGCCGCAGACGGACACAGTGAGCCATACAACCTGCACTGTACAGTCTGGGGCTGCCAATTATACCCCGTGTAGGCATCACATATGGCTGAACTGTGTACACACATACCCACACACGGCAGACACAACTGTAGGCCTCCACCACATCCACATGCATTCTGCACAGTCATGCCCAATAAACTCACCGGCCCTTACACACACACATGATGTCATCCATTGGTGCAGCCTCTGCCCCTGGCAGACATATCACCCTGTGCATATGATGAAGCCTCTACCGCATCCCTGTCATCCACATCATCGGTGCAGGGTAATGCAAATATATTCTGATGCACAGGGTGGACAAGATAGTGAGAGGTGTATGTGATACCTGTGTATGCATAGCGTGTGATGTGTATGTTGCAGTGGTTGTGTATGAAAACTGACTGTTGCGTATGTGACATGGGTTGTGTACTGTCAACATGCAGCAGACATACCATGTAGTGCAGGTGCAGCATGCATTGAGCTGTGTTCACGGTATGTGTGACGGTTACATGTGTAGCACCATGTTGGTTCTGATAACCTGAATCCCTCCTATGGTGTACTCGCATGTGCCTACAGGGAGCACTGTTATCGGTCCCCCACGTGTAGCTGTGGATTACCCACAGGCACATCTGGCAATATCAGCATACCACATGTACCCACAACCTGCCTGGACACCTACATAGGTTCATAGGTGCATAGGTACATGCTAGGCTACCTGCCCTAGGGCATGTATAAGCCTAGCCAGAGTGTGTGTGGCTTTCACCACCCCTTAGGATGAGGATACTATACCCATTAGTTTGCTGTGCTTCTGTCCAGCAGTGACACAGAGATGATTCCCGGGGTATACCTACGATCTCCCATCCACTCGTCAAGCTTTCTTTTGAACAGAGTCAGTGAGGGGCTCTGCCTCACAAGGACTGGGATTCTGTTCCGTAGTGTAGGGAGTCTCTGGGTGATGAACCTGTCCCTCCAGCACGTCCTATTTATATCCGTGTTGAGGTTTGTGTCTCTTACCCTCGTGGCTCTGGTTGATTTGGATCTTATGAGGTGGAGCATGCCCATTAATTCCAGGTGGGACATGGCCTTGTATGTCAGGCACAGATCACCTCGGAGTAGACGGTATGCGACTGTATAGCGCCGGAGTTTCTTCAGTCAGGCAGCGTGTGGCATATGTTTGAGCCCCTTTATCCTATTGGTGGGGAACGTTTGTGGTCATTACAACTGCTGCAAGTGTCGGGTTAGGTACATTCTGAATGGGGCGTTGTACTCAATCATTGGTCTGATAAGTGAAGAGTACAGGGGTACAATGACCTCCCCTGATCTGGATGTGAATCCCTTCATGATCAGGTGGGCAATGTAGAAAGTCTTCCTAACCACATTGGCAATGTGAGTGTCAAAAGAGAGGTTACTGACAAGTTGGGTCTCCAGGTCCCTGATAACGTCTTCCGTGTTTAATGGATTACCACCTATGTGGTAATTAGGGGTTACCCTGTTGTTCCCAAAGGGTATGGCTATACCTTTCTTGGCATGTAGCTTAAGGCCATGGCTCTGGCACCAGTTATCCATTTCTATGAGACCTCTGGTGGATGTCTGTGTCTGATGGGGTGTCGATTATGGTGCCCAGTTTGCAGACATCTGCATACTTTGTCAGCCACAATCCCCCTATGTTTGCCTGCACGTCAGACAAATAAATGCCGAACAAGAGGGGGCCCAGGACTGAGCCCTGTGGGACACCACTCATGACCGGCTTAGAGTCTGACATGGCACCAGGAACTCTAACCCTGTGGGTTCTGTCTGTGAGCCAGTTTGCAACCCATCTTGTGACATATGGGTCTAGATCTACGCTGGTGAGCTTTTCTATGATGCCCGCGTGGGGTATTGTGTCGAACGCTTTTGCTAGGTCAAGGTAGGCTGTGTGAACTGCCTTACCCTCATCAATGGCCTTAGTGACTCTTCCGAAAAGGTCGACCAGGTTCAAGAGGCAGGATCTGCCCTTGATAAAGCCGGCTTGGGTATGATCCAGTGTATGTAGGTCCCCAATGTCTTCATTTATGAGCTCCATTATGATCCCCTCCATAGCTTTGCAGACAAGGCTCGTCAAGCTTATAGGGCGGTAATGTCCAGGGTCCGTAGAAGCACCGCCTTTGTGGAGTGGGACCACATTTGCTGTATGCCATTCTTTGGGTACGTATCCTGTAGTAAGGCTGAAATTAAACAGCAGCCTTATGTGCGGGTTTAGGTCCTCATTGAGGTCATGTAGCACACAGCCGGGGACACCGTCCGGTCCCATTGTTGCTGTGTTTTCCGCTTTAGGGAGAGCAGCTCTCACCTGGGCATCTGAGATGTTTGGGAGGCTAGACTCTGGTGGGATAGATATCTCTCCTCTTGGGGGGGAGGGAGGGGAGAGATATGCACGGAACCTGTCTGCCAGTATGTTGGCAATGTCTGTGGGTTCAGTGATCATTGTACCATTCTGGACCCATTCCGAGCATAACTGTGAGCTTCCACCCATGTTTCTACCATAGCTACAGAAGGCCTTATGGTTGTCTTTTGTGTCTTTCACGAATCCTCTCCCACAGGTGACCTTGGATGATTGTATGAGTGATCGTAGTTCACTGCTAGTATTGATCAGAGATGCCTTCCCTGTTAGGGATTTCGCTCTGTCATGTAGTAGCTTTCCCCTCTTGTTGTACAGTTTGTTTGTGGCTGGGGTCCACCAGACCGTGTGCCTGCCTTTAGTGGAAAGGGTCCTGATGTTATTAGGGATTGCTTGATCCATACATTCCTGGAGGTGCTCTTAGAGGGCACTTGTAAGGGTTTCAGCAGCGTGGGTTGTGTTTTCCACTGGCTCGGAGGCCTTGAAGGGTACCACTCCAGTCTTAAGAAGTGTGAAGTTTGCTTTTGAGATGTTCTTCACCGTGGTCTCCTTTGCTGGGGTTGGGGGCGGGATGTGGATCTCCAGTGAGATTAATTTATGGTCTGATCTCACCGATGAGGGATATACATCCGGTGTGGAGCATGTCGTCCCCATGTGTGATGATCAGATCTAGTATAGTTCCTCCTCTTGTGGGTATGGTGACTAGTTGTTCCATAGCATTTGGGTGTATGAACTCCAGGAACCTTTGGGCTAGGGTGTTGGGTCATGGGTAATGTTCCCGGTCTATGTTTGGGTAGTTGATGTCACCCAATATGATGGTGTTTGGAGAGACATTCATACTCTCCAGTGTCTTCAGGAAGGCTGTGTGGGTATCCTGAGTTAGAGAGGGTGGTCTGTAGCATGCTACAAACTGTAGGGCAGTACTACCTATGGTTAATTGCACATGGATGGTCTCCGCTCCTACGTGCGTTGCCACTAACCTGGAGGTGTGGGTATCCTTTATGCATATGGAGACTCCCCCTCCATATGTGGTTTGGTCCGGATTTGGGGCCGGAATGCGTGATATGAGGTATAACCTGATAGTGCTGGGGTGCTCTCAGGAGCCTTGAACCAGGTTTCAGTCACAGCACAGACATCGATGTTCTCCATACTGAGGAAGGCTTTGAGTGCATGCAACTTGAGGATTAGACTTCTGGCATTGAGCAGTATTACCCTTAGTTCTTTCCAGGTTTGTTTTCTAGGGCGGTAGGTTTATCATTTGAGCCTTGCTGGAAAAAGGCACTATGGGGGTGGCAGGAGCCTTTGCCAATATCCGGAAGCCCAGGAGTGACAGGTGCAAGCCATCCCCTGCGAAGCAGCATGGCGTGTCAAGCATGTCATCCCAGGCAAACAGACATTGGACCCCCTTAGACTGACACCGGTAATTAAGCCAATTATTAAAGCTGATCATTCTGACTCTGTATTGTGGCATCATTCTTGGTGAGGGTAGGATACTGCTCAGGGTCAGGGTCATACCGGCCTGGGCTACATAATCTGAGAGCCCCTTTATGTCTCTTTTCATGTAGTCCAGGGAGGTATGTCTCAGGTCGTTCACACCGGCATGGACAATGACTGCGTCATACTTGTACATGCTGCGGAGTGACCTGAGTGGGTGTGTTATGTGGCAGATTCTAGCGCCCGACAGGCAGCCTACTGTGATCATTTCCTTGTTCAGTCTGGTGGGTGGGACGTCAGTGTGTCTGACTATGGCGTCACCTATAACAAGTGTGTCTGGCATTGTGTGTGGCATTAAGGGCTGTGACTGTTTAGCACACTGACTTTGAGAACTATGTGTTGCTTGTCCTATGTCTTGAGGAGGCAGTTGCTTGGGTGTCTGCTTTGGAGGCCTCTGTAGTTTTGGTATATGTTTGAACAGTGCCTCCGAGTATGTCTTTGTGTGTTTATGTGTTTGTTTTGCAGTTGTGATAGTTCTATGTGAAACTGGGTTTGTGGTGTGTGTGGTGTCCTTCTCCTCCTGTCTGGTCTTGCCGGTCCTGAGTTGAGAGAGCTCAGCCTCCAGTTTGGCTATATAGTTGCATCTCTCACATGTATTTGTGTTTTGTGGGGGAAGGTGTGGGTTGTCTGTGTACATGAGGCAATTGTAACATTGCCTCAGGATGCCCAGATTCACCAGCTGAACAGGAGAGGACGCTAGCAGTTGACCCTTCGACATGCTAGAAAACGTGTAAGCGTTTGCTGTGTAACTGAGTCAGAAGGGACCTATAGGGGAATGGGTACTCAAGGTGATTCTAGGCTAATGTAGTACTTTGTTTAGTATATATGTACTTTACCTATGTAAGAATGCTTTAGGAGCAACTACTGAGCTTTTGTGATAGAGAATAGACAGTTTAGATTGCAAGTAGGGAAGTTCTAAGGGAAAACATGAAGAGCAGAATGTACGGAGCCAGACATAGTTCAACATTGTTTACACAGTACGTGACACACATGTCCACACATATACTGCACCTGACACCTGTGGTCGGTGCCACAGGCTACAGTGGACAGAGACATCACATACATGGCAGGACAAAGTACAGGTATGGTGACATTGTGCAGGTGTCGTACACAGCGTGCTGCCCACTGACCTCAGGTGTCACCTGTCAGCTGTGGTGCATGCTGTGCAGCAGTAGGATGCTGTACCAGTACAGGAATATGGCCACAATCGTGGGGTGTACACCACTATGGCGCACACCCCATAGTGTGCAGATGGGACACCTGCCTGTGTGGTCAGCACCCTCACAATACAATGCACCCACACGCCATGTCACAGGGGGCGGACTTGCACAGGTGGCCAGTATGGCTCACACCTATGGCATCGACAGAGTTGTGCAATGCAGCACCAGTACGGGATGGTCACCCTGTGTGGTTAGTGTCCGTTCACAACAGTATATCTGCATACACCCTCACACCAGACAGCAGACATACAAACATGTTGACACACACACATGGTGGTGACCACACATGTATACACGGAGAGACGACCATCCACATCCATGCACCCCACACTGAGGTATGTACAGATCTCTACTATGGTGTACAGGGATGTGTGGCATGTGGGACATAGTCCCCCCGATATGTGGCATACATGGGCACACATTCCTGTACACATGTCGGTGCTGGGAATGCCACACCCGCCATATGAGTCATGTGCAGGCGTGCAGCGGTATGTAGTGCATTATGCGTACCAACACTGTATCCGGCAGATGTGCCGATATATGCACTTGGGAGGTGGTAGGTGTTACAATAGCCATGTGACATACAGTCGATGACACCTGACCGATGGGTATGCATTATGGCAGCACTGTCATGTAACAGCGACATAGCATACTGTATGCACATGGCAGGGTGGGATGGTGTGTGACACACCTGTGAGCCACCACCTGCACACATGCATGTGGACAGGTGTTTAAACACATGATGTACACACATACCGCCATACGTGCTGTTACTTTGCCACCATATAACGGCCCCCATGATGGGTACGCATGTGGTATGGAGTTGCAACTATGTTATGGACATCGGCCACTGCTCATGCATGGCTGCGCCATGCACAGTGCACGTGTCACATGTGTCCCCTGTTGCCATGTGTGTATGCATTGCTACGTTTTGACGTGTGTTGACATACATAGAACATGGACTGTGGTATGGTATCACAGCTGTCACAGGCGAACAATACCAGGGTATGTGTCCCAGTCAACACTGCTACACCCTGTAGTGGGAGCATACCACAGGCATGTGTCCACCTTCCATTTGTGTGTGTAGCACCGCGTACGCCACTGTTATGCATGTGGTACATCACAGGCTTCGTATGTGTCCTGTGTGCAGTCCATGCACACAGCCAGACAATCACATGTATGACATATCCGGACGTTGGTTCACTCTGGTACAGCAGCAGTCATGTGTCATAGCTGTGTCAGGGCCGTGGTATGTGTGGAGCCGACCTGTCTATGTATACTGATATGGGCGGACTACATCACACATGTGGGATAATTGTTAGTACATGTGTACTCTGCACGACTGGTGTACAACGCTATACAGACCTGTGGACATATGTCACATGCTGTTGTTGGACCGTGAGGCATACTGCTGCACCGATGACATGGTGCTGGCATGGCAGCTACAGTGTTCACTGCAGTGTGTACATGTTTGATCTGCACCCGTGACGCCTGTGATGCCATCTGTGTGTGTACGAGTAACTGCATGTGTGACCACCCTGTGCATGTGGACGGGTTTACCTGACCATGACCTGCGGTGTGTACACTCCGTCTGCATGCCGGATGGCGCGTAGCACATGCTAAGTGTGTGAGCATGCCCGGTTTGCTGTTGTGTAGGTGGACACACACGACGTTCCACACTCTGCCCTTTCATGATTCAACCCCATGTGTATGCATGTCTGCACTCTGCAAATGCTAAGTGTGTGAGCATGCCCAGTAAGCAGTTGTGTAGATGGACACACAGTACAGTGCACACCGCGCCCGTCTGTGATTATACCCCGTGTGCATATATGTTCCCCCTTTGCAACCGCCAAGTGTGTGAGCATGCCCGGTTTGCTGTTGTGTAGGTGGACACACACGACGTTCCACACTCTGCCCTTTCATGATTCAACCCCATGTGTATGCATGTCTGCACTCTGCAAATAAGTGTGTGAGCATGCCCAGTAAGCAGTTGTGTAGATGGACACACAGTACAGTGCACACCGCGCCCTTCTGTGAGTATACCCCGTGTGCATGTATGTTTCCCCTTTGCGACCACTAGGTGTGTGGGCATGCCCAGTACACCATGCGTGGGGACACAGTGCAGTCGGCACCGACGTCTGACACTAGGCATGTAGCCTTGGCCAATGACATCCTGCATAGCCACGGTGGCCGTCCAGGCAAGTTATATGTAGTTGCTATGCCACAATGGCTGCCTACATCATGCACGGTGGTTGCTCTCTCATAGGATGTACTGTCTGTGGTGCATCCCGTATCCATGTCATGATGTTGTGCTCTGTAGTTAGGTAGTTTTCCCGAGGGCAGCACTGCCGTGTTACTGTAAGCCCACCTTGGGATAGTAACATGCTGTGTGACTGCGCACTCTGTCTTCATTCCCTATCGACTGCCTTGCCTCTGAAGATGATATCACCCACCTAGGAGTATGCCTCTTGACAGTGCTGTGTTCAGTAATCTTGGTAGCGCGTTCTGTAAATGCATCATGCTGTAGTGTGTTCATGTAGGTAGGCGTAGGTTCAACTCCCGGCCCTTCCCCGTGTGTGTGTGTGTGTGTGTGTGTGTGTGTGTGTGTGTGTGTGTTTCCAGCTGCCTCTGGAGATAGTAATGCTTTTAGATGCTTCACAACACATACCTTGGCTATCAGCGTCTATTCCTTTACGGATGATGTCACCCACCTAGAAGTATGCCTCTGACAGTGCTGTGCTCAGTAATCTCGGTAGCGCGTTCTGTAAATGCATCATGCTGTAGTGTGTTCATGTAGGTAGGCGTAGGTTCAACTCCCGGCCCTTCCCCGTGTGTGTGTGTGTGTGTTGTATGTGTGTGTGTTTCCAGCTGCCTCTGGAGATAGTAATGCTTTTAGACGCTTCACAACACATACCTTGGCTATCAGCATCTATTCCTTTACGGATGATGTCACCCGCCTAGAAGTATGCCTCTGACAGTGCTGTGCTCAGTAATCTCGGTAGCGCGTTCTGTAAATGCATCATGCTGTGGTGTGTTCATGTAGGTCGGCGTAGGTTCAACTCCCGGCCCTTCCTCGTGTGTGTGTGTGTGTGTGTGTGTGTGTGTGTGTGTGTAGTAATGCTTTTAGACGCTTCACAACACATACCTTGGCTATCAGCATCTATTCCTTTATGGATGATGTCACCCACCTAGAAGTATGCCTCTGACAGTGCTGTGCTCAGTAATCTCGATAGCACGTTCTGTAAATGCATCATGCTGTAGTGTGTTCATGTAGGTAGGCGTAGGTTCAACTCCCTGCCCTTCCCCATGTGTGTGTGTTTCCAGCTGCCTCTGGAGATAGTAATGCTTTTAGACGCTTCACAACACATACCTTGCCTATCAGCGTCTTTTCCTTTATGGATGATGTCACCCGCCTAGAAGTATGCCTCTGACAGTGCTGTGCTCAGTAATCTTGGTAGCGCATTCTGTAAATGCATCATGCTGTAGTGTGTTCATGTAGGTAGGCATAGGTTCAACTCCCGGCCCTTCCCCGTGTGTGTGTGTGGTGTGTGTGTTTCCAGCTGCCTCTGGAGATAGTAATGCTTTTAGACGCTTCACAACACATGCATTTGCTATTGGCGTCTATTCCTTTGCGGATGATGTCACCCACCTAGATGTATGCCTCTGACAGTGCTGTGTTCAGTGCTCCGAGTAGCGCGTTCCGTACATGGTGACATACTGTCGTGCGGTTGGGTAGGTAGGGGTAAGTTCAATTCCCATGCCTGCCAGCTGTGTGTGTGTGTGTGTGTGTGTGTGTGTGTGTGTGTGTCTATGCTCCCAGCCGCATGGGTTTGTAGGTTATGGTTTTAGATGCTCCACAGCACACATATATCCTGCTGACATCTCTGTGTTTGCGGATGTTGAGACGCAGCTAGTGGACTGCCTGTGTGCCTGCTGTGGTTAGCGACCTCCGTAGCGTGTTCTCCACGTGCGTCCTGCTGTGGTGTGATAGGGTAGTGATGTGTAGGTTCCACTACCGGCCTTGCCACATGTGTCTGTCTGTATCTCTCTCGATGTATATCTACATACATATGTTATGCCCATAGCGCTGCTCTTGCATGGACAGCTGTCTGTCCCATGTATCGCATATTTGCACGGCTGACATATAGAAATGTGGTACGATGCATATCCAAACATTATCCATGCAACGTCCATGTTCCGGGAGGTGTTGCATGCCCTAGAGACATCTGCTGTATATTTTGGCAGATAGTTATCCTTGCTGTACTGTCACTGTACTCGTACACGCCATAGACCTTGTGTATCATTGCCTGTTTATGGTATGTGTATGTCTATCTGAGCTGTGTGCATGGTCGTGTGTATGTCCCACTATAATCGTCTGTGCAGGTCTCGCCACTATGGGTAATCCATGTAGACAGCTGTTTCATGTGCATTTCAGCACATACCTGCGGACAGTACTACCCCTCCTACAGCAGCACATTCCATCATCTTGCAGTGGATACTAGTGTTTCCACACACATGTATCTGTGTCTGTTCATAACACTCCACCTCAGGGAGCGTATATCTGGACACGGCCTTATGTGATAGTGGGACACTCGGGGCCAGTCATGTCATGTTGCTCTTAGAAACATTGATAGTGGGCACAGTGATGTGTTATGCATGCGTATGGCATTTCTGTCTGATTTGGTGTCTTCCTCGCATGTTTGTCATTGTTTCCTGTCGTCAGTTATCATGAGGGCGCCGGACTGTTACTGTTACGTGGAACACAGCGAACATATGAGGCAGACTTCTACACAGTCTGCGTACATCTGTGCAGTTGCAGGGTATGTGTCTAATACAACATACCTACTATCAGACTACAATACACACACAGTGTGTTGCGGCATGACAGACCACATGACATTACTTTGTATTTGCATGGCACACCCACGCAGACAGTTGTATTCCTCACACAGGTCTACATGTGCTTATCCACACTACTTGTTCTTTCCTGTACCATATGTGTGCGTCGTATTTGCGCTTCCCGTCAGTGGCGAGGCTCACGTACGACTATGGGGGCCTGGTAATTGTTATGTTGACACTTCATGGCGCCCTGGGGGACACTTCACCTTTGTGTCTGATTACCTTCCACATTGACCTTCGCGGGGCATACGTTGTCATTCACAATTACCGGGGTAGGACATATACATGTTTGCACATTTGTCCTGCTGTCTTTCTTCCCACCTGTCCGCCTAGTATCACCGGTTCAGTACATGTATTCTGGACAGGTAGCTCATTCATTCCCTGACCTGTTGTCATTATGTGTACACACCCTGACGTTCAGCCATTGCCCTTGTTACGTTTCACATAGTGCTGTGCCTTCCTAGCTGATTGCTGCCTAGGCATTCCGGACTGTGCAGTGGGTGATAGGGGGCGCTATTTCCATTGCATGATTAGTGACACTCATAACATCCGTATTCATGGCTACGCCAGCATACCTCTCAAGTGTACCTCGTTATGAGGGACGTACCTCATTTGGGGTCTTAAAAGGGTCATGCTCCTCGAAATTCCTCAAAGTTCCACATTGAATGGGTCTGTTACACATTCAGTGTTAGGAATGTTTTAGGTGAAATCCATGGTAAATTGACATTAATCATATTACTTCATTAAAGGATCTTTATAAGTGAAAACAGCATATTTTAACCATCTTATGACCTTCCTAGTTGAAGTTGTTAGTAAGCCATTAGTATGTGTTCCACATCTTGCCCATTTGTTCCACATTATGAAGGCGAGTGTTCCTCATTTTGGTGATGGAAGGTTGAGAGCTATGTACGCCAGTATTCGCACAACGGTCTGATTTTGTATGGGGTATTTGTAATGTAGTCCCTATCTGTATTTCCTGTGCTATGCCTTACTGCAGCTGTGTTGTTCCGACAGATTTCCAGTTATGGGTGCCATCTTGGTCGTACACATGTCCATCCATGGGAATCACCTACAGGACACTGATATAGGGCTGTACATATTTCACACCTGCTTTCCGCATTATCCGGTGGATGCTTTGCACCATTACTGGGGATTAAGGCATGTGCTATACCCACATCCCTCCCACGGGGCGGGCCTACGGATTATCTGCCAAACAACACCTAGGTCCATTTCTGCATACCCAGGTTCCCATGCCTGCAACCCTCGATGATACACATTACACATGGTTAATGTGTGCGGTACTGGGATGTGGACGCACTTCTATGGACTCGCCACTCTGGGGATATCTGTCCATATGTCCTGCATTTCATGGACACATGTGTCATCAACCTTGAACAAGCTTTTAGTGCATGTATAGCTGTTCCGTAGTTGCGGCTGTCCCTTCTTTTGCGTCAATCGCAGCAGGGGTTGCGAATGGAGCAATTTTTGGAGTCCTACAATGGACACCAGTGTGCATGTGTAAAGTGTAGAACTTGCTGGACTGTCATCTTCTGGCCAGTGATTTTGGCTGCTGCTGTATGTTCCCCGTTCGTGGACGTCTGTTTGACTACCCATATTATCTATTAATTGGCATATTTATATCCATGTGTCATATATACGGGACGTAGGTCTGTTGTGTGTACATATATACATGTGAACCCCTCGTTTCATACCTTGCTTTGTTACTGTCTGTGGATTACCTGTGTACACACATCTATAACCATACCATACCTTTCCACTGTACAGGTTCTAGCAGAGTGTACGGATGGTTGGCCCTTTATCTTAGGTGTGTGTTACATTGACCTGTGTCTATCTGGCAATTTGCTGGCATTTCATGTGAGACTTACTTGATTCTATAGAGACTTGATTCTATAATTATGACGTGCTTCCACCGACTATATTTTTCTTTGTCTTCTGGAATCTTTATGTATCCAGTCCTTTTTGGACACTTTCTATTGTTGTTCCTTTTTGTTTACATATACGACTACTTTGGTATGTTGTGCTATTATTGTGTGTGGAGCATTTCTCCCCGGGCCTCTACTGACACTGGACATATATCCAGCTAGCCTTGCCCGGTCAACAAATGTAAACCAACATAAAACTTACATAAACGTACGGTGGCACCTTCTGACAAGTAGGTCGGGTTACTGATGCATACCCTTTGTCGATCCCTGCTACTAACACACCCATTATTCTATCCACATTCTCTGTTTGTCTTATCACATATCATGTGTTTCTCACTATTTGTACCAGTACTTTGCATGGCATTGTCCGGTTCCATACTTTCAGAGGCTGACAGTTTTGAGACATGTATAACTAACGTGGAGGACACAGCATTAACTTACCCTGCTGTGAGCGGATCACACACGCACAGGCACACTTGCATTTCCTAATTGTGGGTTACGCGCAGGCGCACATGCATATCCGTATTCTGGGTTACATATGTTTACTGAGTCTGTGTGATTACGTGGCCTGTATTAGTTGTGACTGTTCCAGTAACATATCTTTGATCCGGTTAACGGACGTGTGCGGAACACACTTTCACCTTTACACATGTAACTGTCTTTGCGGCACAGACGCATTACTTACACGTTCACATTTATATGTTCTATAGTCGTAATTCTAACGGGACTGCATTCACGTTGGCCGGTTGCTGTGACCACTACACGTTTGCTGTTCTGTCTCATTTATATGCATACCCATGGTACATAGCTACATTAACATATTCCCCCCCCACACTCACTTACGTCACAGGCATCCATTCTCCTGCTGGGAAAAGTGCGGTACTACATGTTACACATTCCCTATTCCCTACTGGTCTTGACCCAGGATGCATATGGCGTGACCTCAGGGATATTCAGATCACAGGGGCGTATAGCCCCAATGCATACAGGTCTTTGATTGTCAGGGTGTTCCTGTGGTGCTCTGGGTTTGGTCTTGTCCGCCTAGTGTACGGGACTGCCCTGACCGTGTACGAATGTCAGACGAGGCACATGGGCACGGTTTGTCCATGTCTATTATACCATAACCCCCCCCCAGTATTCCTAACCGTGCACGCTGATTGGCCAGCGTGCCTGTTGTGGATCGGGTTATAGTAATGGCACATGGTCGCCCGGACCTATTTCCATTAGTATACCTCGGTATTTATAACCTGTCTCGCTATGTTACATGGGTTTAACATAGAGTGACAGCTTTAACTGAGCCACGGAGATGTCCGTTGCTTACTTTGGGGCAGTCTCGCTCTGCTACACACATTTAACATAGCGGGACAGGTTGTACAATACAGCAACGGGGACATCGAGCTCTCCGTTGCTGTTTTGTATTGATTTGCTATGTTGACTGTGTTTTACATAGCGAGACAGTTTCGACGTTAGCAACGGACATGTCGTGCAGTACGTCAGCACCGCCGCGGATGCCAGACATCTGCGGATGTGCAGCAGACAGGCATTATGCTGTGCCATTATGTCTGGGGATTAATAGTTTATTTTCCTAGATGATATGGCATAATAGCAATAACCCACGTCTGGGTGAGGGTACTGCTGTATTTACCCACGGTTGCCTTTGTTTGGTCCCTCGGGCATCGCCCTCGGGACCGCACCATGTCTACCGTGGGTATATCCAGCATTACCGACACACAGGCATGGGTTATTGCTATGATATGTATTCCATGTGTACAGACATGAGTGTTTGGACAACCAACAATAGCTTCTGCTATTGGCATACAATGCTGTGGGTGGTGCCGGTTATCATACATATGCCATGTTCTGCGTTTTTCCCATTCACACTTGCCTATCCCCTGTCCTCATTCATACGTGGATATTTATGTGGCACATGACTAAACTATGTGTTACCTGCAGGTATGCTGTGTACAGTGCACATATGTGACGGTTGGTTACAGTGTATCTGTGTACCTACCTCTGTGATACTGGGGACTACCACACATCCTTCGCAGCATTACATGCGTATGTACATACTATTATTCGGTGGCCTGTGGAAGGTTGTCGGAGCACCGGTTACATGTGTCCCTATTTGTGCATGCATCGTGTTGGTCTTTGTCCGGCCTTCGTTGCTATCATGGGTTGGACGGTGGTGTCGGTGTGTGTTTGGGTTGTAGTTATACTGCCGATACGTCAGTGGGGGGTGGGGTTGGCATGTGTTCCTCTTTGCAGGGGGCCCCATTATAGACATTTGTGTCCTGCGTCGACACTTGACACGTGCCATATGTCCTGTGATATTGACACAGTCGTGTATGCCTTCCTGCATTACTACTTGCGTGTTACGGGCATTTTGTATCTGGTACGCATGACTATTATGTTGGATAGCTTAAGCTATTCCCATGCTATGACATAACCATTCATCCAGGCATATACATGTTATTCTATCCTTTGCATTGGCCCTGGCTGTTTTGCCATACGGAACCACACATCTACGACTGATGTCCCACCTTGACATTCTGTGCATATGGCAACCCTGCTGGGGTGACCTGCTTGGTGGACGGCTGTTCCGCCCTGTGTATTGTGTTTGACATGTCTGCATAGCTAATCATCGGTACAGTGGCTACACATACTGCTTTGTCCAGATGTGTACAGGTATGGACACCGTGGTGTGTGAACACCTATGGGGTTTCGACAGGTCCGTAACCACACACGGGATGTACACATTCTGCCGACACATTCACATGCAGCCATTTGGATATCAGTACCTGGGGTGGGATGTTGACATGTGGAGTACATATTTGCACGCGTGTCACTGCCTAGGACAATACTTCCTACTACATATGGGGTATACCCGCTGTGTGTAGGTGTGCAGCTGCGCAAGGCTGCTAGCTGGATTGGGTGGACAGTCGGACATGGGTGCGGGTTACGTGCTATGACGGGGTTGTTGTGTATTACATTTGCATGCATGGGTTCTGCTTCTGGATATTTCGATTCAGCATACGCCATCCTATGTGTATGTGACGGTTACGTTGCTGTGTCTAGCACTTTTACTATACACATGTTTGTCTGTGTTTGGGATATCTGGTTTCTTTCTGGTTGTTATATGGCCACGACTGCCCAGCTGTGTACTCTCACTACCACTGTGGGACTGCTGGTGACCATGCCCATGGGGCTAGTTGTGTGTAGTTGCGGCGCACTGACATGATGCAGTACACCTCCACTGGGTTTGCCTGCTGACAGTGCATTGCGTGACGGACACGGTATTCCGAGTATCCTTTGTTCCGTGGACGGGAACATTTTGTACTTCGTGGATTTATGGTTGGTTCTCCATTTTGTGTGGACGGGTACTATGTTGCATACTCTGCATACGTTTCATTATCCACGGACACTGGTTGGTGCGGTTACTACTGCAGGCGGCATGTGACAGTCATCACTTTAGGTTGCTCATCGCCTGCCGGCTTGGCCACGCCTACGGGCACATCCTACTTGGGCTCCCTGGACTCGCGCACGTGCCCTATGCACGTGGTTGTGGTTGCGGCGCACACTCATTACTATGCATGTGGCGCTGCTACGCCATTTTTACGCTGGCCTTGCGCCGAGCTTCATGAATCCAGGGGCATGTCTAACATCATTTTTCTTTTACCGTTTTAGAAAAACTACCTTTTGACATCCGGGGTGGTCCACGGTCTTTGATTTTAGAAGAAAGGGAATTAGTTTGGCAACTGCAGCTTAATGCCTTTTGTTATCCCGGTCTCAACGAGAATTGTAATGTCAAATGCTTATTCAATTGAAAGTAATTAGATAGATGACATATGTAATAACTTTTAATATGTTGAGAAGTACACCTTTATTCTCTATTTTTATTATATTATTATTAATTAATCTTTTTTATTTTCACACATTTAAAATGGTTACTTAAGCAACTTTCAAGGAAACAGGAAGTGATGTTTTAAAGCATTTTCTATTTAACTGATGTAATTTCCTCATTATATTATCTGAAGAAGTTTGTTGACTTTGGCAGACGAAAGCGCTAACATTACATTAAATTATTGAGTGGATTGAGTGGATTGCCGACCTGTGCCTTTTGGTTTGTTTAAGTTTGTTTGTTTTTTTATACATTATGCCTTGTTATGTCACAGTTATAACCCATTTGGTCACATGATGTCTTTACCACCCACTGCTGTTGTACAGAGTGTAGATAGAGGCAGCTGAACTATACACCTGCATTACATACTGTTGATCATTCGGTATCCTGTAGCCCAGTCTGTCCTCACTATTGTACAATTTTAAAGGCTTGGCCTGGACAGTGACAGTTGTGAACCTTTCCAGACTACTGTATTAGTATACCTGTTTCACGGTTGCATTCCTCTGTTTACATTGATGTCGGTGTCTGAACAGCTATATGACATGGCATGTAAAACTGTAATAGTACACAATGAAAGGTATTCCATGTCTGTAAGCCTGTGTGTGGTGTTTTCCCTATGACCTCTTTGTAGGTATATGTTGCAGGCAATGATTGTCATTTGTATGGATGGACCATAGAGTTTCCAGTTGATCAGGAATTAACTGTAGGCATAGTGGCTGTTCCATATTGTGTGCACCTTCTACATATGTATCATATGTATCTTACTATACATATATCTGCGTGTGTATGTGTATACACATGTATATCCATATATATGTGTGTGTATATATATATATATATATATATCTATATCTATCTATATATATATATATATATATATATATATATATATATATATATATATATATATATATATATATATATATATATATATATATATATATATATATATATATATATATGGGTCTACTTCATTTCACCTAACTTCCAATTCACTGACTTTCATTTCACTGATCCCATTTCACTGAAATTTCATTTGACTGACACTTCATTTCACTGACAGTTCATTTGACTGACAAGTATTGTTAGCAAGAAAATGGAATATGCCCCCTTCCCCACTGTAGTGCGACCCTGGAGTTAGAATATATAGTTGGGGTGTGGCGCAGCCCCACTTCATTTCATATGATATTGTTAAGTTTTGATATAATATTGCTTAGTAAAAGAAAAGTAAGTCGGGGGCTTCGCCCCCCACACCCCCCAACTATATATTCTAACTCCAGGATCGCACTACAGTGGGGAAGGGGGCATATTCCATTTTCTTGCTAATAATACTTGTCAGTCAAATGAACTGTAAGTGAAATGAAGTGTCAGTGAAATGAAATTTCAGTCATTTGGTCTCAGTCAAATGGGAGTCAGTGAATTGAAAGTTAGGTGAAATGAAGTAGACCCATATATATATATATATATATATATATATATATATATATATATATATATATATATATATATATATATATAGATATAGATATATACATATACACACACACACATATATATATATATATATATATATATATATATATATATATATATATATATATATATATATAAATATATATATATGTGTACATATGTATCTGCATATCTGTCTGTGTTTGTGTATCTGTATCCTGGGGATGTTGATGGCTACCACATTTTACATTACCTATGGGAGGCAGACTGTTCTGCATGATATGTCAACAATACCAGCCTGACATCATACAGGTGGGATGTTGTACTGTTAACTTCCTGTGCCCATGTCGTGTCAGGTCCTGCTTACGTGATCTGCAACACTTGGTAGTGTATTGTGGGGCAGATGTGTTTGGCCGTGAAGGTGGGGTGCCTAGTTGTACAAGACATATAGTGTGTGGGGCCTCTCAACCCCAGTAATGGCGCATGTGGACATATGTGTCTTTGTTAATCTGCCATTGCTCCCTACAGATGTATGGCCATATATACCGATATAGACATATATATCTGCTGACATATATATAACTATGTCCAGATATACGTACATAGATGTATATCTGCATACACATATGTAACTTGCTGTGTATATGCAGACATATAGCTGTAGACACATATATGTGTCGATGTAGGCATTAGCATGTATATATGTTCATATATAGTAATATATATATATATATATATATATATATATATATATATATATATATATATATATATATGTATATAGTGTTCGAAGGCTATACATACATATATATATATATATATATATATATATATATATATATATATATATATATATATATATATATATATATATATATATATATATATATATATATCTAGATATGTTGTATCAGTTCAGATATTAATATATTTACACACTGATACATCTACATGATGGTATACATTCTCTGTACAGTTGCAGGACTGGACTGGATGATATGTTTCAGATTTTGCCCTGAATTTATACAGTTGTAGTGGCTTACTGTTAGTCCGTTGTAGCTGTGCTGCAGAGTGTCCTGGGGTCAAGAAGTGAATGTGCTGGATATTGCATTGCACAGCATATCTGTTATGGCTCTGGTGGGGGGGCATAGCAGTCATCACCAAGTACCCCTCATTTGAGCCTCCACCCCCATTAACAGTGCATAAGGACAGTTATTTTGTGGTGGAGGTTCTGGTTGTTATTCCTATTTGGTCCTGCAATTCACATATGTATCTGTATATATGTACATATATATATATATATATATATATATATATATATATATGTGTGTGTGTATATATATATATATATATATATATATATATATATATATATAGATGTCGACATATTTATCCATCTACCTATATACCAGTGATGATGTATGATGTATGTGTGAGTCATACATTTATATGTACCTGTGTACCTCTCTACATTTACAGATATATAACTGTCCATATGTCCATGCATGATTGGCTCACAATATTGGCCTGTCCCACATTTGTCTGGCCAATTGACTTGGATGATGTCAGGCATGTGGTCAGTCAGGAATGCCAATACATTACAGTTGCAGACATTATGTTGTTCAGATTATGTGTATTACAACAGTTCACTGTTTAACTAGCAAAGTTATACATGTATATGAACAATATGTCACATTTATCCCAATTTGTACTTCACTTTTGTCACACTGTGTCCAGAATGTTTGCAATAAGAGCTTGAGTGTTATGATATTAGTACAATTCCCCTTATGCAGATTGACTGTGCTGCATGATATATCTGAGAATACATGGGATGTATATATATCCTACATGGTGTAGTGTTAATTCACTATGATTGTGGCATGCAGGGTCCTGGATTTGTGCCGTGCAGTGGCTGTCAATTATGTTGCAGGGTTGAACAAGGGCAGTGGGATACAGGGTGATTAAGGCACTTGTAAGCAGTTGTGAGCATGTTTGTGTGACGGTAAGCATTACCAACTGCAGGTAACATCCAGTTACACCAGGTTAGCCACAAAATTGCTTACTTTGTGTACGCAGTGCTCACCATCATGCAAACACAAACCTGTGGTTACATATGCCTACAGATAGTTTGCATCAGATTTGCAGAGCCTGTAAACGTAAACTTGTTTACTACTGCTGACATATGCTTACAACAGCTTATTGCTGCTTAATCTAACTACTGCTTCATGCATTATGATACTGACACCTCACATGTGCATTGCCTGCAGTACTCCTGTTTATGTGTATATATATGGTATTTCGTGGCTGCAGTACTCCAGTGCATAGATATATGTTATTCCGTGGGTTATGCAACATACATATTACCCATAACGTGGTTTGCTATGGAAAATGGTATGTCCCAGTATCTTACCTGTGTCCCCCCCTCCTTTCTCGCTGACATCCATGGGTCGGTCCCATTAGAAGAGGTTCATCCACCCCCAACACACCTCGGTCCATAATGTCGTACCCATCATTCCCTCCTCTTGTTCCCCCTCCACATCAGTCATCCTTCCTACAGTTCCAGCCGAATCTAAGCACAACACTAAACATTGCCAACTCTCCACTTCTCGGGACCCTTCACGTATATTGTCCCAACCCATGGATCTTCAGGCTTCCCACACATTTAGTCTGTGAGCATATGTTACCATCTTTGCTTACCTTTGAGGCATGGTATGTTACCCCGAGGACTCTTTTTAGCACAAGTTTGGAGTCATCCCACCAGGGATGGATGTGCGTTTGTTTAAGAGTAGACATAGCAGGTTAACACTGTTTCTCCCACTGGTAGTATTTTGCTAATAGTCTGGGAGCCAGTGCTGTGCTACACTTAGCGGTTCATATTATTACATTTTCATGATATTTGTCTTTTGGCATTGATTTCCCCTTCATCACTTGTTATATTTGTGTCATGTATCCTAGACACATATGTACGTACACTGTATGGGGTCCTGGGAACTTCTACACCTAATTACAATAACACCTCACATCTGGACTTACTGCAGTACTCCAGTTCACATATGTATGTTCTGTAGTCAGTTATGTCACATATGACTGTATACTGATGCCTTTCACAGGTTCAGTTTGGTTATACTATGGTGAGGACATGATTATTACTACTCCATTCTTCTGTACTTCTGTTATGGCTTGGTGGATAGCTACTGGGACTATGGTGTATAGGGTCCTGGGTTTGTGACCTGTATGGCTGTTTATTTTGTTGTTAGGCTGACAAAGGCACATTGGATACAGAGTGATTAAGGCACTTTAAAGCAGTTGTAAGGCCTTAAGCCCGCTTACTAGTGCATACATATGCTTACTATTGCTTAGTTGTGCTTACACCTGCTTACTAGTGTCTTATTCGATCTGACACTAATACTTCACATGTGCATTTCTTGCAGTACTCCAGTTTTTATAGATAAGCTATTTAGTGGGATTTGCAACAAAATTATTGGTTATAACGTGCTTTGCCATGTAAAATAGACTGTGCTACAGTGGGACTTGAACCGGGAATGCCTGCTCATTGGTCGGATGCTCTACCCATTACACTATTGCTGTTCTGCTTCATTTGCATATTTCTAGCATATTGTAATACCCATGTTTCCTTCCCCCGGCCCCCATGCTCCACGTACACAGCATCTATCCATTCTCCAGTTGCTAGCCCAGCCATACCACACTTCTACACATTTCCTCTCTGCATGTGTTGGAACTCCTCCATTATACTGTCTTGACCCAGGCTTCTGCAGGCTCTTCATCCGTTTAGTCCATGTACATAGGAGCCTTCCCTTGATCCTCCTCCGATACTGGTGGAAACATCTATGTGATTCACATTTTTTGGTTTGTCCCGCCAGGGACAGACCTGTTGTCATGTCAAGAGTAGACTTAGCTGGTCTGCACTGTTTCCCCCACTGGTAGCATCCTGCCAGGGGTTTGAGAAGCAGTGGTTTGCTCACACACCAGGCGAGCCTCACCTCCCGGTTCCATGGAACCGACACCCCAGGTGTGACATTCTGTGCATGAAGCACACCCACACGCCCCCATGGCGTGCACCGTTTTTCATTATTCTCATTGGTATTATGCAAGACTACTGTTCTCACAGTATGATTGAACAGGCATTGTTCTTTGATACACATAGACTGCTCATAATACTGTGCTTGAGCAATGCACACATTTGCTGGTATTAATCTACATACTTACATACTTTTCCTATACTGTTGAATGACTGTGCTGGATGATATGTTTGTGATAGCAGCTGAATGCGTAGCTGCCATGGCTTAGTGGTAACTCACTTAGACTATAGTGTGCAGGGTCAAGGGGTTGCAACCTGGGAGTACAGATTATTTTGTTAATGAGTATGACAAGAGTTGTCAGCAACAGAGTGCCTAAGGCACTGTAGAGCAAGTGTAGGTGGGTATGCGCTGGTTTGTGCGAGGATCAGCATTGCTGACCTCCGGTTATGGCGTCTTACACTGAGCTGGCCTCTACATTGCTTATCTGGTGTGGGCATTGCTTACTGCCATCCAGTCAGGCTAAAATCTGATTGCTCCTGCATACCCTCGCATTACTTCATGTATTTAGTTCACATTTGTTGACCGGGACAATCCAACTGGATGCTTCTCCATTGTCAGAGGTGGCTCGGGGAGTGGAGCTCCACAGTAAACCCTAGCTACACATTACAAGTAATACTGATGGGGTCTATATTTGAACATCGAATATTTGACAGTTCGAATCACTAAAGGTCGACCCTTAGTGATCGAACTGTAAAACATAGAATGTTCCGAAAAAAAAAATAAAAACAAAAACAAAAAAAACTAAATAGAATAAAGCAACGACATGATAATGGCTGTAAATTCCAGGTTATATAACTTTACTAATGCACATAACACAAGCGCTTTCGCTGGTAAGCTTCATCAGGTGTGTGAACATTAATAGTAATGATAAAGGGGTTGATAGGTAAGTGGTGTTAATGGGGCAGAAAGTGGGACAGATAGTAGGAAAAAAACTAAATGGTTTAGGAAGGGGGGCAAGCCTCTGTGTGCCCCCACACCCCCCGCTTCTTAAATATACCAGCTCCAAGACTGCACTACATTCAAGGAAACAGAAATCTCCCCTTATGGAGATTTCCATTTACCTCTTCGATGTTCTGCAGTTTCACTATTTTCATGTCGACAATGTCAGATTCGATATTGTCAGCTTTCGAGAATTTAATATAGACCCATACTGAGGTGTACACATTTAATGAGTAACAGACTTAACATAGCTATGTACCTCATTCTTCCTGCTTAATTTACATTAACATGTCGGTATTATACATGCTTAGGTCAGGTTTACGTCAGGTATGACTGTTGACAAAGGTCAGTTTAAGGTGAAGTTATATTCTAGTGTAACAGTTCTGGATAGGTTACACTCAAGTATTCTGGTTAGGTTTAGTTATGCCATACCTGTGTGGTACAGTAGAGGAGAATAGTGAAGGTGTAGGTAGGTAGGTAGGGGGGGACATTGTAACTGTATAGTAGGCCATTGGAATGATTGGTAGGGGAGCAATAGGGAAGGTTTGAAGGATGTTGGGGTTTGTATGCGAGGCAGGACAGGACCTGTCAGTTTCACTAGTTGATGTAGGGGTATAGAGTTTAGGCTGGGGGGGGGTTGCCAAGTGGTGAGCATGTGCTTCTCCAAGTGTGCTTGACGTGTTCCTTCATGTGTTATTTACATGTGTCGTGTGGGACAGCTGAGGTAATACATGTGGGTAGGGGTTCCAGATTCTGCCAATATAGTTGGGGAAGAGGGTGTTACCTACTTGTAACTGTGAACATTAAAAGTAATGATAAAGGGGTTGATAGGTAAGTGTTGTTAATGGGGCAAAAAGTGGGACAGATAGTAGGGGAAATATCCAGGGATGTGCAGGAAGGTTGACGGGAAACTCCACAGCTGACCATTTCTTCTGCAGCAACAGCTGTGTATATATATATACTGCATTTGGAGGTAGGTTTGGACACACACCTCTAGGTGGGGGTGAGGACAACAATAATACCTTGTGATGCCAATTAGATTGGTTTACATGCCTGCAGTGAGGTGTTGTGACCATGTGTTCTTTGGTGTTATTTTAGTGGGATTTGCAACAACACATCTGGTTATGCCATTCTTTGCCATGTAAAATAGACTGTGCTGCACTGGGACTTGTACCAGGAGTGGCTGCTCTGCCCAATGCACACTATTAGTTACATCCCTGGGGCAGTCCGAATAGAACTGCTCCATCCAATGCCAGCATGTGTTGGCCCATAATTTCATACCCATAGTTCCCCCCCCCGCATCTCCTCTACATCACTCATCCTTACTCTGGGTGCAGGTTGGGTCTAACCACACCACTACACACTTCCCACTGTCCACTTCTCAGGACCCATCTTATACATTGTCTCATCCCATGGGTCATGAGGCTTTCTCACCCTTGTAGTCTGAGTACATACATGCCCTGCCTTGAAAGGTCATTGCACGGATGGGCCTCCAATCACAAGAAAAATTTTTGGGTGTCCCGCAAGGGATGCTCCTGTCCCTGTTTCAAGATTAGACTTAGTGGGTCCACAGTGTTCCCCACTCTGGTTGTATCCTGCCTGTGGTTTGGGGAGCAGTGGATTGTTTATATTGTTTGTGTGTTTGTTTGCATGTTTCCCCTGTCTGGCTGTGGGCGGGGGGAGTAATGGTACGTGTTACACATGTGTTGATTGGGTCCCTCACCCCATTGGCACAACCTGTGATCATATGTCATTCTTATGTGCTGTATCATATCATAGATATATATCTGTGTATATACACACACACACACACACACACATATATATATATATATATATATATATATATATATATATATATATGTATATATATATGTGCAGATATATATTTATTTATTTAAATTATTTTACATTTGTTGACCAGGCTAGTCTAGCTGGACACATTTCCATTTTTAGCAGAGACCCGGGGAGAAAAGCTCCATTACAGTTAAATTCACAGTACATAATTACAAGTAGATCAACAAGATTGTTACATAACATCATAGTACTAATATGGTTTACAATTGTGTACAAGCAATAATTCTTAAAAGAAGCTAAGGTAGAGCTTGCTAAGCAAGTTTAAGCTCTGTGGCAGGTTAAACTAAGGTAGAGTTCTGTTTCTCAAGAAGAGCACATGCTAAGTGAGTATTAAACTCAATAGCAGATTAAGGAAAGGCAGTGTTATTAGTAACTTTAGTAGACTGAAATATATATATATATATATATATATATATATATATATATATATATATATATATATATATATATATATACATATATATATATATATATATATATATATATATATTGCTGTATATATTGTCTATATATCTAACGACATGTGGATGTGTGGTTGTCTGCGTATATATATCTATATGTGGGTATGTGTATATATATATATATATATATATATATATATATATATATGTGTGTATGTGTATATATGTATACATATGTACTACAGAGAGGGAGAGGTATATATCTATTTAGCTATGGGTATATACACACATACATACATCTACATATTTAGCTACATGTCCCATAATGTAGACTGGTATTACTGGATACTATGTTTCATGTGCATACCGGCCAACCTTTTGTGCCATGTATGCTTTGCGATACCTACAAATAATGCCATTAGTGTACACAAAGTCACACATGCATTCTATTGTTGGTACCAGGGAAACATTCGTCTCATGTGGGACAACCCAAAAATTGGGTATTCAACTTTCATCAAAAAACAGAGCTGCAAACGTACCCATGGCTAGGTGCATGGACTACAGAGTGTGGCAGACCTAGGATACTTGGGTCGGGAAAACATACACGATGGGTCCTGGGGGAGGTGTGGAGGGAGGGCAATGTGTGGTGGTGTGGTAGCTATGGGCCGGTAACCAGGGAAGGGATGATGGCTGCGTGTGTGCAGCGGGGGGGGGGGGCTGGAACTGTGAGTAATGTATGTATGGGTTGAGGATGACCTGGGTTGGATGGGCGTGTACTGGTTGGCCCGCCTAGTGGGTGGGGGAGAGGGGAATGTGATATCAACATGTGAAACATAACAGGAGACTAATTTAAATCCCTATGTAAATGACACACTTACAATACAATGAGCTTGGTAGGGTATTGCAGGGCGGACATTTTTGGCTGGGGGGGGTATGCCAATTCGTACGAGACGTATATTGTTTGGAGCCTCTCAAGCCAATTAACGGTGCATGTGGACATATATGTTTCTGTTAATCTACCATTACTATCTACAGATGTCTGGCCATATATATCTATATGGGTATATGTATTTGCTTACATATTTATACCTCTGTCCATATATACCTATGCGGGTATATATCTGCGTGCATATATGTAACTTGCTGTGTATATGTGGACGTATAGGTGTTGACATATATATGTGTAGATGACGGCATTTGCATGTATATATGTTCTTATATTTGTGTATATATATATATATATATATATATATATATATATATATATATATATATATTAGGTATACTTTGTCTGTACTGTTGCATGACTGGGCTGGGGTTATGTTTTTGACAACATACGATTTATGCATATCTGGCATGGCTTAGTGGTAAATTATTTTTTGTATGGTGTGCATGGTCCTGGGTTTGAGCCTTGCAGAGGCTGTTTATTTTGTTGCTGGCCAAAACACCAGCCATTGGATACAGAGTGATTAAGGTACTTTAAAGCGGTTGTAAGCGGATTTGCTTGGGTTGCGCGGAGGTAAGCACTGCAAACTTCCGTTCAGTTTCTTATACCCAGTTAGCTTCTCCGTTACTTAATCTGTGCCAGCAGTGCTTACCCCCACACAAATGCACTTGCACACATGTACTGGTGCTTACATATGCTTACTACTGCTTATCTGTGCTTAGACCTGCTTACTGCTGCCTTCTTCATTATGATGCTGTCTCTTCACATGTGCATTTCCTGTAGTACTCCAGCTCATAAATATATGTTATTTAGCAGGTTTTGCAATACAAATATTGCTTATACCATGCTTTGCCATGTAAAATCGACTGTGCTACACTGGGACTCGAACTGGGAATGCCTGCTGATTAAGTGAACGCTCTGCCCACTACACTATTGCTGAGATGCTGTATTTGCATATATCGTCCTTGTTATCCTATTCAGCCTTTTAGGCTGCTTTAACCATAGCAGAGTAATGGGCACACCCGCGCACGTACAGTTAGCTGTACTTGGAGTTTTAGAAGATAATACAGGGGTTTCTTCTTTTGATTTTTATGTCCAGTTGCTGTAGTACACATGGGGACTGTTGGTGGGGATATGTGGACAACTATGAGCGGTCTCGCTCATTTATTTCCACTTTCTGCTGTTCAACATTGCAGGGGCATGTTTATTCTGAGAGCTCTGCTCTCAGACACACCCCCTACACTCGTACACACTCCGTGTAAGCCAGGGAGCTCGGGCAGCACAACTTGATTACTATGCATGGCTCACTGCCGTCCTGCTCCTAAGTGTCCGCTTCCGTGCAGGACTAGTCTAGTCCTGCACGGAAGATTAGTAAATTCAGGTGTGTGTGTTTATATAAGCTGTATGTAATGTAAGTGGTGAGGCAGTGTGAGCCAATTCAAGTCTTAAGGGCAATATAGTGATGGCTGCGATAATGTTTGTTGGTGGCAATTTTTGCAACCTCATGATTGCATGCTTCCAACTTATTTTTAACAGTAGCATGAAGGATGGTTAGGATGGGGGCACTCTAATTGAGAGAGACAGGAAAAGGTAGTAGCAATAGTGGTTTTGGTGGTGTTGCTAAGGAATATTTATACCTGAATAGTATTCTAATTTTTGGTGAGTGTCTTTTTTGTTATTTTGAACATACAGGTCAAATTTATGGTTATCATCTATACTCACTCCAAAAAGTTTTGCATGAGAGACTACATCAATTTCAGTTTTGTTTAGTGGAAAGATTTTGAAATTCACTTTTTCAGGTGTGCATGATTTGAGGAAAATAGCAGTAACTTTTATTTTTTAGGGCTGAGTATTATGCATTATGGAGGCATTTCTCAACTGAAGTCAAAGCTTCTTGTATGTTATGGAGGAGTTGCGGCAAGTTATTAGATGCACATATAAATGCAGAATCATCAGCATTCTGTGTAAAATAGGCTGGACCTAAGGAAGTATAAAGGTCACTGATAAAGAAATGAAAGAGAAGAGCAACAAGACTAGAGCCTTGGGGTACACTGGTGAAGACTTGCAAGTATGGAGAGAGAGAGAGAGAGAGAGATAGTAAGCTGCCATTTTACAAGCTGGAGCCTGTCAGTTAAATAGCTATTGAACCACAGTAATAAAGAAGAGGGTAGTCCAAATAGAGAGGAGTTTAGGGCGTTAAACTGTATAAAAAGCTTTTGATAGGTCAAGGAATAAGGACAAAACAAGTTTGTCCAAGTCCCTGTATTTGTTTATGATGTTAGTCAATGATGGAAGGCAGCAGTTGCACTGTGTGTTGGATGGAAGCCATGTTGGGTGGATGTTAAGAGTTGTTCTTATAGATAGTAGTGGAGGAGTTGCTTTTGAGTACATCTTTCAAGAATTTTTGAGAGAGGTGATAATATTTCATCAGAGAGCTCTGCTCTCAGACACAGAATATTTCATCAGACCACTACTACCCCCCACCTGTTTTTTTCCTTACTGCTATTCCTTCCTTTGTCCACTAGGAGGCAGCTCTCTGTCAGCCGATTACTTGTACCACTCTTAAACCCCCTTGCCCTACTTTACCTCTATTTGCCTATAACTTAACAAAGTCTTCCAAATCCCAAACTAAGCTCTCTAACTCCTGTTATTAATCCCCTCTCCTTCCCTTAACCTATCTAAGGAGCACAGTTCCCCTATTTTTTTTTCTGTTCTTTCTCAAAAGTAACGATCTTCTTAACCTACTACCTTTTAACCTACTTATAGACTGGAACAAAATTATTAACCATAATTCCTCCATATCAGTCAATCTCTTTAACTTTACTCAACTTACAAACTCTATTTCGAGACCAAACAAACCCCCCTCCATACTAGACTGGATGCTCATATCCCATCCTAACAAAGTCTTAGAATCTGGTGTCATTCCTGACCCATTAGGAGACCACCCCCCTACCTTCATCCATCGGGCTACTCCCATTTCCACACACTCCAATCATTTTATTCAAACCCGTAACCTCTCTAACTTCAACCCTACTACTTTCTCTGATTCCCTTAAGCTAACTAATTGGAGCCCCTTAAAAACTCTTCCTTTAGATGCTGCCGTTGATTACTTCAACTCTACATTCCTAACTATCCTTAACTCCCTTGCACCTATACGAACAAAAAGAGTTAAAACAAAAACCACCCCATGGCTCACAAAGGACACCAAAACAATTATGCTACAAAGAGATAAAACCTGGAAAGCTTACCTCCACCTTAACCAACCAGAAATATTACTTAAATATAAACAACTGAGAAACCAAGCCAAAAAACTAGTAATTAAAGACAAAAAGTCCTACTACTTCAAACTACAAGCAAATCACACAAAAAACCCCAAACAGTTCTGGAACTCCATAAACTCCCTCCTAAAACCTGGTACTAAAAACAACCTTTGTTCTGACACTAGCAAATCTGACCTTGAAATCGCCACAATGTTTAATACCTTCTTTACCTCTTCTGTTGCTGAACTAACCAAGACTTTTACCAATAATAACCCTCCACCACCTACTGCTCAACCCCCCCACCACTTTTGAACTTAAACCCATCTCTACTAACCTAATAAAAAATCTCCGAGCTAAATTAAAACCATGCTCCA
Organism: Protopterus annectens; assembly: GCF_019279795.1. Classification (NCBI taxonomy): domain Eukaryota; kingdom Metazoa; phylum Chordata; order Ceratodontiformes; family Protopteridae; genus Protopterus; species Protopterus annectens. The sequence goes on from NC_056751.1 coordinate 476,652,986, forward strand.
ATGCCCCCGACAACATTCCTTCCTCCTTTCTAAAAATAGCCTCTGACAGTATTGCCCACCCCATCAGCATACTAATCAATAGATCATTACTTGAATTTTATGTTCCCAAACTATGGCGCTCTGCTTTTACTCTTCCACTCCACAAGGGTGGCAAAAATTGTAACACCTCCAGTTTCCGTCCCATAGCCATCCTCTCCTCTATCTCCAAAATTCTGGAAAAATGTATCCTCCTGCAACTCTTACCATTCCTTACCAAGCACCAGCTACTCTCCCCTACCCAACACGGCTTTCATCCAGGACACAGTACAAACTCTGCCCTAATCTCCTTCTTACATTCTGTTAATTCAGCTTGTGACTGCGGTAACATAGTATCCTCTGTTCTGCTAGACTTATCTAAAGCCTTTGATACTATCTCCCATAGTCACCTTCTAAACCATCTGTCTAACCTCAACATCTCCCATAAAACTCTTTCCTGGTTCCCCAGCTACCTTTCTGATAGGTCCCAAGCCGTGAAGTGGGGCCAGGCCACCTCCACTTTCCTCCCAACCCCTACTGGAGTACCCCAAGGTTCAATTCTTGTCCCTTTGTTATTTAATATCTATATTAACAACTTCGACAAAGCCATACCTAATACCAAAATTGTGCAATACGCTGATGATTCCACTTTAATCTGCGATGCCTCTAACCTAAAAGAGCTCCAATTTCTAACTCAAACTGCTTTCTCTACCACCGAAAATTGGATGCTACAAAACCACCTCTCACTAAATGCCAACAAAACTAATCGATATATGTTTATGCGGTTTACTATCATAAGTGCGAACGGCACTCCTGCGACTGTCATATATTCGAACATGGAAGGTCGTAATCGGTAATGTCGAAGGCAAAATAATCAATCTAGGAATGGTTTAACATGGGTCGAGGTAGGTGTTCAGTATTATTCCAAACTGCAAACATGTCCCCTACCTCGACCCATGTTAAAACCATTCCTAGATTGATTATTTTGCCTTCGACATTACCGATTACGACCTTCCATGTTCGAATATATGACAGTCGCAGGAGTGCCGTTCGCACTTATGATAGTAAACCGTTTATGCATTTTTAATATATACATATGTATTTATTTATTGTCAGTTTTAGTACAGTTCACTGTGGGTATCATAGGTATTCATTCTGCATTATGTATTTATGATGGTTGTAGTATAAATGCAGTTAAATGATTTTGTGCGTATTACATATTCAGATGCTTTTTAATTGCAGTTTTGTTTTTAACTTTGAATAATTGGAAATCTAATTATTATTATTGTGTTTAGCACTTTCAATTAGTTTTTAGGGAAGGACATATTATAATGTATGTCCATGATTTTGTATGTGCTATACATATTCAGAAGCGTTTTTAACTGCAACGTTGCACTTTAAGTATTTGATTCATTGGAAGTTTAGTCACTATTATGTCTAATTTTCTTAATTAGTCGCTAATGAATTTAATTGCTTGATTGATTTATTGTGTGAGTTTAACCTTGTATATAAGGATCTCATTAATTCAAAATGTTAGATCTGAAGAAGCGTGCAGGTGGCACGTGAAAGCGCTCATCTTTTTCATCATTTTATGGTTCAATAAAAGTCCGTGTAATCCAGTCCTGACTTCTGTTTGTTTCGTGGAGGATTCAGCAGTTTATTTTCAACAATTATCCTTCTATTCTCTCCTCAAAATCCTTCCCTATGGACAAAAACTTATTCCAAATCACCAGCCATAGCAACTCCATTATCGAAGTCGTAACCTCCACCAAACTTCTTGGTGTAACCATTGATGAACTCCTTAAATTTAACAATCACATCCAGCAAAATATCAAGAATACCCACATAAAACTTGGCCTACTTTATAGAAACAATCACTTCCTCTCTCCTTCCTCTAGACTAACTCTCGCCACAACCTATCTACTTCCCTCTCTCCTGTATGGAGCTCCTCTCCTCACTAATCTATCTTCCACACTCACCTCCAAATTGGAAGTATGTTACAATAAAATAGCCAGATTGGCCACAAATGCCAAATCCTCTACTCATCACGGCACCTCCCTACACTCACTAAACTGTCTTGAACTCCCCAATCTACTACTCATTCACTAAATCACCACTGCCCACAAACTATTCTTTCAACCTACTAACTGCCCTGCACTTTCCAATATTCGGCAACCTTACAACCCCCTCAGACCCCTTAAATCTACCCACCAAAACTTGATCACCATCCGTAAACCCAAGCTCCCTGCTGGCCAGCTTCTGCTATCTTATTCCCTAGCTAAAAAATGGAATGCTCTGCCCCCCACACTGAGGACCTGTGAAAACCTTAAAAATTTAAAAACTCAACTTCATTCCTATCTCTATCTAAACAGGAAATGCAATTGTACTCTCCCCCCATTCCTCTCAATCTCTCCTCTCCCTTTACTCCTGACTAACCTTTTTACCTTCCTAACCTCTCTTTAATTTGTTAATGTAACCAATCAGCAAAATCTAGCCATGATACTATATGCCTGTTTACACCTGAATCTATACTGTTTATTTGTTTTCTCACTCCTGTAAATGCCTCCGGTTGCTTGCATTACTAACTTCATTTGTAATTAAGCATGTTATCAAACTTTAATGCGGAGCTCTATTGCCTGAGCCCCCTCTAAATGTATTCATGTACTTAAACTTTGTATTGTGTAGCATTTTCTCCCCGAGCCTCCACTGAAAGTAGGCTCACTTAGCCCAATGTACTGAATTGTAAATATTTTTTTTCTATTTTCTATTTTAGAATGCCACCTGTTTTGTAATCCTTAATTTCTTTGTTAATTAATCTTGAAATTCTGTTTTGTGGAGCTTTTCTCCCTGGGCCTCCACTGAAAATGGGCTCCCCAGGCCCAGTGGACCTCCCCGATCATCAAACTGGAATAAATAAATAAATAAATAAATAAATTGCAATAGGCTGAAAATTAGAAACATCAGCCAAATGCCACCTTTATGAAGAGGACTAATATACAATCTTTTTTCTATAGTCAGGGTACATAGGATTCCGTTATTGATCTATTGATAGGGATGAGAGAATAGGTATGCTATGCCATCAGCAGCTATATTTAAGTATTCAGGTGGGAGGTTGTCAGTCACAGTGGAACAAGGTTTGAATTAAAGGAAAATACTTTTTATCACTGATGTGGAGACATGTTCTAAGTAGAAGTTGCTAGCAATGGATATAGAGTGTAAATTAGGATCAAGTGGGGATGCTGGGTGAGGAATAATGGAAATGGTATTGTGTATGGTGTATGGTGGTGGCACAGTGGCACAGCTGATAGCATTGTCACCTCACACTAAGAAGTTCCCCGATTCAATACTCAGTTCTCGATTCTTAGCTTGGGTACCTTCTGTGCACAGTCTGCATGTCCTCCCTGTGTTTTCTTGGGTTTCTTCCAAGTGCTCCCATTTCCTCCCACATTGCAAAGACAGGCAATAGGTGGATTGGATACTCTAAATTGGCCACAGGTGTGACTGTGGTGTGGAAGAACTACTACAGGAGGCCTAGCCACCTGGTGATGTAAACCTTAACTCTAGATGATTGTCACTGTTGAAGTAATACCCACCCCGTGTGCAAAAATGGGGAAAAACAGTTGTAGATGCCTGGATGGATGGATGGATGGATGGATGTTTTGTGTACAGTGTATGGATAATGCTGGTTTTGATCGAACCTGTTGTTTGCTCAGCTGCAGCAATTCTGTGTTATTGAGGGGTGGTAGAAGAACTAGATGGGAGTGAAGACTTTTTAGTTATGGAGGTAATGCTTTCTCTGAAGTAGGTATTGAATAAGGCTGCAATTTCTAGTGGAGAGCTATTATGAGAAGGGCATGGCTCCTTGTTTGAGCCTGGATGTTATAGGTTATGTACTAATGTCCAGAATTTGTGGGGGACATTTTTGTGTTGAAGTTATAGATAGTTATAATATTATTTTTTATCTAGATTAACTTGTTTTTACTCAGATTGTACAATTCTCTGTAAAGCTGCAGGGTACAGAGGGTTTTACGTTTAAACCATTCTTCCCAAACTTTGCCTCTGTTAGATATTCACTGTTGGCTGGCAGCAGTGTGGCTGGCAAGAAACTGCACAGCATCCCCAACTTGTGTCATCTATCCACTCCTCTAAGCCCAAAATCATTCCCCGGATTTACTATTCCTCCTTGCAGGACTAGCTTAGTCCTGCATGGAGGTGGCCATTTATGAGCAGGACGGCAGCACACCATGCATAGTAATGAGGTGCTCTGCCTGAACTCCTAGTCTTACATGGAGCGTGTAAGAATACAGGGGGCGTGTCTGAGAGCAGAGCTCTCAGAATATATACGCCCCCGCAATGAAGAACAGCAGAAAGGGGACATAAATGAGCAAGACCACTCATAGGTGTCCGCATATCCCCGCCAACAGTCCCCCTTCTGTACATCAGCAACAGTAAACATAAATTAAATGAACAAATCCTTTATTTTTTTTTTAAAAATCATATTAAAGCTAACCGTAGGTGCACAGGTGTGCCCATCGCTTAGCTATGGTTAATGCAGCTTAAATGGCTGAAGAGGATAATAAGGAAGATATATATTCAAATGACGCAGCATAGCAGTAGTGTAGTGGGCAGAGCATTCACCTTATGAGCAGTCATTCCCGGTTCAAGTCCCACTGCAGCACATTCTATTTTCTATGGCAAAGCAGGTTATGATCAATATTTATGCTGCAAAACCCACTAAATAACATATATTTACGAATTGGAGTACTGCAGTAAATGCACATGTGAGGTGTCAGTGTCATAATGAATAAAGCACTAGTAAGCAGGTTTAAGCACCAATAAGCAGTAGTAAGCATATTTAAGCACTAGTAAGCGAGTTTAACCCTATTTGTGTGGCGGTAAGCAATGTCTACACTTGTTAAGCAACCCTGAAGCTAACTCTCTGTAAGCAGATGTTATGGCAGGTTAGCATTGCTTACCGTCACGCAAACCCACATAAACATGCTTACAAATGCTCAAAAGTACCTTAATCACTGTGTATCTAATGACCCTTGTTCTGGCCATCAGCAAAATAAACAGCCATTCAGGTCTCAAACCCAGGACTCTACACACCATAATCATAGTAGTTACCCACCAAGACATCACAGAAGTACAAAAGAATGAGCTATCAGCAAACAAGTATTCACCATAGTAAAACCAAACTGAACTTGTGAAAGGAATCAGTATATAGACATATGTGCCTTAATCCACTACATAACATAAATATGTGAACCGGAGTACAGCAGTAAGGCCAGAAGTCAGGTGTAATTGTAATAGAGTGTTGAAGTCCCCAATAAAACACAAGAACCCCATACAGTTTATGTACATATGAATCATGGATACCAGGCATACATATAAGGTGTAATGAATAATAACTCAATGCCAAAAAAATAATTATAATGCAAAGTCTAATGTAAGCAATGCTAAGCACTGCACAGGCCAGCTTAGGAGGTGTAAGCAATGTGTAGGCCAGCTAACTCAATGTGCTCAGTGTTATATCCCTTTAAATAATGCCAACCCTAGGTAAGCAGGTTTGCCCATAGCTTAGCCTTTTCAAAACTGGCCAATCATGTAAAAGTGTGGGAAATCGGCCCTACTTAAACCCAAGAGACGGGAATACATCTCATAACTGGTTGTAGCTTCCCCTTGCAGTCATAATGGCAGTAAGGGGAGAAGGTGTGTGCTTCCAGATGCAGTGCTGGTGCATCCAGGAGTCCAAGGTCATGGCAGGACTCCTTGTCAAAGACCATGATCAGAGACTGCTGCAGAGCCAGTATTGGGGCTCCCAATATAAGGCGGAGGCCTGGGACCATCTCACCCATGACCTTACCAGTGCACTGGCATACCCCAAATTGGTGAGCAGGTCAGGCATCACTATGCCGACCTGAAGTGGCATAAGGGGGACCTCTTGGAGGAGTGGCTCCAAGAGGCTAGAACAGCTGGGGATGTTCTAGTCACTAAGTGTGTAATAATTGCCAGCTCAGGTATATCATGGATAGGTATGGCTAAATTTTCCTCTTATGTCCCCCACAGCCACAGTGGAGTGAGCCGCGAACCAGGAGGCCCACGTCAAGTCGCCTGGCAAGGCTGTGATGTGAGGCAGGTCAGTAATACTCATGCAATTACTGTCATAGGAAATAAAACTAAATGTAGTAGTAAATTAATTGTCTGTATAAAACATGTATAGTTCAAGGCAAGTACTGCATACACTAGAGATTATGGCAGGAAGAATCTCATATTGTTTGTATGTCAATAAAAGTGTAATAGCCTGACAATAAAGGTCTAACTGCTGGACTGCATGTGTATACTCTGTTATCATATGGTAATGTAGATTAGCAATCATGTAATAGTACTGTAGTATTAAACACTGTTACCCACACTGTGCACCATAAATTGAATGTGTAGGAATGCCTGTATATGACAGGTGTAATCCTCAGAGGCCATTTAGTACAACTGAGAGACACATAGACAGAAAACAGGGAAAATGCAGACACCAAAACCTGAATAGCACATGCAACTGAGATGTGAACTGTTTTTGTTTTAGCACACACAGCCATGGTTCGAATGCTGCCAGTGGTAGTACTCTGCATACAGAATAATACCCTACAACTGTACAGAAATGTCCAGAGTGTCCAGTAAAGTGGCCCATATTTGTTGCCTTATTGCCTGTCAACCTGTCCCCCTGGGGAATCAGTGGGATGATCCCAGACGTATAGGCAGCAAACAGGAAACACAACTGATTGACACACATCTATGAGAACAAAACTGGCACACTAGCAACTCCACAATACCTTATGAGACTAAGAAGCCATGTATGTCCCATTTACACCCCAACTTGTCAAGCTCTGATCAGAGTGTGTACAGTAACAGATTGAGATGTATGTACATAATAGTAATGTGGAATCTGATACTGTGCATGGGAACATTCAGATACTGCTAATAAACATTTCTCCGACAGGTCTGTCAGATACCAGCACTGTGCCCAGAAATACAAGAATGATACCCAGTACTGGTACTGTTTACATTGGTATTGTATGGCAGTGCGACTGATGCAGTTGCTTAGAATAATAAGGTATTACACATCACTGTCGCCCACACTGTCCTACAACATATAAATGTCTAGGAAGTCTGTATAAGAGTGTTGTAATACAAGATCAGAATGCAAAAGCACAGGGGATTAATAAGACAGAAAGCAGATAGGAGATATACAGCAATATCTATTTAGCAGACACAACTGTGATGGACAGTGTTTAAGTTGTAGCACACAACTATGGTCTGAATCCTGGGAGTGGATGTAGGCTGCATACAGAATCATACCCCACAACTGTACAAATGAGGCCAGAATGTCCAGTATATGGGCCAAGATCTGCTGCCTGTCATCCTGTCCACCTGTCCCCCTGGTAAGTCTGTGGGATGATCCCAGATGTTTAGCCAGCAAACAGGGAATACAAGTGATTGTCAAACACCTATGAGAACAAACCTGTCACTGTAGCAACCCCTGACACGGACAGTAATATTTCAAGTATGTCCTATTTACACTCCCATGTTGTCAAGCTGTGACCAGAGTGTGTACAGTAGCAGAATGAGATGTATGTACATAATACTAATGTGTAATCTGGAAGCTTGTGTGGCAACACTGTGCTGAGAAATACAGACCATTCTAACCTGTACTGATACTATTCACTCTGGTATTGTAGGGAATTGTGAGTGTTGCAATTTGTCTGAATAATAAAGTATCGCTGATCACTGTTACACACACTGTGTTACAGAATATAACTGTGTAGGAAAGCATGTATATGTGTGTATGAGGTCACTAAAGGTGGAAGAGGGCAATATTCTAGATATGTCCTGGTACACCAGCATGTGGTCAACACATGGCCAGAGTTTGTGCTGAAAGAGTTGGATAGCTATGTGCACAATATCAAACTGGAATCTGGGAGTATGTGTAGAAACAGTTAACATACATTCCCTCCACAGGTATACCAGGTAAGAGGTGTATACTGCAGGTAAATCTGGTTCATGTGTAACAATGACAACAGCCATATCACTGTCCAAACTAAGGCTATAGGGTAGTGTAGTAAGACTTGTAAGGTAAAGATAACAGCACTGACTAGGAAAGTAATGTGGACTGCAGGAATATACTAGTTGTTCATTTACATCTCCCCCCCCCCAACCATATCTCCAACAATAATCAACATACCCACCTCAACTGGTATGTAATGTCACCTATGTTCTGATACTGTCCATTTGTTTGATAAATATATTAATGGTTCCCATGCATGTGCTATATTGAATTATTCCAACACTGGTGGCATGGAGCCATTAATGTACCTGCATGCTGTTCTTATTACCACTGTGGTCACATATATGCATGTGTTCTGTTTGCTATGCAACTGTTCAGTATCTGGTGTTTGGGTTAATGGGAATATCTATGCATACTGTTATACCAAACCCTGGAATGTGTTGACTATTACTAACCCACATATGACGATGAACTCTAAACACTATAGTACACTTGGGAAGGCCGGTCTCAGCAGGCCCACCTGTCCCACCTCAGCTGGCCATGGCAACAGACACCAGGATGTCTGGGGACCAACCCAGGACCTTCATGTCCATTGGTGCTGCACTACCTTCGGGTGGAACCACCTCAATGGATGGGTCTCACCCCCCTGGGAGTGGGCGCAGACAGGCACCTGTCACCCATCGCCAGGCCGGGGTCATGGTGCGTAGAGAGATCAACCAGCAGTTTGGTGATCTTCTATGCCAGCTCAAGGGCCATGTGTCATGATTAGAGCATCAGCCTGGCTCTGCGACTCAGCCCCCAGCACAGCCACCTTCGGGGCTGTGAAGGTGCAGTGGTGACTGCCCATGGGTGGGGACTTCAGTCCCACTGTTTCCACTAGGGGGCTCATGGGCTTCCGATTTCCCAGCACCCCTCCCCATCAAGGTGTTTACCCCCCACATATGTCATATACCACCCCTGTATGTGTCTTGTTTGTCTTGTCTGTTAACCTACCCAACCTACCTCCCCAAATATACCTACTACCCCTCCCCAACATCCCACTCTCATCTGAAAAAAAAGGGGGCAATCTGTTCCCATAAAAAAAATCTCACCCCATACATAGATGTCTATTTCGCACACGTCCACTGGATACATGTAATCCGGTCTAATTGATATCACAACTTACTTTTGTTGTCCTCACCCCCTCCCAGGGGTTTGAGTGTCCAAATCTACCTCCAAGTTCAGTGTATATGCACAGCTGTTACTGTAAAAGAAATGGGCAGCTATGGACCTTCCCCACACCCATCCTGCACATCCCTGGCTATTTTCCCTACTGTCTTTCCCTCGTTGTGCCCCTTTTTTCACCACTTTCCTATCAATCCCTTTTACTTTTCTTTTAAAGAAATTAGCATGGGGGTAAGCGGGAGTAAACACTTTTAACCAGTAGTAAGTGGGTTTAAGCCTGTTTGCATGGGGGTAAGCAATGCCTACACAGGTTAAGCAATTTAGAAGCTGAGTATAAGAAACTGTAACTGAAAGTTAGCAGTGCTTACCACCATGCAAACCCACGCAAACCTGCTTACAACAGCTTTAAAATGCCTTAATCACTTTGTATCCACTGGCCCATGTTCTGCCTAGCAACAAAATAAACAGCCTCTGCAAGGCTCGACCTGAGGACCCTGCACACCAGAGCCAAAGTGATTTACCAATAAGCCATGTCAGATATACATAACCCTAATGTTTTCAAAATCATATCATCTAGCTCAGTCATTCAACAGTACAGAGAATGTATTCCAACATTTGGATGCGTGTGTGTGTGTGTGTGTGTGTGTGTGTGTGTGTGTGTGTGTGTGTGTGTGTGCACGTGTGTAAATATACACAAAATATATAGAAATATATACATAATATAAATATATATGAACATATATGCATGCAAATGCCTACATCTATAGATATGTATGTCTACATCTATATGTCTAAATATATACGGCAGGCTATATATATATATATGTCAGCAGATATATATATATATATATATATATATATATATATATATATATATATAGGTATATATGGACATACATCTGTAGATAACAATGGGTAAATAAAAACATATATGTCCACATGCAACGTTAATGTGGTTGAGAGGCCCCAAACAATATAAGTCTTGTACAAATAGGTATACCCCCCACAACCAACCCCCCCCGCAATACACTACCATGTGTTGCAGATCCCATAACCAGGAACAGACACGACATGGGCATCCCTAGGATACATATACACAGACACATATATGCAGATACAGATACACACACACACATATATATATATATATATATATATATATAAATATATATATATATATATATATATATATATATATATATATATATATATACACATATATAGATATATATGTAACTACACATACATATGCAGAGAAATGTACAGTAAGTTACATTTGTGGTATGTGCACACAATATGGAAAAAGCCACTATTCCTACAGTTACCACCTTATCAACTGGAGACTGTATGAGCCACCCATACATATGACATTAATTACCTGCAACATATACCCACAGAGATATCAAAGGATATGACACCACACACAGGTGTGCATAAATGGGAAAGCTTTATTTGTGTACTATTACAGTTGCATGTGCCATGTCATATAGCTGTTTAGACACGGACATCCATATAAAATGAGTAATGCAACTGTGAAAAAGTTATACTAATACAGTAATCTGGAAAAGTTAACAAATGTTGCTGTCCAGGCCAAAGCCATCAAGTAGTACAATAGTAAAGACAAACTGTGCGACAGGATACCAAACAATCAATGATAAGTAATGCAGGTATATAGTTCAGCAGCCTCTATCTACACAATGTAGACAATCCCTAGCGGGTAAAGACCTCAGTTGACACAATGGGATGTAACTGTTACATAACAAGTCACAACTGACACCATCACAAGCACACTGGCAAACAGACCAGTCTGTATGGCAGGTGGCAGTAGGCCTGCATTTAACCAAGGTGAATTGTATGGTAATGTACCTCCATATACCTTAAGGCAGCTCACCCCTGATGGTCTTCAGGACTTTGGGCTTTTAGGATTCTGTAGCGCTCCCATATACATATATGTATATATAGATATATGTATACATAGATATACATATTTGTATCTATAGATATATGTATACATATATATATATATATATATATATATATATATATATATATATTTATATATATATATATATATATATATATATATATATATATATAGCCTTATATGTATGCACATCCTATGTGTACAGATATGCCTAGTTATGTTGGTATATATGTAGATATCAACGACTATATATGCATACATATCTATTCTGATATACCTACTACTGTTAATATATATGTAGATATCCATACGTATATGTGCATATGTATCTCTATCTGTATATGTGTAGACATATATTGCTCTGTATATGTATATATCTGGGTGTTTATTTGTATATCTATGTACATACACATATCCATCTATGTATATCGATATGTATATCTGTATGCACAAGCCAGTGCATTTCTTTGTGCCAGTCCCAAGCCCAGATAAATGGGGAGGGTTGCGTCAGGAAGGGCATCCGGCATAAAAATTCTGCCACATCACTTATGGCGCAAAAATTTCATATTTCCATACCGGATCGGTCAAGGCCCGGGTTGACAACGACCGCCACTAGTACTGTTACCCAACAGGGTGCTGGGGGAAATTGGGCTACTGTTGGCCGGAGGAGAAAAGGAGGGCAAAGGCATGCCGGAAGGCAGGAAGAGAGGAGGAAGGTTAAGAGTGTAGCAGTGAGGGTAGGAACTTTGAATGTTGGCAGTATGACTGGTATAGGAAGAGAGCTTTTATTTTTTTATTTTTGTGTGTGTCGTAAATATCAATAATAATCTTTTATGGTCACCCACATTCACGAAAAGGGGTTGAGACTTTATCCATATAAAGTTAATTCATGTTGTGTTATTTTGATTTGATTTTAACTTTGAGATGTTTGAATTTCATTACTTTTTAAATGATTTGTATGTGTTTTTAAACACAAGCTGTCGGTAACAGGAAACAGGAACGTGTCACTTCCTGATTTAACAGTTTTTAAATGGAGTGTTTCTGTTAGAAATTGTGTCTCTGAAGAAGCCACGGTGTTCCGTGGCGAAAACGCTCTGTTGGTTTGTTCTAATAAAAGCGTTAAGAGCTTTTCGACTTGGTGGCGTTTTGACTGCAAACAAGGTTCCTCCTTTGTGTATTTTTGGTTTGGTTGGCTTGCAATTTGTCTTCATAGGAAGAGAGCTAGCTGATATGATGGACAGAAGGAAGGTTGATATAATGTGCGTGCAAGAAACCAGATGGAAGGGAAGTAAGGCCAGGTGTTTAGGAAACGGGTTCAAATTGTTTTATCATGGTGTGGATGGCAGGAGAAATGGGGTAGGGGTTATACTAAAGGAACAATATGCCAAGAGTGTTTTAGACATGAAGAGAGTGTCTGACAGAGTGATGTTTATGAAGCTCGAAATTGATGGTGTAATGATGAATGTTGTTAGTGCATATGCTCCACAAGTTGGGTGTGCGATGGATGAGAAAGAGAAATTTTTGAGTGAGTTGGATGAAGTTGTGTTGAGTGTACCCAAGGGTGAGAGACTAGTGATTGGAGTGGACTTTAATGAGCATGTTGGTGAAGTGAACAAAGGGGATGAGGAAGTGATGGGTAGGTATGATGTTAAGGAGAGGAATGCAGAAGGTCAGATGATTGTGGATTTTGCAAAAAGGATGGACATGGCTGTGGTGAATACATATTTTAAGAAGAGGGAGGAGCATAGAGTGATGTACAAGAGTGGAGGAAGATGCACACAGGTGGATTATATCCTATATAGGAGGGCCAGTCTGAAGGAGATTGGAGACTGTAAAGTGGTGGCAGGGGAAAGTGTAGTTAAGCAGCATAGAATGGTGGTCTGTAGGATGACGTTGGTGATCAAGAAGAGGAGGAGTGTGAAAGCAGTGCCAAAGATTAAATGGTGGAAGTTAGAAAAGGGTGATTGTGAAGTGGAGTTTAGGGAAGAGTTAAGACAGGCACTGGGAGGCAGTGGAGAGTTATCGAATAGCTGGGTAACTACAGCAGAACTAGTAAGGGAGACTGCTAGAAAGGTGCTTGGTGTGACATCTGGACAGAGGAAGGAGGACAAGGAGACCTGGTGGTGGAATGAGGAAGTACAGGAGAGTATACAGAGGAAGAGGCTGGCAAAGAAGAAGTGGGATTGTCAAAGAGATGAAGAAAGTAGACATGAGTATAAGGAGATGAGGCGCATGGCAAAGAGAGAGGTGGCGAAAGCTAAGGATAATGCATATGGAGAGTTGTATGAGAGATTGGACACTAAAGAGGGAGACAAGGACCTGTACCAATTGGCTAGACAGAGGGACAGAGCTGGGAAAGATGTGCAGCAAGTAAGGGTGATAGAGGATAGTGAGGGAAAGGAACTCACAAGAGAGGAGAGTGTGTTGAGTAGATGGAAAGAGTATTTTGAGAGGCTGATGAATGAAGAGAATGAGAGAGAGAGAAGGTTGGATGATGTGGGATAGTGAATCAGGAAGTGAAACAGATTAGCAAGGAGGAAGTAAGGACAGCTATGAAGAGGATGAAGAATGGAAAGGCTGTTGGCTCAGAAGACATACCAATGGAAGCATGGAGGTGCTTAGGAGAAATGGCAGTGGAATTTTTAACTAGATTGTTTAATGAAAGTCAGAGGATGCCTGAGGAGTGGAGAAAAAGTGTTCTGGTACCTATCGTTAAGAATAAGGGTGATGTGCAGAGCTGCAGTAACTACAGAGGGATAAAATTGATCAGTCACAGCTTGAAGTTATGGGAAAGAGTAGTAGAAGCTAGGTTAAGAAGAGAGGTGATGATTAGTGACCAGCAGTATGGTTTCATGCCAGGAAAGAGCACTACAGATGCAATGTTTGCTCTGAGAGTGTTATTGGAGAAATACAGAGAAGGTCAGAAGGAGTTGCATTGTGTCTTTGTAGACTTGGAGAAAGCATATGACAGGGTGCCTAGAGAAGAGTTGTGGTATTGTATGAGGAAGTCGGGAGTGGCAGAGAAGTATGTAAGAGTGGTACAGGATATGTACGAGGGTAGTGTGACAGTGGTGAGGACTGCAGTGGGAGTGACAGATCCGTGTAAGGTGGAGGTGGGACTACATCAAGGATCAGCTCTGAGTCCTTTCTTATTTGCAGTGGTGATGGATAGGTTGACAGATGAGATCAGACAGGAGGCCCCATGGACTATGATGTTTGCAGATGACATTGTCATCTGTAGTGAGAGTAGGAATCAGGTTGAGGAGATTCTGGAGAGGTGGAGATATGCTCTAGAGAGCAGAGGAATGAAGGTCAGCAGGGCTAAGACAGAATATATGTGTAAATGAGAGGGAGGGTAGAGGAATGGTGAGGATGCAGGGAGTAGAGCTGGTAAAGGTGGATGAGTTTAAGTACTTGGGATCAACAGTTCAGAGTATAGGTGAATGTGGAAGAGAGGTGAAGAAGAGAGTACATGCAGGGTGGAATGGGTGGAGAAGAGTGTCAGGAGTGATTTGTGACAGACGGGTACCAGTAAGAGTGAAAGAGAAGGTCTACAAGAGGGTAGTGAGACCAGCTATGTTATATGGGTTGGAGACAGTGGCATTGACAAAAAGGCAGGAGTCAGAGCTGGATGTGGCAGAGTTAAAGATGTTAAGATTTGCACTCGGTGTGACTAGGATGGATAGGATAAGGAATCAGTATATTAGAGGGTCAGCTCATGTTGGACAGTTTGGAGCAAAGCAAGAGAGACGAGATTGCATTAGTTTGGACATGTGCTGAGGAGAGATGATGGGTATATTGGGAAAAAGATGCTAAGGATGGAGCTGCCAGGTAAGAGGAAGGCCTAAGATAAGGTTTATGGACGTGGTGAGAGAGGACATGCAGGCGGTTGGTGTGACAGAGCAAGATGGAGAGGATAGGAAGAAATGGAAAGAGATGATCCGCTGTGGCGACCCCTAACAGGAAAAGCTGAAAGATGATGATGATGTCTATATAGATATCTGGATAAGTATATGTACATATAGCATCACCATATGTCCTGAACATGGAGTGTAGCCCTATGTCAGGCCCTGTAGTCCCAACATTGTAGTGCAAGGGGATGTCAGATATGTATAGCAGGTATACTTGTAGAGTATTGCTACTGTAATAGTGATTGTCTTCATAGACATGGTGTGTGTGGGAGGTCACATCTAATTTTAACATGTGCACCATTGGCTACTGACAGACATCCTAAGGACATCATAGTACAATACCACTGCTAGCACATAATGCTCCTGTGGACTACAGCAGATATAATGGCCAATATATGTGGACAGTTTGACAGACTCTGGACAGTGCAAAGGTATACACATAACTCCTTAGTGCAAGACATGTGGACCAATCCTGACAATGTGGATGTTAACAGCCATGTAGATGGGTATAACATGTAACTACTGGTATACATTTACCCCCCATAAGTTATGCATTCACACATCCCTGTCTGCCCTGCCACATAATAACTGCTGTTAAGGAGGTGCCATGGCCACATACCACCCACTAGATATTGACATACATCTGTACAGCATACCACTGCTCTGTCTGACATACACGACTGTTATGATGGCCTGGCAGCAGTACATCTGGCAAGTAACTGGAAATTACATCTCACTGGGTAAGTACACTAAGCTGCTAGGCATGTAACAAAGGACTGTGCAGGCTACAGCCAGACCAGCTCAACACTGGCCTACATTTCCTATGGGGGAATGCACATGTACCTGCACATAGATAGCAGGCTCTACAGGCATGCCACAGCACAGACTAACATACACCTGTTTGTAAGTGCATCACCACAACCAATGTGAACACAGCCACAGCTACATTTGGTATGCTAGCATATTATTGCAGTATATGGACTATCTGTTCAACACCAACCTCATATGTGCCACCCACACACTAACTCTACATATACTGGGCCACTTCACAGTGTAGTCCGCTGCCTGTCTGTAGTATGGGACATTTGCATGTATGGCTCTACAAACATGTAAGCTGATAGGGTAACATAGTGGAGCAACATGTAACATCAGCTAGAACAGGACCAAGAACAATGACATCCACCACAGTCTGTACACAGGCCAAGGCACATATTAACAATACACACACTGCCGACAATCACCATAAGTACACAGACCTCAGTACTGTACACACAATCACAGACTGTACAGGTTATGTCATCAAATATAACCCCTACTATACATTACATGTGTAGCAGTCTGATATCTCACTGGCTTGTTATCAGATATGATGTCACTAATTATGGTGTACAGTACTTATGCATCCCTTACTGCATGACATATGTACAAAGGTTGTCAGGGTTGTGGCTGGAGGCACATACACAGGGCCAGTATTGACATGTTGCTGTAATAACCTCATACATTTACTATTGTAACAGAGTTTGTTGCACCATATGTCCTATGAGGGATATGAAGTCAGTAACTCTCATGGCTGTCAACATCTACAGACTGCAATCCTCACACTACCTTCTGCAGTTCACAGATAGGTGCTCTGTGGGTAACACCTGAAACAAAAGGCACCACACACTGGCCAGTCTGCAGATGGCCCTACAGATGGGTGTTCCCTCATTAACATAGCACTGACATTGCAGGTATGTAAACATGTAGGACAGCCAAATCCACACACACCCTGTTAAACCAACATTACTCCAAATGCAGTATAGCAGCACTTATGGTATGTAGTCAGGTCAGGCACATCCCCTCCTCTGTGTTGACCTGTTTCCATAGTATATGTTGTTAGAAGTAAACCCCAATCCATCTGAGATGCTGTTTGCCAAACAACAGATCGAGTTCCTGCTCACAGTGAATGAACGGCCCACCACCAACATGATGCTCCTAGATATTGGTGTGTGTTTCCATGAAATTGGCTATGGGAATGTTACCACAGCTGTTCCACATGCAATCAGCTAGAGGAAGGCTGCAATTCATGCGGAGGCCATCAGCTGATCCTGAGCATCACTTAAAATACACATGCTGCTGCCTAAGCATAGCAGGTGTAAGTCTCCACTTCCACCAGAGAGGGAGTAAGAGAAGTAGACAGAGGAACAGAAAAGCCACAGAGGGGTGGGAGAGTAAAACTTATGCATGTTTGTGTCACACACCTACCAGTACAGGGTATCAAATCCCCCGACGACTATGGAGTGCTATCACATGTCCATGCAGTTATTGGATGTGCCACATAGGTTACATGTTGGGTAGCCCTCAGAATGCATATGTGAAGGTGAGTGACATCTGCAACAGGGATATGGTAGCTATGTGGTAGGTCTAGTACATGTGCCTGTCCACATGAACAGGTGTCAGTGTCAACACAGCCACACTCTCACAGGGACACACACACATTGACACACTTGGTAGGGCTAGGAATATAACTCATTACTAGTGGGATTGCCACAACACAGTACTGTGCAGGTATCACATGCACCACAGGGGTCATATGGAGGTTATATGTGCAAAGGGTATGTGGAGGTGTCTGACATCAGACAGCATGCTTCAGTATGCCAATGGGGGCTGTAGTGAGTGTGAATGTAGTCATACACAGCATACACAACACACACACAGACACAGGTGCCAGTACTGACATGCATGTGTGCACTGCTTCATGGGTGTGTTGTGGTTGACAGTGCCAGATGGCTATTCAAGGCTAGGTGATGGGTGTACCTTGGCATCAGGCCACATGACAATGGTCTGAATTGTGGCTCAGGGGTGTAGTGTCTGGAGTTGCCCACACAGGTGGGTATTGTATTCACCATCCAGTCACCTGGGTGACTACTGAGTGTGGCCAACACTGAGCATTGCTTGCCATGTATGTGTTCCTTAGTCCATGATATGGACAGTGTCTGGGATGTGCACACCTCCTACATGCATGTACAGTGACATGTGGAACTGTACCTGGGATGTCTGGCCCATGTTGTGTACACAGATTGTTATAATCAGATGTGCCAGTCCTGGCCTCATATGACGGGAACTGTTCATGGACAGCAGGTTTGCCCTGCACCTACATTGATAGCATGATACTGGTATCCCCTGGTGTCAGTGGCATCTGTCCATACAGGGCTTGTGTTTCAGGCATGTTATATCCTTCGTGGGTCACATTTGATGGCAACACAGGTGTTGCAGGTGTCCAGTGGGGAACATGAGGGAGGTGCACTGTTGGTATGTACATGCATATTGGACTGATGGACAGGGTGCTATGACCTCTGTAGCCCACTGCAATCACACCCTGGTTACTATCAGTGGACAATATGCAGGGTACTATCAACATAGCGGCTGTTGCGTAGGCAAGTGTGTGTGTGTATGAGACATGGGTTGACAGTGTACACTGGGTAATACAAACATTGCTAATGTTGTTCAGCTGACATTGATGTCACATTTAGGAGTATGGATTTGTACCCCAGCCTCTTGGCTATTTCACATCTGTTATCCATGTATGGTGGACATTGTGATATATACTTGGCCCACCATATAAGAAGTTTGCAAAACCCACTCCACATTGAGTCCAGATGTTACACACTCACAACCGCCGCCACACAGGATATGACTGACAAACACAGACACACACACACACACACACACACACACACACACACACACACACACACACACACACACACACACCTGTCATGTCTGGGATGAGAACTCTTACCTAACTAGTATATTACACTATACCATTATAGGATATGCCACAGAGATTACTGGAGATCTCCTTCTCCAAAGGTGTATTTCACAGTGAATGACATCAGCAGGATTGCCAAAGTGGGGCATTTGAATTGTAATGAGGGTGACTAGCCTAAAATGCATTGTTCCCTACACAAACATAAACAAAACATCCACAACTGCCATGTGTGGGGATAAAACCCCTACCAGAATTGTATATCACACTGCAGCATGACACTGTTATAGGATGCACCACGGAGATTACTGGAGTGCCCCTTCCCCAAAGGTGTATTTCACAGTGAATGATATCAGCAGGATTGCCAAAGTAGGGCATTTGAATTGTAGTGAGTGTGACTGGCCTAAAACGCATTGCTCTCTACACACACACACACACACACACACACACACACACACACACACACACACACACACACACACACACACACAATTGCCAAGTCTGGGATTAGAACTCCTACCTATTTTATCACACTACAGCAGTATGCAGTTATAGGATTTACTGGTCTTCAAACTTCCCAGAGGTGTATTTCTAGGTGGATGACATCAGCAGCTTTACCAAAGTAGACATTTGAATTACAGGGTGTGTGACTATCCTAAAAAGCATTGCTCTTTACACACACAGAGTTGGACACACACACACACACACACACACACACACACACACACACACACACACACACACACACACACACACACACACTCACACAAAATTATCAAGTCTGGGATTAGAATTCCTACCTAGCTATTTTATCACACTATAGCAGTACGTAGTTACAGCACAAGCTATGGAGATTACTGGGGCTAAAACCTTCCCAGAGATGTATTTCTAGGTGGATGACATCAGCAGCCTTACCAAAGTAGAGCATTTGAGTTGCAGAGAGTGTGACTACCCTAAAAAGCATTGCTCTCTATACAGACAGACACACACACAAACACACACACACACACACACACACACACACACACACACACACACACACACACACACACACAGTTGCAATGTCTGGGATTGCAACTCCTACCTAACTAGTTTATCACACTACAACAGTATGCAGTTATGGGATGCGCCATGGAGATTACTGGGCTACATATCCCCAAAGGTGTATTTCACAGTGGATGACCTTAGCAGGCTTGTCATCTTAGGTCTGTGGGGAGGGCAGTGTGTGTAAATGGGCCATAACCCATTCATCTAGAGTTTGACACACCACATGTGGGCATACACAGGGTCAGATTTCACAGGTATGTGTATACTGCTGCTAGATGACTACTTCCTTGTACAGTCATGTTGCACAGATAGCACATGCACCACATAATCTGTAATGCTGACAGTTACCAGTGGCTAGTATCTACAGTGAGTGACATCTGAACCTCATGCGGTTTTGGACCTTTGGCTGTGTGCTGGGTGGGACAGGCCTGGATGGCTCCTTGTCACAGTTACCCTCTTCCACACATCTATGTACATCTACCTTTGGATTATTATAGTGTGTTGTCCTTAGATATATGTCTGTATTCCTATCCACTGTGTGTGCAAAGCATGTGTGGTGCATACTGAAGAGTGTCTGCACTAACATCTGTGACTGCCAGACGTTTCTGGTCCACTGGTGTTTGCAGACATGGCCTTCATGTGTTTAAGTGTGTGAGCATACCCATTATGACCTTACAGTATGTTGTTGACTGACATTGCCTTCATTTTTCTAAGTGTGTGAGCATGCCCTGTATGTCCATCTGCATTGAATGTGTGGATTGAGTCCAAGTAGTTTGTACTGCAGTGCTGACCTTTGTGTTGTACACCTACAGGTAGCATACTGTTTCTGCAGGTTATCCGTCGATCATTTGGCATTGACTATTACTACATTTCTACATAGGATTGGGGGGGGCACACCTGACTATTTCTACATTTCTGCACAGGATTGGGGGGGCACACCTGACTGTTACTGCATTTCTATGTAGGATGGGGGGGGTACACCTGACTATTTCTACATTTCCACACAGGATTGAGGGGGCACACCTGACTGTTATTACATTACTACATAGGATTGGGGGGCACACCTGACACTTGTACACATTTGCTATGACTGCACTTGTATGTCAGGTACTCCATTTCTTTCTGTATTCTTACCTATCATGCTGACTAGAGGCATACCAGTGTACTACAGATCTTAGCTTTGATTTACCTACATATTAGTTTCTGACTTCCTACCCTTCAGAACTAACATCCCACTGCCTGGCATGCTGTAGTTTGTCTGTGTAGGCCTGGAGGGGTTACCCATAGACATCATTCAGGAGCCATAGCCCAGCCTTTGTTTGTGTTTGTCTACACCTGTCCTGCTGGCTGTGACTGTTGTTTGGTATGTGAACCCCCCTGACTGGCATGTGTGAGTCACTTACCTTGTGGGTGTCCCAGTACTGAGGGTGGTGCTGCAGGGCTGCATATGTCAGATGCACATAGTACACTCCCTACACATGGTTGAGCACAGGTACTGTAATGTTTGGCATCCATTTTACTGTATGTGAGAGTCAGAGAGAGAGGTGTTATTTCCTATGTCCTTCCTGTGTCAGTATATGCATTACCTCTTTGCCAAGGCTAGGGCATACTGGGCACGCCTCCTTCTGCCTACTGGGACAGGCTCAAGTTGTTCCTCCTCCGAGTCACTCTATGCCTGTGCAGGCCTTGGCAATGGTGGTGGGCTGTGTGGCCCTGCCCCATACTATTCCTGTTACAGCTGTTTCTGTAGGATCATATTGTGTAGCATGGCACATATGAGAACAATTTGGGTACATGTAGCTGGGGAGTACTGCAAGGCTCCACCAGATGTGTCCAGGCACTGGAAAGCATCCCAGACAACCACTGTACTATAATTCTGGTCTGTGTATGTGCCTCATTATGGAGTTCTTGTTCGGGTGTGTGTACATTTCTGATGGGTGTCATCAGTCACAGCTCCAGTGCGTATCCAGCTTCCCCCACTAGGTGACTATGAGGGATGTCCCCATTGGCAAATCTCTGTTACAACTGCATCAGATGTCAGATGAGGGAATCGTGATAGCTTCCAGGGCAGCCAGCACACACATTCATTATTATGCCCTGGTCATCGCACATGACCTGGCAGTTGATGGAGGGGAAGCCCTTGCAGTTGATGTAGACCTACCCCACTCACTGGGTGGTGCTTTGATGCATATGTGCGTGCAGTCTATAGCACCCACTACTTCAGGGGATTCTGCTATTTGGTGGAACAGTTGCATATTGCTACCCTAAGCCTCACGGGTGTTGGGGAAATATACATGCTCACCGGCATGTGCTGACATGGCATCCAGGAACTGGTGGAGTACCCTGGATGCTGATGCCTGTGAGATCCCCATCATATCCCCAGTTGGCCTTTGGAAGGTACCTGTAGCTAGTATTCTTAGGCCTACGCATATCTTGGTATCCACTGAGATGGATTCCCCTCTGTTAGTTCTGTGTGTGAGGCTTGGCCGGCACAGCTCAACAATTTGCTGTAGGAGGTCACTGTCCACCCTATAGTTCTCTACTATTTCCAGTTCATGTAGCCCCTGGTAGGTTGTCCTGGGTCTGTACACTCTTCTCCGTCTCCTCACTGTGGGTTGGTTGACAGCATTCACATCTTCACCACCCTCAGCCTCCTCCACAAGTTGTTGTATGATAGCTATTGCAGCCCCTATCATTTTGCTGTTTTGAGTGTTAAAAGTTCATCGCTTGTGTACACTGGTGGTGTAGAGTGTGGGAAAAAACAGAGGGAAAGATGTTTGCATAGTTTACAGTAGTGTTCTGGGCTAGGCTGGTCTGCTGCCTGCATAATTGGCTGATTCTGATACATTTCACCTGCCAACTATGCTAGTTCTACTAGATTTCCTTCCTACTGCTGTTTTCCCTTCCCGTTGCCTTTCTGTTTATGCCCAGGGGCTCGCCACGCAGAGTGCTCAAATGTACACAGAGCTGCTATTTCCTAGTTTAACTTTTTTTTTAAACCTTTAAAACCCGGTGCGCTTAGGCAATGTACAGAGTGCTAGGCAGAGTCAGATACACCCCTTTGCGTAGCTGTGCTTAGCTAGGAGCAAACATGAGCCACAGGGCTCCAATCCACTTACATTATGCCTGACACACACCCCCGTGATGTCAGCTAACTCCTAGGCTTGCACCAAGTTATTCATACACTTACACTGTTGGGACCTGACTAGCATGCTGGGGAAAACTGGCATTCACTATTATTCCCCTCATTTGCATAGGATTGCCTGCTAATGTATAGTTACATGTCTCACACTGAGCCTCCCCCCTTAGCAACCACTACTCACTGGCCATGTTGTCTTCTGCCTGGCATTGACTTGCATATTAGAATAGTGATTTTATTTAGAATGCTTGTTTTAGGTTTATTTTGTTATTTTCCCCTGATCCCATTTGTGCGCCACTGCCCTACTCTTAAACAGCCGAGATTGGCTAAAAAAAAAATAAAAGTTGATTTTTTTTTTATTTTTTATGTTGTTTCCAATGCCATTGGCCTTATACTTAGCCATTGGCATGCTTCCTAACTGATATGCACCCTTTATTTGGAGCTGTCAAAGCTCCGTTTTGGATTTTGCAAAAATGTTCTCGGTTACTAACCGAGTACATTTCTGCAGATTGCACTAGTCCTGCACGGCTGGTTGCAAGATTCCTGGATCGCAAATTCACCTCATTTGCATGGATTTCTCCTGCAAATGGGGTGATGTGCATACAGGGGCTTAGTCCGTTCAGAACTAGTGCAGGAGCGCTCGTGCACGCCCCTGTAGGCTGTTCCTGGATTGCACAGCAGGAATATTGCCTGCTAGAGCTCCTGTCCTGATCCTACACTCCATGCAAGGCATACAGAATCTGGGGGCATGTCTATTTTCTGAAGTCTAGTGATCAGTTTAAACAAGAAATTTCACTCTCAGTCAGTCAGGGAAGTAAAGTTCAAATTATGAATTACCTCCAATCACCAATGACCAAAATGTTAATGTCTTGAATATTTATTCATAGGTAGGTTGAATAGAAGTTATAATTATATGTAATTTAATAAGATAAATTTTGTTTTATATGAGGTTATACAGTTAAAAAAGAAAAATAACATTGTTTTCTGTAGCAAGATGAATGAAGAGTTTTTGTGGTAACATTTGAACGGCCTGGTAGTCCTATTTGAAGTTATCTGTGAATGTTTTTTTTTCTTCCACACAGTATATTTTATAGACAAAAAATAACAAGTGAGAAATATAAATTAAGCATAACTGTGTGTGGCAAATCTGGAAGTGATCTGCTGGAGTTTTTTGGAATCAGAATTTTCTCAGGCAATTAATAAATTAAAAAAAAGATATCAGAGGCTTGTGATGAGAAAAGGAATTTGTTTGATTGGGGTATGGCTTTGGCAGCAGGATAGAGTGGGACTAAAATCAACAGGAGGTGTCTCTGGCAGTCTTAAAACTTTCCTGTAAACATGGTTTAAAACATTTTCTCTCAAAAAGTGATTTGGACTCAAGATGTTGTACTGACTCAGCCTGGATTCTGAGCAGGCACAAGAGTCCATGGCAGTTGTGTGTATATATATATATATATATATATATATATATATATATATATATATATATATATACACGTGTGTGTGTATGTAAATAGTAAATTCTCACAACAGCTTAATGTAATAAGATTGAATGCCTGAGGGCAGCACACAGCTCTCAAAGAAATTACCATGATCTAGATCTTGTTACAATCTGTATGTCAGCAAGTTATTTAATCATTCGGGTGTTCATATAAAGTTTAAGGGGTTTACCTACCAAACACATAAGGCGAAGGTTTGATTCTCACTTTTGCAGTGTACAGAAGAGTATCCACATAATTAAATGCTGTTAATATGGCAAACATAAGATTAAATTTTATCTCAAAACAAAAATCAAGGTCAGCACGTAGATCCCCATCACAAGAACTTACATATATATATAATATATATATATATATATATATATATATATATATATATATATATATATATATATATATATATAATATAAAAAATAACAAATTAGACTATCTGAAAACATGCAGATATTCAGCCAGTTAATTCCCTGACAGCAACAAAAACGAGGAGTATTTGATGTCAGTGTTCAATATGGCTAATCAGTTACCCAGTGTTGAAGTATATCAATATATGAAAAACAATAAGAATTATATATATACATTTAAACATATTATTCATAATTTTAATTCAATAATGTACATTTTTCAGCACTGAGTGACTTGTTACATCCTCGCTTAATTAAATTGTCTCATTTATAGGCCCTACAATACTGCTGTAGATAATAGCTAGACTGTCCAAAATAGCAGCAGATACAGAAGAGTTTTTCCATGATTTTCAGACTGATGAGGAAAATTCAAGCTCAGGATCCAAAAGAAGTCAGACAACAGCTAAGTTAGATAACTCATTAAATGCTGAGATGCCACCTAAAGAGATCAGGAGGAGAACACAAAAAAATAGGGGTGAATGTTTCCATGGCAGATTATGAAATTGAAGGTGGCAGTATAGCGCAAAGAGAAGACTTAACAGATAATAAATTATAAAGGAAAACTGTGACCAGAAACACAAAACAATGGTTTGTTGGACTCAAGAGGAGTATTTGAATGTATTTTCAGAAGCTTTAAAAACTGAAAACAACTTAAAACGTGAAAAAAAAAAAAGTTCACAGCCACACTGAGCCAATCAACCAATTAAATCCAGTGATCTATTTCTTCAAAAGAACAGCCAATGAGACAACTTTTATTGAAAATAAAGTACTCAAAAGTAAAATGATAATCTGTTGAGTGACTCTGTGAGGCTGTGAACCTTTTGGAATTTTCAGAATCTTTTTCAGGAGAATATTTGACTTAGTTTTATTAAAAGGTTTTGAACCACCTAGCACTCTAACAGGTAATATTATAGAAAAACAAATTGGGAGTAGGCATAGCGATGACAGCAGGGAAGCAACATGCACTCCAGCAAGTGGCTGAACAACCTGATGTAAGTCCAATAGATGAAACACCACCACCACTACTATAATCCCCATTACACCTGACAAAAAAATTGGGCTGATGCATCATCAATCAATAGCACACCTAGAGAAAGCCACTTATTAACCACATCCCAAAGTCCATTAAAGATAAGATTGTAAAAGGTGAATATTTAAAAGTTTTTGGTTTAATTGATGTAGATGGTATTCACAGATTAACAGGTGCAGAAAAAATCAGGAGAGAAAGATCTTGCAGCAGCCTTGGTGGTATCAGGGAAAGCAAACAACCCGAAGATGGTACCAAAAAATTGGGACAACTAGATAGTAGGTTTCTTAGTATATTTAATAGTCTTACTGGAGAAAGACCCCTGATTGTCTCTACAACTGATATCTTACCTCTTTACTATCAGGGAAGCCAACCATGCAAGAGGAGAACTGCTTGACTAGTTTACGACCAAAAGTTTAGAAAGCTCAAAGCATTAAATAAAGATATCAAATGGGACCAAAACATTGTGACACACGGTTAAGTACAATGTTAGAGAAGGTACCACAAAATCACACAAAGCCCTGCTAAGCATCCATAGACCAGAAATGTTGAGCTTATAACAGCGGATGCTGTTTTTAGTTGAACTGTTGATTTGCTCACATATGCTCCCACTGCAATAAGCCACACCCATCTTTCATCTGTTAGCAAAAGTTAAAGTATGTGAACTCTGCAGACTTTACTGACACACCCTAGCAGACAGTAAAACAGTCTTTACCTACCCAGAGGGAGTAATTTCTCTCATGGTTTCAAAACTTTAAATTTGATATGAGGTTCTCCATTTGACACATTCTGCCACTAATGTAAAAGCTTTGGAAATGGCTTCAGCTGATTGCCACAACTGCTTGGCAGCCAAAATGTTAATTCAAGGCTTTATTGGTGTTTTTTTTTTTTTTTTTTGCTAAAATCCACATCCAAATTTAGTAACAAGTTAGTTAAAAATCTAAAATTCATCATATGGAAAAATGACAGAATTGAAGAAATTATTAATGAAGAAATTCAGTCGGGCAGAATCATCAGCCCATATCTCATGTCACCATACAGATCATGATTTCTCCCATTGGCTTAATCCCCAAGAAAAATGTAGCAGAACTTAGAATAATGCACTATCTTGCTTATCCCCCAAGGCCTATCAGTTAATGATTTCAGTGTTAAGGATGTTAAGTTGCATGTGCATATTTAGATGAGGCAACCATCAGTAACATAACATTTAAAGACCCTTGGCTAGTAAAGTTAGATATAAAAGCAGTATTCATTTTGTTACCTATCAGGACAGAAAATTGTCCTAGATGAGGTTTCCTGTCATAAAGGTTGCTTATATTTTGATATGGGCACGCCAATGGGGTCTTTGACAGCCTGTGCTGTGTTTGAAAGTTTTAGCTCGGCTATAAAATGGTGTTAAGAATGCATGTTTTCCAACACAGCAGCTACATATTACGTGGATTGTTACTTGATCATTGGTGAAGGGAAGAAGGCCAAGCTGTGGGAGGAAAGAGTTGCCAAGTTAAAAGTCAGGCACAAATCATGTATTAGTCAAGAAAAATTCCAGAATTAGCCAAGTAATGTCTCTGTTACATTCTCTCAATTTTATTTATAGAGTAATCCAGCCAGGCAGGACATTTATGAGAAATTTGGCTAACTTTCTAAGGGGGAAGGAAGAAGCATCATTGGGTACATCCTCCAAAGAGAGTCAAAGATGACCTAAGGCTTTGGAAGATTTTCCTACAATATTTTAATGGAATCTCACTTTTGCAAAGTGATTGGGAAACTTCTGATGCTCTTCAGCTCTACATAGATGCTGTGGTGGGCAGTGGCATGGAGGGTTACTTTGGGTGGATGTGGTTTGCAGCACCATGACCATCAAATTAGACTAGCACAATACTAGCACAGTACTAAAAGACAGAACATTCTTAGAGATATTTACTATTTAGGTCGCAGTGCATGTGTGAAAAGATAAATTGGAAAATAAAAGAATTGTTTTTAATTCAGACAACAATGCAGTAGTATACATCTAAACTACCAGGGCCCCTTGATCCCCAAGGGTCAATCAGTGCTCAGGCAATTAGATGCTATGCTTGAAAATTAATCTTTCATTTTCTAGTAAGCATGTACCAGGTTACAATAACAGAATGACAGTTTGTCACACATGCAGTTCCATAGGTTTCATTTTTTTTTTACTTTAGAAGCCCATTAGCTCCCTACCCTGATACCTCACCATGTGTAGCTCATTAGGGAAGAATTATGATACTAATTTTAATAAATACATGGGCAGACAACACCAGAACAGCTTGCTCAGCAGCCAGGAAGAACTTCTAAAGTTTCTGTTTGGCTCGGCCCAGGGCAGGTACGCATTTGGTCCACAGAACCGATTATCCATTTTATCTTACACAGATATTCATTAGGAGACTCTCCAACTTTCCTCAAGCTTCTAACATCTGCTCTAACCTGGTTAGCTTGTTGTTTAAATTTACTGTTAGTGTCCTATCAATGGACAATAAAACAATTTATCAAGTTCTGTTTATTACTTTTTAGTTTGCATGTTTTACAACATACCTGTTTTAAAACAGTTATGGTGGACGTTATTTCATTGATGCCTGGCCTGGCCAGGCATCAGTGAAATAACTTCCATCATACCTGTTTTAAAACTCAAAGCCCTAGAAAGAAACAAAATACTTGAAGGGGCACTATGATATTTAGCATGAATAAAAAGTATAAAATAATTTCCTGTTGTAGGGACACACACACACACACACACACACACATATATATATATATATATATATATATATATATATATATATATATATACATACATACATTTTTGTAACATTTATAAGAAGATGTGTATTCTGTATATTCTAGATGCATTAAGAACAGCATGTAAGCATTTATTTATTCACCAAAAAATGAACCAAAAGTGCCAAGCAAAACCAAACACAAAAACAGACACCTGGAAGGAACACGGACCCAAAATATCGTTGATACGTTTTATTCAGACAGAGAGGCTTCATACACATAAACGTTCCAAATACCATACGTTTTCGTCATGAAATGACTTCATCAGATAAAAGCCATAAAAATGTAAATCTTAAATAGCATAGTCAATTAAATTTATCCTATCGCAATGCATATAAAATTCAAAATACCTAAAGCAATTAATTATTTAAAGACACATTAACATAAAAACACTGACCTGCTTTACTAACATTAAACATAGATAAGAACATTCTTATACAACTAACTATATTATACAATATAATATAAATATGTCAATAACTATATAAAATTTATATAAAACCATATATGAAAAGTACATAGAATTGATGCATAAAAAGTATAAGGTGCAAATTTATTAACCAATATGTATATACTTGGTACAGATGTTTTTAAGGAAAAAGAACTGGAATTAAAATTTTGCTGCTCAGAATTTCAATACTGGAGCAATGGAAATGGTATAATTCATCCCCAGGAATTTATTTGCCTCCAGTACCACCTACCAAAAAAGTTCCCTGTATTCAGTGTATAATTCCCAAGGTCCTCCTCTCACATCTTTTGTCACTATTTCCAAAATAAAGAAAGAAAAGGAGGCCTGAGAACAACCAATGATATGCCTATATAGGGCATTGCTATTATTATGATTCTTAATTTCATATAGGTGTTCATATATTCTTTTACACAATTTTCTTTCAGTTTTTCCTACATATAAAATTGTGCATCCTTTACAAACAACTAAATAAACTACCCCACTTTTGTCACATGTAGCATAACCTTTGCACATAAGCTTTTTGTTTCTAGCTGCCAAATATAAAC
Organism: Protopterus annectens; assembly: GCF_019279795.1. Taxonomy (NCBI): domain Eukaryota; kingdom Metazoa; phylum Chordata; order Ceratodontiformes; family Protopteridae; genus Protopterus; species Protopterus annectens. The sequence goes on from NC_056751.1 coordinate 476,682,727, forward strand.
TCTCCCCTTGTTGTATAAAAGGGCACCATGAACAGTGCCCACATTTATAAGTTCCTTGTTTACTGCGTCCAAATGGATAAACATTAGCACCTTTTTTCTCTATAATATTTTTGATGTTAGAACCTTTCCTAACCACACACTTCAAAGGGGTATCAAAAATCTTTAAATCAGAAATAGCAGCAAACCTATTCCATTCTTTTTCAACTGTTTTCAGAATTACACCTACATCACCATTAAAATTGATAATAAAAGCACATTCAAAATCTGTAGAATTGTCAGTATTAACATTAATGTTCTCCTGGTTATTTTGTCCCAATATTGGTGCAAATCTATTATTCCTACCCAAAGTTACATTGGTTTGTATTTGTTTTAATAGGTCAAGAGGATATCCTCTTTCAATAAACATCTGCTCTAATAGTTTACATTCAGCTATAAAGTCTTCCTGTTCAGAGGACATCCTACTACCCCTCACAAACTGTCCTTTCACCTTCCTTCTTCTTTCGACTTTTCCCAGTTAGGGGTCGCCAGAGCGGATCACCTGTCTGCTCATGATTGGCAGTGGAGTTTTACAGTGTTGAGTTACCAGCCGAGCCCCCAACCTTCCACAGAACGCACACACATGCGCACACTCATACCTAGGGCTAATTTAGAGTGTCCAATCTATGTACAGCATGTCTTTAGGAGGAAACCGGAGCACCCGGAGGAAACCCACACAACCACAGGGAGGACATGCAGACTCCGCACAGATGGCACCCCAGCCGAGGATTGAACCAGAGAACCTCTTGCTGTGAGGTGACAATGCTAACCGCTCCACCACCGTTGCCACCCACAAACTGTCCTTTCACCAAACTTCTTTTTTGGCTGTAAGGGTGTGAACTGGTGTAATATAGGTAGGAATTAGAATAGGTTTCCTTTCTAAATACTGTGGATTTAAATGTTGCATTGTATTTATGAATTGTTACATCTAAATAATTCATATAATCATGCTGGATGTTATAAGTAAATTTAAAAAATTCAGTTGTACCAGAAACATAATTAAAAAACTGTAGAAATTTCCCTTCAGAATCATTCCATATCAAGCAAATATCATCCAAATAACCCTTGTATAATTTCCAGCATTTAACATATTTAGAATTAAAGATATATTTGTTTTCCCATACAGAAAGAATGATATTAGCATAGGTGGGTGCACATCGTGCACCCATAGCTACATCTTTCACTTGCTTAAAAAAATTCATCTTCAAAGTGAATAAAGTTATTATTAAGCACTAATTCAATAAGACTTGAACTTACATAAAAATCATTGTTAGAAAATCTATCCGAAGACCTCATAGCTTCTTCTAACCAAAGCATTCCCAACTCGTGAGGAATAGAAGAAAACAAATCAACTACATCTATTGTAATAAATATAGCTCCTTCATCGTACAGTTCTGGTTTGATTTGTCTAAGTAAATCCCAAGAATCCTTTAAAGTATCCAAACATCCTAAAGACAAAGATTTTAATTTCATATCTAAGAACCTGGCCAGTGGTGCAGTTACAGACCCCTCTGCAGCCACTATAAGTCTCAGAGGTGGGTCCTACAGGTTCTTATGTACCTTAGGAATGCCGAATATCATAGGAACCTTTGGTCTGTCATTATGGAGAAACTTAAACAAGTTTAAATCAATAGACCCCTCAAGTAACAACTCATTTAATACCAGAAAAATCTTCTTATAAGCTATGTGAATTTCATTTAATGAAACCCTGGTATATTTACTGTTGTCTTCCAAGGTTTCCATCATCTTAGACTCATAAGTAAATGTATCCATGAAAACAGTACCCCCTCCTTTATCAGGGGCCATAACCCTAATGTTACAATTGTTCCTGATGTCACTTAACAATTGTTTCTCTTCATAAGTCAAATTAGGATACATCCTATTGTTGGAAATAGTCTTTCTGATTTCCGACTCTAATAAATTCTCATAATTTCTCAGCTGGGGATGTAATGGTGGATTGTATATACTTTTCCTACTAAGAATAGTGGTGTTAGACTGTCTTGTACCATGATTATTATATAAAAGTTCTACATTTTCTTCCTAATAAATAATTTCAGTTCAATAATCTCTTTGTCAATATCTGCCTTTTTCCGGGGATTAAACTTAAATCCTTTAGAAAAAAGATTAAAGTGAATCTCTTCTGTGTCAACACCACTATAATGAAAAATGTTATAACCATTAAAGCTGTGTTTCACCCCATCCAGTGCTATATTAGATATATCAGTAGGAATAACTATCTCCTGTCGTTCCTGAAATTCCTACCTCCCCTTGTTGGATAATATTGATGGTATTGCACTTGCCCTTTCTTCATTAACCTCTCTGATCTCCGGAGAGGGGGTACTCTAAAGAGTCATCAGTTCTATTGTTGAAACTCCCTATAATCCACTTCATCGTGTATATTAATAGTATTATTGTCGAAATGATGATACATTTCAGACCTGGTCTTTTGAAAATTGTTTGGTGGTTTTTGGTGTAGGGTATGCCCGATGTTCCTTGTATTCTATAATATCACGCTCTATCTTGTTACTTTTCCTCTGAAGAATATCTCTACATTTTTTGTCAACACTTTCTAACATTGAATGATGTTTGTTCCTTTCACAATCCAAAGTAAAAAGTAAGTCATTAATAACCTTAGAGTTCACTGATTCTATTTCTTTCGTTAATTCATCAATAATCTCTTCATTGTGTTTGATTAATACTCACATAACATCAAAACCACTACGATCAAATATTTGTAACAAATTATTATGTACATCAGTCCCTTCCTTAATCCCATTAGGGAACTTCCAAAATCTAAGTCCTTTAGGGACAATTTCCTATTTGATACATTCTTTTAAGTAAATGTTGTCAAGTTGTAATGATTTACATCTAAATAACAAATGCTCTAAATTATTAACACTCTCTTTATATGTAGTGTTTACAATGTCACTAGCAGTTTCTTTCACACAGTCATGAAATGAAAATTGCACAAAAAGTAAACCTTTCAAGTCTAGTTTATTTCGTTGTAACAGGCCAGTATTTCTGTCATGAATTCCCGATGTATTGGCAGAATTATGTCTATTCTCAAATGTAGCATCTTCCTCATCTCCCAAAATGCGAGGAAAGGAATCAAAACTAGGAGGAGTTCCATTGTTGTTGTGGGTTCCGCCATCCCTCATAGCACCTCTGCCTTGTCGGCTAACTTCCTGCCTTCTAGAAACATGTCCTTCCTGATTGCAAGGCAAGTAAGATGAAGAAATAACCGTTGCCATAGACTGGCAAATCGCTGTTAGGACCTCAATGAGCTGAGTTAGTTGACCAACCAGCTTGCTGATTGCACTGGTTTCCCCACTTCTGTCCAGGTCACCTAAATTAGTTCCTGAAGCTCCCCCCTGGAGCCATAATAGAAACAAATCACCAAAAAATGAACCAAGAGTGCCAAGCAAAACCAAACACAAAAACAGGCACCTGGAAGGAACACAGACCCAAAATACCATTGATACATTTTATTTAGACACAGAGGCTTCATGCACATCTAACTAACATTAACCAAACAGTCTCACTTCCCAGCACCCAAAAGGACATAACCTCAATTTGCTTGAAGCTAACAACATGATTGAGACTTCTTTAAATAGTCGAGGTATCTCACCTCCCAGTTTCTCTTCCGACTCACTAAGAATTGGGAGAGACACTGATTTAGGCAGGGAAGGGTATTCCATTGATATCTGGAAAATAACTTGTCAATGGAAATTGGACACATTTTTGAATTGCATTATATAACATTCTAGTTTTGTCGTTACAGGTTTATAACTATCTGGGTCTCGGCCTACTCTTTCATTCACAGAGCAGCAGTCAGAACTCAGGTGAAAAATAATGGATTAAACCACAGTTTTGACTCCTCCCTTTGTGCCATTCAGTGGATGGACATCCTAGGTCTCTCATTGATTTAACTCCACCCTTTGTTTTAAAGATTGCTAAGCCAAGATAGGCCACCAAACTTGCTTAATTATTCATTTAGGAGGCAACAAACTTTCGGTCATACCCAGATGCACCTTGCTTAGTAGAATATTGGCTGATTTTGGCATTTTACAGCAGAACTTTCAAGATATGTTTACAGCCTGGTCAACTAATTTGCCAAGGTTATATTAGGCGGCAGTCCAAAACCCACCAGCTGTTGAGATTAGTTGCAGGTTTATCAAACACAGAATAACCAGAACCTCTGCATTAAGGACATTCACAGCCATAGACCACTCTGATTTAAACACCCAGATCTTGATTTTTATAACAAAGATGGAGCTCATGAGCGAATTAGGCTGAAACTTGTGTAATCTTTGTTTAGTGACGTTTTGACAGATACGTATGATTCAAGCAAATCTTAGCTATCAGTCATTCAATGGTAAATATCAAGGAAAGGATGATAAGATGCTGGTGGTCTCAGACTGAAAAGGCTTTCTATAATTTGTCCATCTGTCATCCCCACTATCTATTCAGAATTATTGTGAAGGTAGAAATATTAAGCATTTAAGGCAGTCAAGAAGGCAAGATCAAATTGTAACCAAGGAGGCACGCCTCCTGTCACTAATTGAATCAGCTGGAACAGACTATGGGTGGTACACCAACTGGTTGCATTTGGTTCATTTAGTTTAATTGATTCATTTATTTGGGTTGTGATTTTAAAGGTTATGTTGATGTGTACAGTGAAAATGCAAAATGCTTTGATTAATTCAGTTATAGTTATTTCATTGCTGACAACATTCATCTACTTCCTGCTTGGTTATTTTTGGCTTCACAGTTTCTATTGACAATGCAGTTTTTGTCTGGGTAGTAAGCCATGGTGTGTGGTTAATTTTCACTCTTTTTCTGCAGATTAGGCATGGCTGTTTGAAGTATTTTAGAACAGGGTATTAAAATATTGACTGCCTCATGGAAGTGGAATAATTCTTAGGACAGACCAGTTACAGGCTTTCAATGTATTGATGGAGACATTAATGAATTTAGAAAGGTTTTGGGTTGTTTTAAGATGGTGATTGTCAGTGTGGTGGTGGTATTTCTGTGGGTATAAGCTGAAAGGTGGATACTAGGTCAGTTTGGTTAAGTTTCAGAGGTTGCAAATTTACTAGGATCAGTGACCAGTATCCAGTCTAGAATTGCACCATTACTGTTGTTACTAGTAAATCTAGTGTGAATCATGATAAGCTGTGTGGAACCATAAAGGTTTGTATTAGCTGAGGAAAAGTCTGATGTAAGGTTTTGTCAGATTTACATCTCCTAGTATGACTTTTTAATAAGGTATTTAATTAGTTGTTCAGAAGAGAATTTCTTCTAAAGCTGTTACATTATTTCTAGGTGGGATATAGACTGCAACAAAACATAGCTGTATTTTTATTTTTAGGTTTTAGCAGTGATACTAGTAATTCTGCATTTTGGAATTTTGGGATGTTGTCTGAATAGGGAGAAATGTTGTATATACTTAAATAAATTAAGGCTACTCCTCCTGCTTTCTTATGGAGCCTATCGACTATTATAATATTGTAGCATGGAGGGAGTAGTTCAGAATCTTTAATGTTAGACTTAAGGCAGGTTTCTGTGATGGCAAGGATATCAGGATTATACTGTGATATCCAGGCATGTAGTTCTGTAATTCTGTTACAAATGCTATGGAGGTTTTGATAGTGACAATATTCCGTTTTTTTTTTGGAATGCAAGTGGGAGAATGATGGGGTGATGGGTTTGATGTGCAAGTTTTATTAGTATGGACAGGTGAATGTTTAATGATATGACAACACAGTTGGGAAGGGTTATAGTTTGAGGTGGTAGATGAAGGACGGTTAGTTAATTCACAGTATTGTAGGGGTAATTCTTTGGTATTTAGTTTAATTTGTGAGTTTTTGGTGCCTGGGTTGGGGTGGACATCATCACACTGTGGGATTTTTGAGAGGTAGAGTACTGATTTAGTGGGGACCTGTTTGGAATTTGTTTTTTTTTTTTTTTTTTTTTTTTTTGAAACAGCGGTGGTAGTAAACTGTTTTGTGCATAAAATAAAGACAAAGTAAGAAGATAAAAAGGCAAATAGATATATTAGTATAGGTACTCCTGATTTCATATGTGCCGAGTAAAATTCTGTAGGAGAATAAAGTAAAAGTATACAGTAATCATTTGTTAGATAGGATGCCAAAAGCATCAAAAACAGATATGATGCTTGGAGAAACATTTGAAATTTTGCTGGCTACCCAGAAGAGGAGAAAGTGAAGTGTAGCATGTAGTATGAAATAGATGGAGGCAGAGGTGGAGTTAATGAAGAGAAGTAAGTAGAGAAGATTTCTCTTATTATTTAATTCTAATTATGTAATAATGATAAAGGAAATGGACGAGTTTCAGTGAAATTTGAAGTCAGTCAGATGTAGGAAGAGCAGAATATAAGTAAGGATACTAATAATGAAATTTAGGTGCATATAATTTTATACGAGCAGGTTAGGCAGATATAATATTTGTGGTTGGGAGGAGTGAGAGTCTGTGAGTGGTTATTTGTGAGATTGTTATGTTGTTGCAGGTGGGAGGAGTTAGGGGTCTTGAGATAGGATGGAATTTGGATAAGAAGGTGTACGCCCAGTAAAAAGGGATTGGCGTCAGGGGTGGGTGGGGATAGGGTTAGAGTGAGGAGTGAAGTGAAGTAGAGTGGGATCATCAACAAACTGAGTCCTGCATGAAAACAATCAGTCATCATTAGCAAAGGTAAGTAAACTGTTTTAATAGACTAGGAAACAGTGATAGGAGTAGCAGAGTTAAAAACTAAAAGCAAAAAGTTGGACGTATTAACATAAGAACAGGGAAGATTGAATAAGCTGGAGATAGAAAATGATAGTGTGTCGAATAACAGTATGAATGTGCTAACAGAGATAGAACTAGGATATCCCAGATTGGGGAAAGTAGACAGAGAGTTAGGAGTGAGATACATACAGCAAACAGGGGACAGGCAGTACCCAAAAATCAATAGTAACTCACTGTGCCTTACAACTGAGAGAAACAGAAGAGTGGTTGGGGTACAGTAGTAGAGTATAAAATAAATGGGTTCAAGTAGGAAGGGAGCCCATTATGGAGAGTATTCTTGAGACACCTCAGTAGTCACACAAAAAGTTGAAAGGGGACAAATACAGTCATTCTAAGGCAGGAGATACCAATAAAAGTGAAATTTCCTGACACTAATCCAGGAAGTACCTAACTAAACACCTATAATATAGGGAAGGTGCTTACTTATGGCATTTGTTTGTGACTTTTCAGTCTAATGCCGTCTGAATCTGAAATAATTGGGTGTGTTGACCCTGCTTCAGAACTTTGCCTGATGTTACCAGTGATGTCGAACTGGAAGGGGGGCTTGAACTTTGCATCACCGTACCTAGTAAAATGCACCAGAGAAGGTTTACTTTGCAGGTTAATTGAGAAAGGTGTGCAAATATCTCTCTAAACCATAGACATTAAGCAATGTATGTTAACTAAAAATTGATATGTTTGAGGACTACTTAAGTATTAATAGACAGAGTGGGAACAATATTTACCTTTATTTATTTATTTTATTTTATTTGTAATGTGTTAATTGGGTTAGTCCAATTGAGCCAATGGCCCATTTTCAGTGGGGTCCCAGGTAGAAAAACTCCAACTTACAATACAATACAATACAATTTGTGAAACATTACATAAGAAATGATGATACATTACAGCAAATACAAATTTTGGACAGACTAGAATGAAAAATAAATTACAGGCTTAGAAAAACATTCTGCAGTAATTACAGGCTGAACTACAAACAAATATACACAATTGAGGTTGCACATTAGAATTAGCTTGGTATTATATAAGAAGATGTATGTAGGTGAGAAACAAATATAGTTGGTATTGATGCTGTCTTCGGAGTGCAAGAAATTATTGTAAGAAGTGGATCGAGAGTCATGCCCAGCAGTCACAGTCTAAACAAAAACACTGGGATTCAACTAGTGTGTGGGTCATCTCAATGAAAAGCGCACTGTCGAAGATTGTACTGGAGCAAAGTTTGGGTAAATCTAAGTGTGCTCTTATCCAATGCCAGTTTATGTAATGCAGCAGGTTACATAACAGTAACTCCCAATCACAGTAAGCTAACTTAAATGATTGAATCAGACCAACAGCACTTTAACTTCTAACTTAGTTTTACCTACTGATAAGCTCCTATATCAACTACTCACCTCTGTATTAGGGCCCTAAGAATAACAGCTTAACACTAGCTTTGCTGTTACACAAAAAAGGTAAACAAGGAGAGAAAAACAAAAAGCCACAAACTCATACAAATGCATTACCTGAATACTGGTCTGTATTACTTCATCGAAGTGGCACTTCGATGAACATCATTTCATTGGAAATATGGTTCATCGAATTCTGCTTACATGGGGGCTGTGCCTCCCACCCCCCACACTAATTTTATATACCAACTCCAAGATCACACTTTAGTGGAGAAAAGGCAAAGTTCCGGATCATCACTGTACTGCAATCTCAATATGAACAGTTCAATGTAAGTGCACTGAAAATGCTGTTTGCTGAACTGATTTTTCGCTGAACTAAAAGGGGCCCCCTGAATACACCTTTGACTAATTATATACATAACACCAGTTAAATCAAATAAGCACACAGTAATCAATAAGGAAAGAAAAAAGGCTCCAGGGGATATCTAGCCTTATATTTGGAAGAGAGTGAGAGAGAAAGGGGTGTGTGAGACAAAACAAAGAAAAAGTGATTTAGTATTAAGCAATATATTTTACCATGAATAACTACTTAAATGATTAAGAAAAAAATCCACTTACCAACAATAAGGCCACATCCTTCCATGCAGAAAGAGGCAGTAGAGTAAGGTATTATGTCAGATATGGGAATCGTGTGCACTACCAGTATGTCAGGCAGACATGCTGGTGATGCATCACCAAGCATCACACACTATCTAGTAGGTGATGAATGGTAGCTTTTTGAATTTAATACCATTCCACCTATGGATAAGATGGGGCACTAATTACAAAATCTCTGCAACCTAGGGCACAAAGCACCTCAGGGAATCATAGCAAACCATAAAAAGGCATGCATAGTCAGGACTCAGTCCTGCAGTGACACTGGCATATAAATGTACTGAAAAATGTATCCTAAGACTGCATCCAGGAACTGCTAAAGTATCCTCCATGCAGAAGTCTGTGATATAATCAAGAAATCTCCAGTATGTCTCTGGAAGGTCCCTGTGGCAAGTATCCTGACAGTTATATATACCTTAGTATCCACAGGGATAAGAAGACCACATAGGCACAGCAAAATAATGGGCATAGTATCCTTCAAACTAAAGGGGTGGTGAAAGCCACAAAACTCTGGGCTAGGCTTATAAATGCCCTTGGGCAGATAGCCTAGTATGAACCTATGAACCTATATCCCCCGTACACCTGTAGGGACTATACATGCTCAATCTACCGTAAATCAGTCAAGTATCTCTTGATTATCAACATTATGATGAATTATTCCCTTTCTATGTCTCTGCCTTCTTGGTCAGTTTTTCCTTGTCCATGACAAGCAGCTTACACTGGGAAAAAGCAATGCTAATAGCAAGGGAAAGAAACTTCACCAATTGCAAAGACATAGAAAAAGCATAATTCCACCTTTGATAATGAATCTGCAGATGGAGTGAAAATGCATCAGATTAGGACTATGAATCACAAACATGCACTAGAAGTACGTATTTATTTAATTTCTTATTTACATCTCATTGTTTTCTCATTTGTGTAAGTGGACTTTATAAATCAGAAATGCTGAAACAGCATGGATTGACATTACGCATTCACTTAACAAATACAATAAATAGTTTAGTGTAGTGACATACTCCCTCTATACCACAGTTTAGCACTTAGCATGCCCCACTGTGGGGCAGTATCTATGCCAGAACTGCCATCACATGATGTCAAATTACCCATGACCCTAAGCTGGAGCTCCCAGTGATAAACTTCCCTATCAACAAAGCCAGCTATCACTTCTCTGCTAGTTAGGGACCCTCATTAGTGTCTCCAAAGATCAGTGAAATTATCGTAACACTATTGAGGGGTTAACTATGAAATCAAATACCTTCTTGCTATGGAATTTCAACTAACCAAGCATTTACTGGCACACTTACACCTCTAAAAATAGATATGCTCAGTGTTTCTGAGACTTTATTAATGTCGATACAAATGACCAATTATAAATCTACCCACTAGAGGCTCTAACATCCTTTGCATGTTCTTTTCCAACTTAGCCCCTGTTTGTGCCTTACCCAAGATCTGTTCATTCCCAACTAAATGCAAGTGCATGTCAGTCATCTTCTCTGTCATACTTAGTGGTTAGCCCTCTCCTCCCAGAAAATCAGGCAGTTACTAGGGTCTTTCCCTTGGCAAACTTATAAAAGCTTATAGAAGGCCTATGCAAAATTTCCTATATTCTCCTGTAAATGGTCTTAACAGAGAGATCTTTTGCACTCAGTTCTGATTTTATCAGTACCTAAACATCTGCGTAGAAAAGTCAGTATCTGTTAGCCCTAAATATAATGTCAAATTTGGGAATAAGCTTCTGTGGTGGAACTCCTGTTTAAAAAAAAAATCTGCATAAGAGAAGAAGAAAAATTAGGAAAAGCGGTAAATAACCCCATCCTCTTATCTCAATTAAACATGCCAGGAAGGAACTTAAGAGTACTAATAGAAAATATGAAGCAGAGTACAAGCTTAAATTCACTGCAGATAACAAGGATATCTACAAATCTTCCTTTAGTTATATCAGGAATTAAACGAATAATGTATAGCAATGCACTGAACTCCTCTGTAATGATATAACAAATTTAAATCCCAAAGATTTAAACAATATAATAGAAAACAAATTGAGTGCCAATTTTACACCCACACATCATTGTCCACAATATTCCTGAACATTTAGTTTCCACTAAATTCAACTTGCAACAGGTTTTGTAATCTCTGAGAAAGACTACAAATAATACTTCAATAGAACCGGAGAGAACCCCAGGATGCATTCCCATCATTGCTCATTTGAGTCTCAACTTCAACTGTTCAACCACAGGCAATATATATATATATATATATATATATCTATATGACAACTTACTATATCGACATCCACTTCACCGACATCTGAAATAATCGACACCGCAACTCACGGACATTTAACAGGTAAGAGATTTAAATTTCGCTAATCATGCCTACCACACATGCATAACACTGCCATACTTACTAAAACATGGTAGGCATGATTAGCAAAATTTAATTCTCTTACCTGTTAAATGTCCGTGAGTTGCGGTGTGGATTATTTCAGATGTCGGTGAAGTGGATGTCGATATAGTAAGTTGTCGATCTGTAGACATGAACCCATATATATATATATATATATATATATATATATATATATATATATATATATATATATATGTGTGTGTGTGTGTGTGTGTATTTGTTACACCTTGTTGACTAGGTAATCGCTCTAGAACAATTGTGTCTTTTAAGGGGAAACCCAAGAAGGTATTCATACTGACTAGGCAAAACATGACCAAGGCACAGGAGAACTTCCCCCTGCTTGTAATTGTTGCAAGTAGGACACATTTTGCAGGAGCACTTCCCATTTCTGTCCCAGGCACAGAGAGTCCAGAGAAATAGGAAGACAGATGGAGAGAGAATTAAATGATTAAGATGTGAATAAAATTTAGGAGAAAGCAAACACTGAGACCAGGGAATGTGTGCAGGATTCAGAGGAATTGTTTCAAAGAAATCTGTCTGATAGAGATGAGTTAGGAAATATTGGCTGTAGAATTACAACCCTCTGGTCTGGAGAGTTGTGGAATGATTTGCTTAAAGAAACTGAGGTGCAGACAGAGACAGAAAATGAAGGAGATTTGTCCTGGAGGGACATTATGGAGAAAATACAAAAGAAAGATGCAGAGGCAATCCTGAAGAATAGTGGTGAGATGGAAAAGAAAACATGTGCAAAAAAATATATATATATATATATAAAAAGTAAAGAAGGCAAAACTGGAGTAATAGAAAAGAAGGCAGAAGAAAATGAAAAGTAGAAGTATGTTGTAAAGATTCAGTATAAAGAAGACAAAGAAATGGACAGGTATGAAGTGTGGGACAATTAAATAGCTCCTTTGAGTGTAAAAGCACATGAGGTAATAACATTTATTCCAATTAAGAAATAAACATTTTGTGACATTATATTTCAGACTGTTTTTATAATGGAAAAATTTCTTGGAGAATATAAAAAAAGAAAGACTGTAACTCATGAAATATTTCTGTGATAAAGGCATTTAATAGGAAAATGAAAAAGAGCACATGTTCATGTTGAACAGAGGTAGAGAGATTTTCAAAGGACATTTGAAAACTTTATGTAAAGAAGTACTGGCCATTGCAAAAGTATATGACAAAAGGAGTTTGTGGGCTGGTGGCTGGGATTGTAATATTGTGATAAAAATAGAAAGAGGAAAAAATATACATATACCAAGCATGATAAACCTGGAGGAGAATATGGATGTTATACTGGGGACAACCCAAAACATGTTTTTTTTTTTTTTTTTTTTGTGAAAAAGAAGGACACTTGATATGTAACTGTGACAAAAGAAAATGTTATATTTTTGGGGAAATGGGACAAGATACAAAAAATGTGAATTGAAAGGTTATAAATTTAACAACATTGGGTATTTATGAGTGGAGTGCAAAAATGAAAATAGTAGTAAGGAAAATTATAAAAGAAAGAGAAGAAAATGAACAAAGAAGAAATTTTAGAAGTAGTAGAAATAGAGGAAAAATTAGATGAGAAAAATAATGAAGCGTACATGGAAGAAGGTTCTGAAATAAGTGATGAATAAGATATAAATTGGGAGGTAGTAGAAAAAGAATTGTATTGGTAAAAAATAAAAGACAGAAAAAGGAACTTGAAAGGGATAAGTACAAAAGAAAAAAGAAAGGAAATGGATGAAAAGGAATATATACAGCCATTGATTGGGGGTTGGTGTAATGGTTAAGGTGTTTGACTCACAGACACAAAGTACAGTGTTTCATTCTCACCTTTAGGAGGGAAAATAGCTAGGCTTAGAATAACCTAGCAATTATCTCTGAGAACACGAATCTAAGAAAAATCAAAAATGAAAACTTTAGAGTGGAAATATGAATTGTATTAAGAATATAATAAGAAGAATAAGGATTCTGGAGTGGTGTAATACATGTGATATACATGTAATGATATTAGAAGACACAATATATATTTTTTTAATTATGAAAGCTTACACAGAAACTATGCAGGGAAAAGATAATCTGGAATTTGGGAAATAGAAGTTGTGGAACAGCTGTGTTCTGTAGAAATACAGTAAAGATATTAGATGCAACTTTTGAAAAATGGTAAAGTTAAGTATTGAAGATCTTAAATGGAATGAACAAGTATTTAGAATTATAACATTATGTGCTTATGCTAATTTTAAAGAAAGCATATGCTTATTTCATCAGATTTTAGACTATATAGTGATAAATATGAATATTATGATAACAGGAGATTTTAATTGTGATTTAAGAGGCAAGTGTAAAAAAAAAAGGAAATTATATTAGAAAAATGTTCTGCATTATAAGATCTGGTAAGTTAAAACTTTGTGACAAAAATTCATGGACTTACAAAAGGGGTATGTATGGAACCGAAAGTTTAGTTATAGGAGAAGGAAGAGTGGCTGAAACAGGATTTCTGGATCCTTTTGCAACATGGCTAAAGATAAAAGAAAACTAGGAATATATATAAACTAGGCAAAGGAATAAACAGGGTAAATGAGAAAGCATGGAATGAAGAAGGAAACAAATTAGCAATACGGTTATGGAAAGAGCATATTACTGTGAGAACATTGTATAAAAAATTAGTCTGAATGGTGGATGATTTTTAACCAAAAACATAAAAATGTTTTTTTTTTTACAATGACAATATGATGTGAGAAAAGCAGAGACAGAATAATATAAAAAGAACATATAACAATACATTGGAATATTTAGAACACAATGATAGCATTTTGACAAAAAAAAATGAAATATTAAATCAGAAAAAAATGCAATAATTGTTATATAAGCAAAGATATTTTTACAAGGGAATATTCCATTTTCTCCGAGGTATGGTAATCTTGGAGGTGATATACATACGTTCAGGGTGTGTGGGAGCAAGCCCTCCTCACATGGGGGGTGCACAGGGGTCTTGTCCTCACAACCCCCTGAATATATATATATATATATATATATATATATATACATACATGCATCTCAATTCCAAGATCCCCATAAAGCAGAGAAAAGGGAATATTCCAATTCCAAGAAATGGCTACTTAGACTTAGTATATGTATATCCATTCTTTCAGACATTCAGACATAAGCAAGGCTGGCCTCATGTATAGACAAGCTAGGTGACCACCTATGGGGTTGTGCTTATAGGGTTATTTATTTATTTTTTTTTAAAGCAATGTTCCTTTTGCTCAAAAAAATAAATCGATAAGTAAAACACCCCTACTAAAAGAAAAAAGTAAATCTGCCAGCAGAATTTCAGGCTATTCAAGTCATGTCACTTTACATTTGCTAAAAAGTTGCAAGATCATTGAAGTAGAGACCTTGCTATTTTGAAATATGGTTGAGAAGCTGCTGCAAGGGGGTTTCTGTGTATCTGAATCACTAATGCTTAGCTTTACTGATTGACTGTAATAGTAAAAGAAAAAAAGAGGGACAGAGGCCAAAATTAGGGACATTCTGCATAATTCTAGACAGAGATGAGAGGCTGAACATCATGGTGCCAGTGAGACAAGTGTCATTGCTATATTAAATTACAATAATTCTGCTGGAAGTGATCAACCACATCATTTGGACAATATTTATTGCTTTGTGATTTGTGTGGACAGTTGGGATGAGGGGAATGGTGCTGTGAGAAGTATTATCAATGATTTTACAATAATGTTGGCATTGATCAACCAGACATTTTGGGAAATACTTCTGTTTTTTGATTTGTGTGGTCAGTTTAGATGAGAGGAATGGTATGTGACATTGCTGATCTGCATATCACTGTAGTAAACTGGTGCTTGTGTAGGTAGTGGGACCCCTCCAGTACTCACCCACAAACACAAGTACACAATACACAAAGATATACACACTGCAGTCTCTGTACTGTCCCTGACCTATTTGCCCTGCTGTGGTTCCCCCACTCTGATTTCCATCTTGAAGTCACTGCCATTAAGTTAATGAATTGTTTTATGTTTCCCCGATGACATGTGATTCCCATTACTCACCCCCAAGAATGATCTACATACTGCTGTCAGTGCCATTACAGCACTTGCCATTAAGAGTAATCCTGGGTGTCTATTGGTTCTCTCCATCTCTGTTTCCCATGCCACGGTCATGGGACGTAGTTGAACATGGCCTTTTGGCCAGGTTCAGTACCATGATGAGGAGGAATAGCCATGCTGATTTAAACAGCCAAGTGATTTTTTTGAATCACTTAGTCATGTAGATGCCTTGCTGGAGGCTCTTCCAGGGGACAGACCATATTGCTAATTAGCAAATGCTTCTCCCCAGAATGTCTCGTTAGCATTCAGCATGGCCATAGGATAGCCCTACATGGTGCTGCATATCTTTGTGCTAGAGGACTATACTGCTTCCTGTTAGGGCAGTTGCTGAATTAGGGAAAGGTACCACAGAACATACACATATGTGTACATATTGTGATACTTTGAAAGAATCCTGCCTAAGTTATTAGCATCTCATCCATCTATTATTCTTCTGCCTCTTACTTCCCACCCTGGAAAATTGATAATGCAGCTTGTAGGTCACTGGGGAAATTTAATAAAGCCTACTTTGCGTCATTTTCCATGTAGACATTGTGCCATGCTGCTTACATGAAAGTAAATAAGTTATAGATTCAGTAAACCCAGCTGGGCAGTGCATACGCATGTGCCAACACGGAAATATCCGTGGCAGGCAAGTCACCACCTAAGCAGGTGAATTCCATGCAAATGAGTCAGGCAGAGCAATCCAGCAAGCAGATAGGAAGCTCCGCAGACCCCATGTCAGTGTCCATAGTGTACACAGAAAAATTCCATACACAGGAATGTTGACAGACAAAAGGGGCTGTAAAAATGTAGGTAGATTGACAGAAATAGCATAGCACATACAGATATGAGTGAAACTATCCACTGTGTGTCTAAAAAAGTAAAAATATTTTTAAATAAAATGTGCATGTTTGCACAGTATGCCACAGTGTGCAAACATGCCTCATAAAAAATAAATAAATAAATAAAAAGTAATATTATGTGACAGAAATGTATTACTGGACCCTGTGTGGAGTATCTGCAATTGTGTACTTGTTCTGTTGCCAACATGATAGGGCTTTGAACCATGTTGTTTCCAGGGTCTGAGCATAGATCCCTATGTAAATGAGGTGGAGTTACTGAATAGCACAAATGGGGTATCCGTATCCACATATCCCCTCCTTGTAGGCACAGAACCATGTTGTTGTCCACACAAGAGGTAGCTGACATCAAGGGAGGGTGTGTCCAATAAATTCTAAGCTGATTTGAGCTTATCTGCACCTGTTTGTGCAGTGAGCTGCCATACTGAGTGTGGAAGACTGGGGGGGGTGTACGCTAAGGGCTAAGCTTTGTTTACCTGTGGGGGCAGGTGTTTGCCAACAGAAGGGAACACATCCCAGTGGAAATAAAGGTATGTGTAGCCCTTAGGATAATAGCCACAGGTACCTTCCAAAGACAAACTGGGTACATGATGGGGGTCTCACAGGCAAAAGCGTCCAGGGTACTCCACCGTTTCCTGGATGCCATGTTACCACATGCTAGTGAGCAAATTTTTGTTCCCCTCACTCATGAGGCAAGGGCCAGTAATATGCAATCCTACTACCATGTAGCACACTACCCTGAGGTACTGGGTGCCATAGATTGCACTCATGTACACATCAAGGCACCACCCAGTGAGGAAGGTAGAATATACATCAATCGCAAGGGGTACCACTCCATCAACTGCCAGGTCATGTGCAGTGCCCAGGGAATTATCATGAATGTGTGTGCTGGCAGCCATGGCAGTTATCACGACTCATATATCTGGCATGCATCACAACTATACCACATGTTTGCTAGGGGGGACATTCCACACTACCATTTACTGGGGGATGCTGGATATGCATTAGAACTGTGGATAATGACACCCATCAGAAATGAGCATACACCCATGGATGAATGCCATAATGAGGCACACACACAAGCTAGGAACGTCATAGAGCATGTGTTTGTGCTTCTAAACTCACTGTTCCAGTGCATTAATATATCTGGTGGAGCCCTGCAGTACTTTCCTGTCACATGTGCACAGATATTTACAGTATGTTTCATGCTACACAGTATCATCCGGCAGAAGCAGCTAAAGCAGGATCAGCGAAGGGAAGGGATACACAGCACCCCACCAGTGCCTAGGTCACCACAGGCACAGTCACAGGAGGACTCAGAGGAGGAACCCCTCTGATGATGTCCTTGCAGGCAGACATAGGTGTGCGCAGTACACCCTGGCTTTGGCTAAGAGGCAACGCATAACACATGCACTGACAACCTAGGGCCCTAGGGACTGACACCTTACTCCAACTCACATACATACATTAAAAAAGATCCCCAGCAACACACACACAACCTGTACCTAACCATGTATTGGTTGTCTACTGAGTGCATCAGACAGAGTCAGCCATGAACAGCAGTTCTGTCAACTGATGCATTTGCAAGGTAAGTCACTCACCTACACACCACTTGTAAAGAGTACTATAATATGGTATCATATGTATGGACCTGCTGCATGTATACAAGGGAATATATCTGGCTATTTCGAAAGATGTAACATCTACATGGAACTACAGATACCCCGAGCAATAGTATATGTTCTGTAATCTTCACTAGGCCTCATGGTTAGAATATCAACTACAGCAGTCAAGGGAGATGTTAAACAGTGGGGTCACATGATATTTGCACTACCATCTATGCCAGTAAATCATGTGGTGTTCTTCCCCTATACCCCAACACATCAGTGTTTCCATACAAATGCTGTTGGTATATCAGCAGACCAGGAAATCTCAGGGCTGTGACAAAGAACCTGATCACACAGTGCATGTCTCACATAATGCAAGGATAACAGTGTATATATGTATGTTGATTGTGTGATGAAGGACACATTTCTGTCTGGCAGCCTTTGTGGCTCAGTGGGCCAGTGATGTTAGCATGAGTAATGGTGTTGATGGTTCGAATCTGAATGTATGCACAGCTTTTGCATGTGAGGTGTTAGTATGCTGGTGTTACCACAGACTGTCATATCTCTTAGTGCAAGAAAACTGGTCTAAGCCAGGAAGAATGGGGGGGGGGGGACAAAGGCCCAAAAATAGAGACAGGCAGTACAGATTGTTCCAATTAACCTAGAAAGTTTCTAGCATGACATCAAACTGCCTTATTACAGAATATCTGAGTCCAATGCTCAAATGCTTGTCTGTAGTTAGTATTATTCAGTGACTTCAATGTACAATAATCTACCAGAACACCACAAATGTATAAGGAACAGAACAGAAATATGAGACAGAATTCTGGACATTCTATGAAAATCTGTACAGTTGAGAGTTATGCAGACTGTCAGTCTGTGTGTGAAGTAACAGTATGAACCTTAGTCGCATATTAAGTACAGAAGACAGCTGGGGAATTCCATGTACAATTTGAGGGAAGTGCAGTATTGCAGAAACAGGTGCAGTTGGCAATGTCTACAACTCACAAAATCCCAGACTGGAGTACAGGTACGTCTGGCCAGGAGTCACCTTGTATGTACTGACAGTCCCACTGAGCATGCCTCTACATTTGCATAACATGAGCACAATTCTGTTGCCTCGTCATCAAAATGACCTGCAATGTGTAAATAGATCTTCACATGCAGACATATGTGTATACATATCCATCTGTCTCTATCTCTCTCTCTCTCTCTCTCACATGACTAGTATATGTAGTATATGTAGTGCTATGTACCGTCAAATATATACTGGAGTATATCGCTATACATATATATATATATATATATATATATATATATATATATATATATATATTACAATGATACATAAACTCTCCACATATATCTACATAACACACACACACACACACACAGCTACATTTATAGAGACATCCTTGTTAGAGACAGATGTATGTGTAGATGTATGTATTGTCCTACATACCCTATTAATGGTAAATCTGTACTCACACATCCATTCAGTTGCTCAAAGGAGACAAACTAAGGGTGCAGCAGAACATATTCCACTCACCAACAGACCCCTTTGCCTGCTGGATGTCATCATGTAGACAGACACAGGTAAGTAGGTGGTGTATTGTATAATAGTGTCAATGCATGCATGAACAGGTCACAATGTCCCTGGCCTCAGGTTTGCCTACCTACTTATCTTACTGCTAGAACACAAGATGCAGATAACAGTATGAAGTAATATCACTCTTCAGGCCACACATACTGTGCAAGACAAGCCTAGTTTGTATAATCCGCAAGGACTGTGCCTGTAATAACATATACAACAGACATAACCTGTAGCATGTGCAATATGTACTGTGAGCTGCACTATAGAAGACTAGATAGGTAGGGGTTCTAACCTCACTCCAGCCAATGTGTGTGTGAGTGTGTGTGTGTGTGTGTGTGTGTGTGTGTGTGTGTGTGTGTGTGTGTGTGTGTGTGTGTGTGTGTGTCCCTCTTCAACACAATGGACATGTCCTCATGGGATATCCACCTGCAATGGTTAACTGCTGGCATCCAAACTACCCCACTCTACAAGGCCTGATGATGTCCTCTCCCTTAAGACTGTCGACTGATAATCTAACATCAGACAAAGCCCGTGGCACATGCAGTAAATACTGTGAGCTATAGCATATAATATTAGATAGGTAGGGATTCCATTCTCACTCCAGCCAAATTAGTGTGTGTGTGTGTGTGTGTGTGTGTGTGTGTGTGTGTGTGTGTGTGTGTGTGTGTGTGTGTGTGTGTGTGTGTGTGTGTGTGTGTGTGTGTGTGTGTGTGTGTGTGTGTGTGTGTGTGTGTGTGTTTGTCTGCATAAATCCTTCTGCAACACTTCAGACATGCCCTCATGGTCTATCCACCTGTAATGGTTATGTACTTTTTGGCCCTGTAACTAGCTGTCGGCTTGAAAACTGCTCTCCTCTATAAGGCCTGATGATGGCATCCACCTTAAGACTGCCGGCTCACACTCTACCATCAGATAAAAGGAGTGGCACATATGATAAGTACTGTGGGCTGTACTGTATAAGTAGGGGTTCTAATCTCACACCACCCAACATAGTGTGTGTATATATCCATACAGCATACATATGATAAATATGATACCTTTTGTAACTTAGACATAGGTAGTGTTTAGGTTTTTAGTATTGTCTTATTTGTAGCTGGTGATGTGGCCCTCCAAATGACTGATGGCAACAAGGGCTGCTGATATCAACAAGCATTATATGTACTAAACACGTAGTACTAGCAGACATGAGGTGTGTTGCATGCATCGGGTACTGTGATCTGTAGTGTGTACCAGTACATAGGTAAGTGTAATCTACATATAGCCAAATTGCACTATGTGTGTGCCTTGGTGTGTCCTGTATGCAGTGGTGCTAGCCTGAATGTGGTCATGTTTGTGTGTGAGTGTGTTACAGCATTTTACAGCATGTTACAGAGCCATAAGACATGCGAACTTAACTAGCATAATGGTCATACAGCCCTCACAATCAGAAATATCGTTATATTCCTCGGTACAGGATCAGCACATATTACCCTAGTCCAAGAGGAACTTATGCAGATGCTGTGTGTTGAGATGACGGTCACCCAGGAAATCATACAGATAGCATGTGCTGAGGTGCAGTGAGGTGCTCTGGGTACCATTAGACAGGGTCTCTTTCAAGGGTGTGTTTAAGTCTGCTAAACAAATGTCTCCCACAAACATGTAGTACTAACATCACATAGCAGGTTAATGTCCTTACAGTGAGTCATCCATCTACTATGCTTCCTACAGATACGTATCATATGCACTCTAGCAGGGTAAAACATTGCTCTGGATGCAAGGCACAGATCATCTCTGAGCAGTCTAGATGCCACATTGCAAACGATCAGCAGTGAGCACATACGGAAGATGTGAAGTGACCTTGTGAGGGACCATACTGTTGTATGCAAGTGCCAGTGCAGCTTAGAAAGGTACATCAAAAATGGCCATTGCACTCAAATATTGGCATGCTGTAGGAAGGGAAGAGTATGTGGAGGTTATGATTATGTCACCTACTGTTGACTGTGGCCTCAGCTATGCCATATGATTCCTGCCATACCACAGTAGAGACATGGTGATCTGGGGCACATTAGGTGTAAACCTGTTTGGCCAGGTCTGTGTGCCCACTTTTCACCCCTGAGAATGTACATCACATGTTGAGACTCGTGCTACTAACTGGAGACAATATTGTATTGTCCTCACACCACACACTCTTGAGCCATTACACATGAAGGTATAGACACACAGAACTGTACCTTTTGATGGTCACTGTTCATTCGGATGTGGGGATGCATTCACTGTTGTACCACCTATACCGACAGGTTTTAGGTGTAAATCTTAGACTGTCACTGCTGTGGTGAATTTGGCAGCAGGCACACCTATCAGTTTTCGATGACACCCTTGCCATGTCACCACACAGGCATATCTTACAACTGTAGCAGTCACACAGGTGCCATGGTACACCAATACACAGTGTAGATAACATGTCCCATGGAGTCCGTGTCATGACCATAGATATGTAGTCCATCTCCTAAATGCTTTGAAAGGGATGTGTATGTCCCTCATACAGGGAGGTGTCAGATCCCACTGTGCACCTCCCGCATTGCCAGGACAGGAGTAAAACATGTCTCAAGTGTTCTACACATCTGCAACATCAATGTGGTATATATATCACATACTGATATGTAACACAGACAAACAAAATGCACTAGTCTTGCACTAACAAACTTGTATTTATTTATAGAATAAGATAAAAAATAAACAAAAAACATAAGCGCTTTCACGATAATTCCTGTGGCTTCATCAGACTGGTCTGATGAAGCGATAGGAATTATCGTGAAAGCGTGTACGTTGTAGCTTGCTGAAGTCATATATATGCTGTGCTGCCATGCCATCCTGTGCCAATTTATTGCTGCCATGTGTCCATAGGTTATCCCCTCAGACTCCGGGAATAGTAATATACACAGGTCTGTGACACACCTGTTATTGCGTAACAATACCACAAGTGCAACGTGATACAGTATAAGGCACACAAAAATATGTTGCATACTCATGACACATGCCAGCATACAGTATCTGTTGGTGAGCACTACAAGTGTCATGGTAAAGCAATACTGCATTATACAAGTACATGTCAAGTAATATAGTTAACCTGTGCATCACACACATAGCGTCATTTCCCTGCATCAATGGGAAATATGACAGGGATGTGGCACAGGTATCATCACTTGCACAGGATGTTGTGTGGGGGTGCTGGAGGTCTAGGCTAGACCAAACAGTTGACAGCATGTGTGTGAGTCAGAAAGAGAAGTGGGATAGATGCACCATGAAGACATGCCATGTGTGTCTGTAGATGACCTGCATGTGACAGTGGTGTGTGAGTGCATGTGTGTGTGTGTGTGTGTGTGTGTGTGTGTGTGTGTGTGTGTGTGTGTATATATATATATATATATATATATATATATATATATATATATATATATATACACACAGTCAACCTCAGTGCTAGTCCTACACATGTGTATGTTGGACAGCTGTGGACCATTCAAAGTAGAGTTGACAGTTCACTGTCTCTGGCCCTGAATACTGGAATTGGTTCTTCCAGGAGTTGCACAGGCACTGCCATGCCCAAGGCCAGATCCCGTGTTAGTACCTCACAGTGACTGCTGTCTGCAGAGACTATTTCCTCCACAGAACCATGCAGGGCCACAAGCCCATGGCCTTCCATGTCATGTTGTGGACAGCATACTCCCTTCTGTAGTGCTGGATGTATTGCCACTACAGGAGCATAACTGTGCATGACCACATGGACTTTCAGTAGATGGTGTTGTTGACCTATGCCCATGTGTCTGACTCTCAACTCCAACCAGACATTCCAGCACAGATAATGTGCGGTCCAAGACAGACACTGTCTCAGCCTACCATCTGTCCACTGAATCAGTGAATTGATGCATAGTGTCCTCAATGTAATGGAGGCAGTCATGGATGACAGATCATGCTGCATCCATAACCCTAAGCACACATCTGGTGTTCCATTCAGAATGTTCCTGTGCCTCCATGATGGCCCAAAACATGCACCAAGTGATCTGTGATGTGGCACCTTCGACAGGTGGTGGATGGACAGGACTCCTCCTACAAGCACCCCTGTCAATTCACATGTGTGGGACCTAGAAAGATCCCTGGCTATGGCAAGTGTCTACACTCACTGGAGCCATAGTTGCCACACTTTCCTGTGCAATGTCTCCACCATCTGACTGTTCAATATATGTGGACTCTGGGGACTGGGTATGTGTGGGCATACTGAGTGTGTGCTGTGACAATAGGGGCAGAAGAAGGATGTCAACCTCTGGGACAGATTCTGCCCCCAACAACCCTGCCTGTACCTCACTGTAGCCACCATCATCATCATCAGAGTCCGAAGAGACACTGACATCAGATTGTGTGAGGGAGAGACTAGAACACCTCCCCCCGGTCACCTGTTAAAGCTAAGACAAAAGCAGTACACTACTACCTGCACTATTATGTATGGAAAACCCACCAAGAGTCATAATAATGAGGAATAATAACTGCATTACCAGTCTCACATCTTCTCGTTTCCATTTTCATGCTCAACAGACTTCCTCACAACAAAATACACATTCAACTAAAGGCCTGCACAAGTGCATCAGGTATATCAAGTGAAACTTGACCAGTACAATTGACCTTTTAGTTATTCAGTATGATACTATACTTGATAAAACAACACATAAAACCCAGTACACCTATCTTAACAAATATATACAAATGCAGGTTTCACTGCCTAATTTATGTACCATCAACCTTTTGAGTTTTAAAAGGCATGTTGGATTAATTTCTTCATGTAAACCTGGAGGCTTATTTGCTCTTAACTATAACTGCAAAAGTGTTTCTGATCATTCAACTACACTCCTGTCATTACCCACTCTATGAACCTTAGGTAAATGTTCCAGAGTGGAACATTCAAACATTCTACTCTGGTTACACACAAACGTAAGTGTACATGGGTACTATTCTGGCCCTTAACTTTAAAAGTATATATATGTTCCATAAGAAAATAGTATCAAGCTTACCAGGAGCAGGACTACAGCCTTGGACAACACCTGTCGGACCTTTAAAAAGTTGAAATTGAGGTACTGTCAGTACCACTTGATGTTGCAGCACAAGGTAATAGGTGCATATCTCTCACTTGGACATTAGCTACTGTCTTACTTGATGAATTGGTGACATTCTGTGTATCAGTGTACAACTGAGCTTATACCCTGCCAAAGCAGATAGACCAGCCACCCACATAGAAGTATGTACAGCCTGGCACAATGCTACAGTATTACAATTGTATATTACAATAAGCTTACCTGCACGCTCTTGTGCTGTGGAAACTGTGGCATCCACTTCCATGATGTGTGGTTTGATGGATGCCTGGGAGCTGCTGTGTGTTCCCAGGTTGACCAAGAATTCCTCAGAATCTGAGAGTGGTTTTTCCACTGCAGGCCCTCCAACAGTGATGGCTCAGTCCCTGGCTACATCATCTGCTCTTCGTCATGCAGCATTCACCATGTCTGTTGTGCAGTATTGAACCTGTTCATATGTCTTGTCCTGGTGGCCACTGGCATTCACATCCTCGACAAGGTCTGCCCACAATGCAGCCTGCTGTTCCCTGTTATGCCTCCCCCTGGATAGCAGGATGTGATGGTGCTATCTTAGTCCTTCAAGTATTATTTCATTCTCCACATCTGAGAAGGGTGCATGGCATCTACGGTGCATTATTCCTGAAAGACAACACAAGGGGAACACAGTACAGGATCATATACATGGATGTCCACTATTTAAAGATACAGCAAGGACAAAATGACCATCACTATCCACTACTTGCTCACACATGTCATACCCCACAGTGTGACAACATACTACGTGTGTGGATACAACTGAGAGAGTAGAAATACTGAGGTATTTCCTTGTGTGCCATGAGAGTCTGCTGTATGACTGTATGATCATACAGCCAACACTCCAGTCTACTGTGGTGTGTCCCCTAAAGCCAACCACCCAATAATATGTAATAAGACCAGTGCCAGAGAAATAGCAGTGTGCTCTTAGAACCACTATAAAGGGACAGCCCATCAACACCAGTGTGCCTCAATGACAATAGGCAATGCAACTTCAAAGTATTGTACATCCCCTATAGGTGTAAAACATCAGGATATCAATGACATGTCATTACCACAGGTCTAAGTCAGGCTTACTGCTGTAATCCCTAGTCCCTATACCTCTAGCCTCCCATCTGCATCCTGTTATACACAAAAAACAGTTACATACCTGGTGGAGTGCACTACTCCTCTGTTGAAATGTGCTACTAGTAATTTTTGCAAAGGTGTGCTCTGTGTGAGGAATGTGTCATACAGAATGTTTCCCCATAGCCAGCTGCTTGCCTTTTAACATGCTTCTCATTAACAGGTAATTTCCTATAAACCAGTCTGTGGTTCTGATATGCTAACTGCAGCCAAACAGCTGAATTGCACTATCATTAACCAATGACATGCAACCACTGTGCAATATATAAGGCATATATGTAATAAGACCAGTGCCAGAGAAATAGCAGTGTGCTCTTAGAACCACTATAAAGGGACAGCCCATCAACACCAGTGTGCCTCAATGACAATAGGCAATGCAACTTCAAAGTATTGTACATCCCCTATAGGTGTAAAACAGCAGGATATCAATGACATGTCATTACCACAGGTCTAAGTCAGGCTTACTGCTGTAATCCCTAGTCCCTATACCTCTAGCCTCCCATCTGCATCCTGTTATACACAAAAAACAGTTACATACCTGGTGGAGTGCACTACTCCTCTGTTGAAATGTGCTACTAGTAATTTTTGCAAAGGTGTGCTCTGTGTGAGGAATGTGTCATACAGAATGTTTCCCCATAGCCAGCTGCTTGCCTTTTAACATGCTTCTCATTAACAGGTAATTTCCTATAAACCAGTCTGTGGTTCTGATATGCTAACTGCAGCCAAACAGCTGAATTGCACTATCATTAACCAATGACATGCAACCACTGTGCAATATATAAGGCATTCTTGTAGACCAGGGCCCTTTCTTAACTGTTGAGATGAACATTACAGGGGTGAGAAGACTACATCATTGCAGAGGTTAGGTCTGTAGCAGAAACCTTTACATAGAGCTCTGTGTACCACAGGCCGATGCTGCTGCAGGTAACAGTCACAGGCAGAGAGTGTGAACACTTTGGAGGACAACAAGCTGTAGGTGTATCTGTGTCAGCTGTGTCAGCTTTGTTGAAGAGGCAGAGTCAGGGTGAGGGCACCCTTTACACTCCATGTGTTTTAGGTATGTTTGTTAGGCAACTGTGTCAATAACAGACTACTACTTCACATATAGTAATGCTATACGGATATGTGAAGTGTGTCCCTACCTGCAGGCCTGTGACTTCCAGCACCAAAAATCAGTTATTTAATTTTCAATGCTTTGTGTGGATAATGTGTGCATGAGTCATTCATTAATTGCTATCTTCACAATTCATCTTCTTTTGGCTTTTTCCCGGTTAGGGGTCGCCAGAGTAGATCACCTGTCCGCTCATGATTGGCAGTGGAATTTTACAGTGTCGAGTTGCCAGCCCAGTGCCCAACTTTCCATAGAAGGCACACTCACACACACGCACTCATCCCTAGGGCCAATTTAGAGTGTTCAATCCACTTACAGCATTAATTGCTATCTTCACACTAATGTAATTGAAATGCAACACAACACTGGATTTGAACCCAGGACTGTGTGTGGCAAAATGTATCGTATGCAATACATTTAACAGAGTGAGCTACTGAGTCACTGCTATAGCAAGTGTATTTGCAAGATATATGTGCACACATCCTGGCTTTGACAAACATTTTCTACATCCATCAGTATCTGCATGGCTTTATATGGATATATTTATGCTCCAGAGTCCCAGATGAACATGTATTTGCCATGAATGCCTTAGCAGGTGGCTTTCTACATGTTGCTGATAAAAGGGCACATGTACCTGCTATCACAGGCCTCAGTTACATCCATTATCATGTTTTTGGCTGTTTAGTGGTGTACTCTTGCATAAGAGTTGAAGGTACATACTCATTTTTTTCCATTACTTTTTATTCCAGTTTGTGCTGTGCGGCTCACAGCTTTGCTGAAAGATGCCTAATGACTGTAATTGGAAATTACTATATTTTGTTTAAACCAGTAACAGTTAAAGCATAAGGGCAACAACACAGTTAATTTAATAAAATATGTTAATATGAAAGCATAATAACACATAATAATAAACTGCATAAGGCCAACAAAATGGTTAATTTAACAAGATATGTCAATAGGAAAACATAATAACACAAAACAATAAGAAACCATATTTCCCAAAATAGTTATTTTAACAAACTATGTTAATAGTAAATCATAGTAATACATAATAATATTAAATACATGCAGATAAGGGGTGGTGAGAGAAAGAAAAATAGTCCATTAGTGCCATTGCAGATTATAGCCCTGAAAATAGTGGTAATATTAACTCTACAGGTGTATATTGTCAGTGTTGTATACAGTGACTACAAGTCTCCTATAGGTGACGTAGCATGTACATACCTCTCAAGCTGTTTCATGGGACAGTATGGGCCAAGCAATAACAAATGCAGGTACCCATCTAGACAGAACACTTGCACATCATGTGGACTTATGCAACTACCAAGGTGTTCTGTAAGCAGATTTGGTAATACTTTGCATTCCAGGTAATCATTTCTGTGGTAATCCTGTGACAGACGGATTATGTAATATTAATTATAGAATGGGAAATCATGACTTGAGAGGCATGTTTGTGTACAGCTCATAAACTAGACAGCTGTCATGCTTTATTTACCAGGCATGGGAATAGAACCTTATGGCTGTGACTGCAGGGGACATCTGCAAATAATGTAATACGTGACTGCAGCAACTTAGCACAGACATGCAAGGAATGCAGCCATACTGGAAGTAGACAGATTTATTTATGAATCAACAATGTTGATGAATGTGTTATTCTTATTGATTTTAGAACTCTGTGAAATCTAAACACAATATCTGGTTGTAACTCACTCATAGAAAATGTGAGCATTACATGACTGATAGCGTGCTGGAGATAACCTTGAACCATACTATGAATTGAGCAATACAACCTACAGAGTATTCTTTTTGCATTCTAGAACTGCACTAACAGTAGAACACACATGCATGGAATACAACTGTACTGAATATATTAAAACAGCTTTATTTTAGTATCAGCAATACTGGTGAACATTTCATATTGTTATTTAAGCTGCGGTGGTGCAGCGGTAGCATTGTCACCTCACAGCAAAAGGATTTCCTGTTCGATTCTCGACTGGACCGCCCTCTGTGTGGAGCTGGCATCTCCTCCCCATGGTTGAGTGGTGTTCGAAAGACATGTGTGAATGGGTGTGCCTTTGTTGAAGGTTGGGCATTGGGCTAGCACCTTAGCACTGTAAACATCTACTGCCAGTCATTAGCAGACCGAACTTCCGCTGTGGCGACCCCTAACTGGGAAAAGCTGAAAGAAGATTGCTTTGAAATATCTGTGAAGTACACACACAATATCTGCCCATGGAGTGGGCTAGCTCACCCATATACCTTTATTACCTGAAGTAAGGGGAACAGAGAGCATTATATGAATGATATTGGCCTGGAGACAGCCTTGGACAGTACTATGAGTTAATCAATACAGTTTGCAGGCCATTAGTTTTACATTCTACAGCTATTACAGTGTTACACTTGACTGCAGCAACCTTACCATAGACCAGCAATGCATAGAGCTCTACTGCCATGGTTATAAGAGCACAATCTTGCTGAACATCCTTTTGCTTACTGTTATTGGTATTGTTTATTGAATTTCAGTTGTTATAGTTCACGTATTGCACTACAGCTTTAATTGCCCAATTATTGCACTACAGGTCTACTTGCCCATTTGTTGTACTACAGTTTTTCTTGTGTATACTTTATTGCAGTAAATGTGTTAGTCTTTCTTCCTTATTTCACTACAGTTATCATACTAAATCTGGTACTTTTCCATTATCAGAGCAACAGGTCTAATGAACAGTCGGAATGTTAGCACGGGGTTGCCAAAAAAAAAAAAAAATCCCTAACTTCTTTTCTTCCTCTCTCTACCTTATGCACACCCACACATACACACAGGGGTTAAAAAGAAAGTGACTCACAGAAGTAATGTGTTTATTGAAAGCAAACATTTATATAAACTGGTGTGCTTCGGTGCGAATCTTCACCTACGAACAACAGGCCTGCAACAAATCCAACTGTTCACCTTCCCTGTTCTACTGTCCAGTAAAAACATCCATCACTTTTAACTCAATTCAGTTTGTTATTATAAAACAAACCCACCTATAAGAAGTTATGGAAAAGGGCATAAATATATCGCCTCACGTCTTGAAGTCAGCTGTCCCTTGCAGAAGACAAAAGAGTAAAGCCAGTCCTCTCCAGCACCTATTCTCGGAATTGCAAGGCAGGTAGATTTTTGTCTTAGTACTCAATGGACATTAAGCAAAAACCTAAACTTAGACAGGGTAATGGTCCTGTTTATTGCAGGACACACACACACACACACACACACACACACACACACACACACACACACACACACACACACACACACACACACACCAGTTTGCCTAAGCCTTGTCCGTGGGATCTATGAAGAAACTGACAGGCTCAGTAAAAAAATCTCACACCGTACAGGGAAGAGATGAGGACATGCACACTTGCAGAAAGCAACACAACCAGAGAACTACATACAGTGAGGCAGCAACAGAAACTGCCATATCACTGGGTAGTTGGGCATCTGATTATTTACACATTCACTTTTACAAATAGGAAACCAAAACACAAACTAAACTAAAGATAAATTGCCACCATGTGCTAACATTCCAACTGATCATTGCACCTGTTGCCCCAATAATGGAAAAGTACCCTAAATCCATACTTACCACTTCACAGTGCAACTTGGCCAGGTGCCCAGCATGGGACTCAACATTGCAAGCTCTCAGCTGCAGCTGTTGAGAGAAAAGAACACCATTATGCATGCCACTTTGGCAGACATTCAGCATGCATATTAGTAAAACAGAGGAAACATTACTTAAATATTTGTGGGGCATTCCCTGCTCTAGCCTCATGGAGCCAGGTGTCCAAGGTTCCCATCTTTCTCCTTTTCAGGTTGACATAATGGTGACGACACTCCTCATCTGTGTGGGGGATACCAGTAACACTGATGAGTTCCCTGGCCAAATGGTCCCAGTCCTCTGCCTTAGACTCCAAGCTCTAGACTCCACTCTGCATTAGCTGAGATTCATGGCTTTTAACAAGGAGCCCAGCCATGACTCTGGACTCCTGAATGTCCCACCTCTGCACCCGAAAGCATACACCTTCACCAAGACTGGCAGCCATACCAACAGTTGATTGAACTCCAATGAATGATGCAGAATTCCTGCCTATTGGGTTTATTAGGCTTATTAGGCTGTTTTCCCACCCTTACACATCATTGAGCAACATTCAAAAAAGGTCTGTGTCACTTAGCAGCAAGCAAACCAGCTAAGTGAAGCCAAGCAGTGTGAAAACTGACAGAACCATGGCTTTAGCGAGGCTTAGCATCATGCAAACATTGGTAGCCATTAGCATGCATATGCACTGCTTAGCATAAATGATCAGTGCTTAACAAAGTGCAGCAGTGCCAAAATTCACAATAGTTTAATGATATTAAACAAAAATATTACATTAATTTACAGATGTATTCTGCCTGTTATGGACTCAAACCCTGGACCTACTACACATAAGACTGTAACTCTACCCCTGTAGCTAGTTGGATGTAAAAAACTAGTGCACCTTCACATGTACTACTAGGGTACCTTTTAGCACTGCTGAGAACATGCCATGCTGTGCAAATTTGCTTAAACACACCTATGGTAATTAATTGCATCCAGTTTCTATTTTTTGATATCTGGCAGGTGTATGCTATGTATATGTGAGCACAGCTTGGCATGGCTGTGCTCTGCACCGCACCATACAAGCATGCAGTTAAAATAAATAAATAAATAAATAAAACATTGTAAAAATGACATATTATACATTTGACACACTTAACAACATTGCAACAGTGGTGGGGAGCATTACAGGGAGCCTCACACTCATCTGCAGCCATGGGTAGCCACTTAACCTCTCCCTACACTGATTCAATATGTATGTTCCTTGGCTCCCCCTCAGCAGTGTGCCATTGTTAATATGCATGGCGTACTGCCGATGGGGAGCCATAGCTGTGTACATGGATACATTCTGTGTAGGCTCTACATTGTGCCAACATGGATTTTATTAAATCCTGGGGATTATCTATTTAATTTATTAAATTTCTTTTGATTTTATCTGAAGTACAAAATACAGTTTCACTGCCATTAAAGAAAAAGAACATGAAGCTTGCAGTATCTGTTTCACGATTCATGAGAGATGGGAAAATGCACACCTTTCTTTGGCTGTTATCATCTACATAAGGTTTACATAAGGTTTATAAAATAATTTGTTTCTTTTTTCACAATGAGCACTAAACTAGAATCATAGTCATTTGTATTCCTAAAATATTTCATGTTTTCTTTAATTAACTAACTTTTCTAATCTTTCAGAGTAATGTAGTGATAAATTGGGCATGCTTGTTTTTAAGCTAAACTCATTGTGTGTTACAATGTGAGAACACATATTTTTCTAGTTGTTTTTTTAAATTCAGTAAAGGAAATGTTATTATATTTTACCAGGATTGTCATAGATTCAAGCCTCGTCTTGTCTAAAAACTGGAATAGCCATTTGCATAAAAGGCAAGTCATAAAATGCTTTTAGGGAAATTACAAAACCTCATTCCTTTCAATAATCTCAATATGTCATAATTCAAAAATATGATGTATCATGTGATGGATTCATATTTGATAATTTTTTTCTTCAAAACTTTTAGTAGTTCTATTCTTTTTTTTTTTTTTACTTTTCACTGGTACATAAACAGAAGAGTTATAGGCTGAATTTCATTACCAAATTAATTAAATAGTTATCTAGTTAAAATGAGATTATAGTTAGTCAATAAAGCAAGATTGTTTTTCATTTATTGACATTTGATTACAGAGAAAGTCTATTTAGGTGGTGTCCATTTTCAGCAGAGGTCCAGGGAAAAAAGCTCCAAATTATTACAATAACATTTTATGAACACCAATTTACAATCTTCAAAAACAATATAATAAAAAGTAAAAAAAAAAATCATCAACTATACAAAATTAGACACAATGTTAAAATATTGGTTAAGAATAGATACAGCTTATAGGACCACAATTTAATATTTAGGGACATTTTAGCCACTTTCGAGAAATTAAAGGTAAGTTAATATAATCTGAATAGAAACTGCAATATGAAGTGGGAGAAAAAAATAGGGTTATGGCATATTTAGATAGAGTCAGGGTAGTGAAAAAGGTGGAGTAACAAGGTGTTAGGTATAGATAGGTACTTCTTCAAATTTAGGGATACAGTTGATGCTGGATCGAGCAAGAAGAGACTTGGATTTGGGCTAGAAAGTTCTTCAGAATGATTTTAAAGGAGTGGAGGGAGGTACTGACCTGATAGATACAGTAAGGAGTTCAAGACGTTGACAATATGGTATGAGTACATACCATGCCTGGCAGATTTGATAGGTTTGTGGAAAGAGAGGAGGTTTTGACTGTTGGATTGTAATAGACTGAGTGGGAACATAAGTGTGTAGAATGCTATTTAGTGCTGGACAAGCAGATAGATGTTGGTTAATTTTGCAGGTTGTGAGAAGCTGTGTATATGCTAGTTGATGAGGTAGGTCTAACCTGTATAGTTTTTTTAGTGCTATACAGTGGTCTGATTTGTAAAGGATATTTGCTGCAAATTTTATCATTTTTATAGCATTGTGCAATTTTTAATTTTTGCTTTTTGTGATACCTGGAGGCTAATAAGAATGTGAGCACCAAAAAGTAGAGAGGGGAGGAGGCAAATAGTGGCAAGTGTAGTTTTAGCTGCATTGGTGAGAGAGCTTTTTTGGCTCAGTAAGCATCACAAGATTTTGTAC
The DNA here is from genome assembly GCF_019279795.1 of Protopterus annectens. Taxonomy (NCBI): domain Eukaryota; kingdom Metazoa; phylum Chordata; order Ceratodontiformes; family Protopteridae; genus Protopterus; species Protopterus annectens. The sequence goes on from NC_056751.1 coordinate 476,716,295, forward strand.
ATGCAGGTCAAAGTTAAGATTATAATCCACTATCAGCCTTAATAATTTGCTATGAGAAGTGACTTCAATATCTTTATTATTATTAAGAGAGGATTTTAAATTTTGTTTTTTTTTTCTGAGACAGATATTTGGGGAGAAAATGAAGTATGTTTTTTTTTTGGGGGGGGGCTTGAGCATACATTGTGAATTACAAAGCCGTGATTCACTGACTGGTAAAGCTGCCTGAGTAATTTTTGGAGATGTGTCGAGTTGCCTGATGTATATACAAGTGTGGAGTCATCTGCATACTGTATTGGAGAGGAATATTGTCTGGCTATATGGAGAGTGTTAGTGAGAATATTAAAGAGGACGGGACCAAAGATATAGCTTTGTGTTACACCAGTGGTGGCTGAGGGTATGGAGAAATGGAGAAGTGCCATTTTATTTACTGATACCCACTGGACAAGTATCTTGAACCATAAAAGTTTGAGCTGAGATAGACCTAATGAGGATATTTGAAGTAGAAGTTTGCTGTGGCAAACTGTATAGAAGGCTTAGACAAGTCTTGAAATAAGGGAAGAATCTAGTTTGACATTATCTCTCTCTTTATTGACAGTATCTGTAAAGGTTAGAAATGCAGTGTTAGTACTATGTAAGGATGGAAGCCATATTGTGTGGGGGGATAAGAGTTCTTCTGCAGGAGATATAGTTTAGCAATAGTTTTGAATACATTTTTTAAGTATCTTGGAGAGGGTGAGTAAGATTGCTATAGGTCTAAATTTAGTGATGTCTATTGAATTTCTTCCTTTGTGTAGAGGGATAATGTGGGATTTCCAGAGAGCGAAAACATGGGATTCTTTGACTGACCCATTTATAAGGACTGAGACAGCATAGGCAACACTACTGGCTATTTTAAGGTAACTTACTTAGGAGGTCATCAGCTGAAGTAGAGCATGCCTTGAGTATGTTTAAGAGTAGCTTTATATAGCATATGGGCATAGTTTTGAGAGTGAAAGTGAATATGGTGATATGTGGCTATTAAAGCACACAAAAAGACGTCACCTCCTGAACAGGCAGAAACAAGTTGCAGTTAATAAGTCCTGTAAAATAGTAGAATCCAAATCCAGAATGTTGTAAAAAATAATGCTTTTATTTATAATAAAAACAGCGTTTTCGCCGTAGTATCACCACAGCTTCTTCAGCATAAAACACTTTTTTTAAAAAAAAAACGCCAGTTATAAATGAATGAATTGTATGACGTGTAAAAGCATCAAACATTTAAAGAACCAGACCATCAAAATACATACTATGAATGTGTCACTTACATCAATAGTGTTATTTGTTTAGTATCATAATTTTAAAGTAATTACTTACAAATAAATAATTCTGTTTTCCTAATAACCAATTTAACATTAGGGACATCGAGGCTGCTTATAGATACTATATTCATATGAAGGTATACCTTTGTTGTTAATAAAAACCAGTCCCTATAGGTTACCAATAGTAAATATACTAAACTAGTATATACATTGTGTTGTAGTGAAACCTCCCTAGTTGAAAATGTTTTTTAAAATAGTTGTTAGTAAGTGAAATATACAGTATACTACAAATAACTAATAAACATTTTATTTGTTATTTGAATAAGTGAAAAAGTCTAGTGTGGACCATATAGTCATCACTTACCAAGACATTACTGATAAAAAGTTATACAAAAGACATTATGTGAGTGAGTCCCTGTTATGTTTTTTTCTTTCTTAGAACATTTCTCATTTTCAGCATGCAATTAATATTGCAGCTTTCATTAAGTCCTGGAAAGTTAAAGGAATTCAAACCTATCTGCCATTCCAGTTCACAAACTTCTAATAAAATATTAACAGGTCCCCCTCTCAAAGTGTGTGGTATAGAGTCAATGGCTGTGAAGTTGAAACTGTGTCCTACATGTTTCTCACAATGTTTTGCTAGGGAGTTGTCGCATTTTTTAGTTCTTATCGCATATAAATGCTCATATACCCTATCACGAAATTTGCGGTCAGTTTTTCCTACATAGTATGCTTCACAGCAATTGCATCTTGCTAAATAAACAATAGACTTGGAATTACAATTAAGATTACCATTGATATAATACCTATTCTCACCTACCTGAAAAGTACTGCAGTTACTGATATAATGACAGTATTTGCAAAAACCACACTGTTTGCATCCCTTCATTTTACTATTATTACTGGAATTGTTGTAACTTTCAAGGATAGACTTCAGGTTTCTCCCTCTCTTATATACGAAATTAGGTCTATCACCCAATTTTCCCATCAATTCCTCGTTGTTTAAAATATACTGCCAATTCTTCAATAAAATTAGTTGAATGTCCAAGGAGTCACTGTTAAAAGTAGAAATAAAGCTAATCTTAAAAGCGTCGAGAGAACATTAGTAGTAACAATGCTTTTGAGAGAGTCGACGTTTTTAAGATTAGCTTTATTTCCACTTTTAACAGTGATTCCTTGGACATTCAACTAATTTTATTGAAGAATTGGCAGTATATATTAAACAACGAGGAATTGATGGGAAAACTGGGTGATAGACCTAATTTCGTATATAAGAGAGGGAGAAACCTGAAGTCTATCCTTGAAAGTAACAACAATTCCAATAATAATAGTAAAATGAAGGGATGCAAACAGTGTGGTTTTTGCAAATACTGTCATTATATCAATAACTGCAGTACTTTTCAGGTAGGTGAGAATAGGTATTATATCAACGGTAATCTTAATTGTAATTCCAAGTCTATTGTTTATTTAGCAAGATGCAATTGCTGTGAAGCATACTATGTAGGAAAAACTGACCGCAAATTTCGTGATAGGGTATATGAGCATTTATATGCGATAAGAACTAAAAAAATGCGACAACGTCCTAGCAAAACATTGTGAGAAACATGTAGGACACAGTTTCAACTTCACAGCCATTGACTCTATACCACACACTTTGAGAGGGGGACCTGTTAATATTTTATTAGAAGTTCGTGAACTGGAATGGCAGATAGGTTTGAATTCCTTTAACTTTCCAGGACTTAATGAAAGCTGCAATATTAATTGCATGCTGAAAATGAGAAATGTTCTAAGAAAGAAAAAAACATAACAGGGACTCACTCACATAATGTCCTTTGTATAACTTTTTATCAGTAATGTCTTGGTAAGTGATGACTATATGGTCCACACTAGACTTTTTCACTTATTCAAATAACAAATAAAATGTTTATTAGTTATTTGTAGTATATTGTATATTTCACTTACTAACAACTATTTTAAAAACCATTTTCAACTAGGGAGGTTTCACTACAACACAATGTATATACTAGTTTAGTATATTTACTATTGGTAACCTATAGGGACTGGTTTTTATTAACAACAAAGGTATACCTTCATATGAATATAGTATCTATAAGCAGCCTCAATGTCCCTAATGTTAAATTGGTTATTAGGAAAACAGAATTATTTATTTGTAAGTAATTACTTTAAAATTATGATACTAAACAAATAACACTATTGATGTAAGTGACACATTCATAGTATGTATTTTGATGGTCTGGTTCTTTAAATGTTTGATGCTTTTACGCACGTCATACAATTCATTCATTTATAACTGGCGTTTTTTTTTAAAAAAGTGTTTTATGCTGAAGAAGCTGTGGTGATACTACGGCGAAAACGCTGTTTTTATTATAAATAAAAGCGTTATTTTTTACAACATTCTGGATTTGGATTCTACTATTTTACAGGACTTATTAACTGCAACTTGTTTCTGCCTGTTCGGGAGGTGACGTCTTTTTGTGTGCTTCAACGGTTTGTACTTTTCGTGACATGTGGCTATTAGGCAGAGACTGGTTTATATGCTGGGAAATTCTTGGTTAGGGACACTATACTATCTATAAAATAAGATGAATTCCATTGTAGCATTGAGTGATGAGTTATTGGCAGAGGGGTTAGGGTTGAATTTGTTGGCCAGGATGTGAGATTTCTTGGCTGACCAAAAATTTTTAGGGTTGCATTTACTATTGCTCTGAAAGTTGTTATAGTATAGTTTTTGCTTTCATTTACTTGATTTTTAGTACACATGTGGGTCATTTTGAAGTTTCTAAGATAGTGTGGTGTTTTATATTTTTGCAAGTCTTTCCATGCTTTTTCTCTATCCAGCATTAGCATTCTACTTTTTTTAGATAGTCAAATTGCAATATTTCTTTTTAGTCTCTTCCTTCTATGGGGTGCAAATCTATTTAGGATATTTACTAACTTTGTGTTGAATTTACTTTACAGCATCTTCTAAGGGAAGACTTTTTAGGATATTTCTGTTACTAGATGTTAGGGTTGCAATGAATATTGCTTGGTGAAACTTGGATAGATATAGTGTTGTTTTAAAAACTTGCTGTTTGAGAGGATGTGTGAAATGTCTAGCAGTCCATTTCACCTGGGAATATTTTTTGGTTATTAGATGTCTAGTTGTATAGACTGAGAGACAGTCACTGAATGAGCCTGATATTGTACCTGTGGTGATGAATTTGCTAGGGTATGCTACTTTGATCCAGTCTAATAAGGAACTTGATATTTTGTTATAACATATGGAGCTATTAATTAGTTGTGTGGAACTGAATAAGTTCATACTAGATATAAGGAAGTTAGATGTCATGTCCAACCAATTGACATCAGCATCACGTAATAGTACTTTTTCACATGGAAATTTTATGGATATCTAATGTAGCTGTATTGTTGTCAGGAGGGATGTAAACAACAGTAATACATATTTGTTTATTTTCTGTAAAATAATAAGAAACCCTGCTAAATTGAATATTGGTATTGGTTTGTTCAAGGGGGAAATGTGATAGTTGTTGAAAAATATTTGAGCAATACCACAAAGTTTCCTCTTTATATGGTCATTATGAATGATACTATAGCCAGTGTTATCATTTTGGAGGTGTTTATGTCGGGTTTAATCCAATTTTCAGTTATACTGAGAATATCAGCATTTAGTTCAGTAGTTTTATTTGGGTCTATACTAGTTCATCAAAACTCCAGTTCTGCGAATACCTATTCACTGACCCCTATTCAGTGAATGTCCTTTTATCAAATGATCAGATCAGTGAACTTTTTTCCAAGACACTGAGTTAGTTGGCCAACATGTGAAAATTTGCCTTTTTCCCCACTGAAGTGTGATCTCAGAGTTGGTATATATAAGGAGGGGGGTGTGGTGACAGTCTCCCACTTTGGTCAGTTTGTTATACTGTGGTGTGTATCGCTTGGCGTATATACCTACTAAAATAGTTACCTGGGACAACGTTCTCTGATTTGGGTGTTTGATGAAAGGGTAGTTCACTGAATAGGGGTTGATTAATAGGTATTCGCAGAATTGGAGTTTTGGTGAACTAATATAGCCCCAAATAAAACTACTGAACTAAATGCTGGATTACCCAACACGAGCTTTATATTCTATAAAATACAGACCTGTTTTATTTCTTATACTTCTAATATTTATGGTTGCAAAAGTTTATGGGGAGAGATTAGTGTGTGGAAGGAAATTGTTCTGATGTTGGTTGTGATAAGTGGGATCAGGGTTAGGGAGAATGTTTCTTCTCAGGAGGATTTTAGTAAACTGGGATTTTAAAGATTCTACTTTTTCTTTTTTCTTTATTTTTAGGGTATTTTTTTCCACTTCATTTTATTTTGATTTCAGTTGAAATGGAGTTAATCAGTCTATATTATATTTGGGGCAAAGGTGAGGGGTGTCCGTAAATAGGCTTGGTGTGATGTGTGGAGAATTTAGGGAAGAAGTATTGATAGATGGTTGGGACATAGCTGAAGAGATGTTGAGAGGTATTCTTGCATCATGGTAGGATGAGAGATGGCTCAGCAGAAGAAGAATAGAGGATAAACTGAAGAGTAGCATGATTAAGAAAACAGATCTATAGTTTATTGATGATAGGTGGTAGGGAAGTAGGAATCAAGAAGAAGCAAGATGCAAGTCTGTAGGATATTTAGCGGTGGTGTAGTCTGAAAAATGGTAAAAGGTGGGTAGGAAGGAAGTATTTTCTATGAAGAAAGAGCTAGATTGTCTTGCTATCTTCTTGTATTTTTCTGTAATAAAATAGAGGGGGTTGAAAGGAGAGAGAAGGAGGATATAGTTAAGCTAGAAAGTAGTAAGGGTTTATCTGCGGAAAGTAGAAGATGAAATGCAGAATAATGGATAATTACTGTTGGCAGAGGCTGAGTATGAATAGATATAGTGCAAGTCAGTATGGAAGAAGTTGTTGGGAATAATGTTACATTTTAAATGAAAGTTGGGGAATAGTAAAATGGAAACAGGAGTGTTTATATGACAGTAGTAAAGTTGTTTGGGGGTGATTTAGGGAATGGGTGTCAGAGATGAAATGTGGATGTGGAAAATATAATGGTAGAGTAAGAGGGGAATGTGTGGGAATTGGGACTAGGGTAGGGGACTGAAGCCAAGTGTAGAGAGATGAAGCATAGTGGGCTTCCCACCAACCAGTCATTTATTACAGAAAGAAATTAGTTTATGACTGATACAATGCAATTAACAAAGAGGTACAAATAAATAAGTTTGACTGGCAAAAATTGTTGTGACTTACCAAAATCAATGTTCTCTTCTGTTTGCTATTTCCTATTGTCTGGCACTGGGTTGAATTAAATAGTAACTTAGATCCATATGACATTTAAATTGCTTATCCATTAAAGACACTCTACACGATAATCAAATTACAAAGGTTAAACTTCAGATCAGAAATTTGAAACCATTACCCCAATCTGAAGGCAAGAGAGCAAAACTGCCATGTATAATTCCTAAACTGCACATTAACTGCCATATAGGAAGGATCATAATATATTAGAATGACAGATACTGGTTGGATGTACTTTAAAATTCTCAGCCACCAAATAATTTACATTTGTCTGTTCTTTTAAACCTGCTGATGCCCTGTACCCAGTAAGATTTGTCATTTTTGCTATATTCTTCAATGATGATATTAAAGACCCCCAACACACATTGTTTAAAAAGTACCATGTTGCAAGTTTTAGATCAAATATCATATAGGTGCTGATAGATAAGTTGGAAAGTCTCCTAGTGATCTTGCTTTTATAGCAGCATTTACAACTAGTAACCTTTGCCATATATATCACCATACTTCTGACATGTCAAATGAAATCATACTTCAGACAGCTTTTCAAGATGTTTTATTGACCAAAAGAATCCAGATTCAATATACCTACAGAATATTTCTGCAAGTACATACTAAAGATGTTTTGGGAGATCCACTGAGTGTTTAACCTACCAGATGCCTACTCTAGTATACATGTAATATGTTGCGCCCTTCTGGAGTTTTTTTAGATTCTCAGAATCATATTTGTTTCAAATAATCTGTATAGATTTTAATAATCTGAGTAAAAATAAATAAGTACAGGGTGCCAGTATAATTTTGTCAGATACCATCAATGAGCCACATAACAAATGGACCAATATCATCCAGCATTATAATACAAATCTTAGTCTGATAACATGCAAGTGAATCCATTATCACCTGAAATGTACAGTAACAGACAACTACATGTATACTATTGCATTTAAGCAGTGTAGAAAGCATTATCATTACAAACAACCAAATACTTGTATGGTCATATTTCCATGTTTATTATGCCCCAGAATGTACGCTTTAAATTCTTATTATTGAAACATAATTAAAAAAAAAGGGTCTACACTTTATACTCATGTTAATGTCTGTCTTTTTGTTTCAGTTAGTTTGGAGGGTTGTGTAACTCATCTGAAGATAATGTTCAACTTCATTGTTGTTGTTGTGTCTTTCGGCTTTTCCTGGTTAGGGGTTGCCACAGCGGAACTCCTGTCCGCTAATGATTGGCAGTAGATGTTTACGTGCCAAGTTGCCAGCCCTGATGCACAACCTTCAACAAAGGTATGCCCATTCACGCTTGTCTCCACACAGAAGATGCTGTAGCTGAGAATTGAACGGAACAACGTCTTGCTGTGAGGCGACAACGCTACCGCAGCACCACCACCGTGGTATAATGTTTATCTTCATAAAAGGAGAAAAATTGTTAGTATTTAATAATTACATAAATGAAGCTATGCTGCACTTCATAGAAGCATTACAATATTTCTAGTTCTTTCCTCTCCATATTAAATTACATGTCAGACTTGTCTCTTTTGAATGATTCTAAAGTATTTAAAAAAAGAATACTAGAAAATTGAAAAGGGTCCCAATTTTTTGAAAGATAGGCAGACAAAAAGTGATCACCAAATATATATTATGAACTAGAAGTGCAAGCCGAATACTTCATTCTCATGAATCTGCATAGTGTTACCAGCCCTGTTTTTTACATTTTGTAAAGCAGCAGGACACCCTGTTCATTCTGAGATATTTACATTTTATGCTGTACTATCTTAAAGCCATTCCACTGTCACTGCCCCTCAACTTAATCACATGGCAGTACTATTAAACAGACAATGAGCAGAGAAGCCACAGTACATTAAGTTGTATAACATCTCCAGCAGGAACTGTTTGCATGAACAAAGCTCTAAGTTGGGAGATGTTATACTTGTTTTAGTATCAGCTAAGCACAATATGTCATCTCTGTCTCACAATCATCTGTGACTTGATGATGCCTTTGGTTTTTGGTAATAGTCCCTGACCAAGCTAAAGCAGCACACCAAGCAAATGACTTAAAAGTTAAATCACACTTAATCATCCTTGTACATTTCAGGAGAAAGCTGCCTGCAGCCACATTTGTCAGATGCTTTAATTAGTGTTTCCAATGAAAATTGATATCAGAATCGTAGTAACATAAACAAGGCTACTTTTGCAAATAACAAGTTTACCTCTTAGCATGTCTCAACACTGAGTAGAGGACTAAGTAAGATAAGCACTAATTTTGCATCAAAAAGGTTCAAATAATGTCCAAGAGTGAACAAGTCATTTAGAACATGCACTCATAGTATGTAACAGACTTGACAGATTGTCATTAATCATGAGAAGGAAGAATGCAGCCTCAGGTAATTAATTTCCAGACAACAGACCGGCAATCAAAGCTGTTAATTTAACTATTACTAATCCAGGAGAAAACAATCTGATTAGTTTCCCATCAAATGGACTGTGACACTAATAGCGGAGGTTGCATTTTCTTAAGACATGCAAGATTCACTATTTAGAGCAAAGCAGTTAATATGAATAAATAGCAGGTTCGTGCAACAGTGAAAACAATATCTGCGAATAAAAAGCCATATAGCAGGTCTAACATCCTTGCTAATTTCTGTTTAACATCTTTTCTTCAAATATATAAAGGAAAAGTTATCGCAATAACATCAGGGAACAGAAAAAACAAGCACTGAATTCTGCAGATTAATATTTTGCAAATATTGTCAGTCTTACTATTTTTAGTCAGAAATACATCTCCATTTAGACATGCCTGTATTTTCTATAAGAGAACCCTATGCTAGGAATCAGTATGAAAACATTTATGTGAGGGTGTGCACATTAGTCACACCAATTGATATTTTATAACCCCAAGCACCAAGTATATAAAACTACCTAACTGAATTAAGACATAAAAGAAAGCAAGCCATGTCTAGATAATACAAAACATTGTTTCAAAGAGCATCTGCTGTGTGCCTGTACCACAAATCTACTAAGAGATATTAAGTGCAGTTTAATACTGTATATAGATATAATGATTTAGCAATGTGACAATTAAGATTATAGGAATTTATGTATATCCCTGGTAGGAAGGCACTAGGCACCAAATATTTCACTGAGGTCTGCAAAAATACCAGTGCACAGAAAATTCCTTATTAGATAGTATACATTGATTTATGTTTGGTACTCATGTGATAGCACCTAATTACCTTGGCATTTTATAAATACTAACTGCTCAGCTAATAATTACATAAGTATATTACACTGTTCTCTGATATAGTATTATCAAAGTTGTCAGGCTTCATGGCACCCATGGCCCGTCCATTATTTCCTCAGCAATGCCCACCTTGTCAGGCATTAACTGCTTGCATAAATGCTGTGGAGGCAAATGGATTACATATGTTATTAATGGGCTTAAGTGTTTCACTCATCAACACATGCAAAGTTAAGCAGATCACATACTGTGTTATGAATGCCTTCCACTTTCTTGAATGCTAAGATAAGATGCAACTTCCTTATGGCCCAGAATGGGAGGATATTGTTATCAGCTAAGGAATAAACATCCTGCAGTAATCCTTTCTAACAATGGATGACTTTATCAAATTGTACATTTGCAGGACATGGGGTTTGAAATCTAGTTATGGAATAGTGCCTGTGCCCCCAGGCTGTGTTTCAAAAGTATAAGTAGATCTTGCCTTCATTGAATAATAAATAAATAAGTAATGGAACAAGTTTTCATTGTCGAATGTCTGCTGGTTCTATCATGTTCATATATATTCATAAAAAATGGTCTGCAGTGTCACTCGTCTTGTGTATCTGAATAAGACGACAAGGCTTGGTTGTTCATTTAAGTTGTTTGTTACATACAAACACATCAGGATGGATGGCAGGAATATTAAACTTAAATGAACTAACTAACTGAATGACTACTGCACACATGCATGCTTTCACTCTGGCTGTTCACTCAAAATGGCACTCTTGCTTGCACATGCTCATTACTTATATGCACGTGTCCACTGACTGGAGTGCCTCTTAAGGGTACATCGCACACACGGATCTACATCCTCCCTCTTTACTGAGCTGTCTCACATTGACAATGACATTTGAATAGGCATAAAAATTATACAGACAATAATAAACAAAACAACAGTCATGTCCAGGTTGCCGTGTATCTGGAACTAGGTCTGGAAATGCAACCTGATCTCGTAACATAATAGTTATGACTAGGTTTAGCAACAGGGACAGTCACTGGGGAATGTTCTGCTTCAGGACTCTCAGAGGTGTTCTCAGGAACAAGGATTGCTGACAGAATGTCCACTGTAACAGGAACATTGGACCTGTCACTCTAAGAATTAGAGTCTTTATTCCAGGTAAGATGCTGTAACACTGACTCAGATACCGATAATAAATGCTTCTTATTCCACCTAAATTCCATTCCTTATGATTCCCTGATGTATGATCTCAGCTCTTGACACAAACTTTTCACAAATCCAATGCGATCAAAACCTTTTGTTGTCTGCATCCTCACTATCTCGCCTTCTTTCAATGGACTGAGCAGTTTGCTAGTTTTATCATGGTAGGACTTCTGGGATAAATGCTTTTTCAAAAGTTGGGCTTTTACTGCTTTGTTGTTCTTAATACATGGAACCAGTAAATTGCTACTGATTGGTAATGTGGTTCTGGTTTGTCTGGACATAAGTCTCTGGGCAGGTGAACCAAGATGATCATTGTGAGGAACGTTTCTGAGATTAAGCAAGTTTAGAAAAACATCAGTATTGTCATATTTAGATTTCTCTAACAGCTGTTTTGCACTTTGAACTACAGGTTCAGCCAAGCTGTTTGACTGTGGGTACTCAGGACTACTCATAATATGAACAAAGTCCCACGTTTCAGCAAATGTCTTGAACTACTGATTTGTAAATTGTGTACCATTGTCAGAAATAACTCTCTGTGGACTACCATGGACAGAAAAATGTGTCTTCAACTTAGTAATGACAGTACTGGACATTAGGTCAGGAAGCAGGTCAATCTCAAAACAATTTGAATAAGACTCTACTAACACCAAGTTATGTTGACCATTCCTTTTGAAGATATCTGTGGCTACTGTCAACCAAGGTATTTCAGGAATTTGACTTAATTGAAGTGTTTTTTTTTTTTTTTTTTTTTGATGCGGCTTTGTACTATTACATACAGAACAAGATGAAAGTACTTTCTCAATATCTTTTGACATAAAAGGCCAAAATACTAGTCCTCTCACCCCTGTGTTGGTAGAATCAGTTCCTGGTGGCGACAGTGCAAGATCTTAATGCACTCTTGTTGCAAGGATTTTGGAACAATATTTATGATACCATTGTCTGACAAAATCTTGTCTCTGTAGGGAAAATATTGCTGCCCATCTACTGGTAAATAAGATTGTTTTAAGGCCATCCTCGACTGATAAAGAGGTTGAGCTTCTGAAAAACTGGATCTGAAGCTGTGTGAGCTCATCAAGGCATGTGGAAGAAAAATGTCTTACTTCCATTACTTCAAAATTAGTTTTCTCATTCTCATGCTGTTCTGTGTTTTTTCTTGACATTTGAGATAAGGTATCAGCAAGGTAAAGAAGTTTGCCATTTGTGTAAACAAGATTGAAATTGTACTTGTGCAATCGTGTTGCAATCTCGCAGGAGCTGCATGCAATGGCTTTCTCAAAATAGTGACTAGAGGTTGGTGGTCAGTTTCAATCTGGATAGGTCGGCCATAAATATAATCATGGAACTTCGAACATGCAAACACAATTGCCAAGAGATCTTTCTCATTCTGGGGATACTGCATTTCAGTTTGGGTTAGAGTTCTCAGTGCATAGGCTACTGGTCTACCCTCTTGAAGAATGACTGTGCCAAGACCAAACTTAGAAGCATCACAGGAAAGAGTAACTGGTTTGTGAATATCATAGTATCTTAAAATAGGTGATGTGGCAATTTTCTGTTTCAGGACATCAAATACTCTTTGGTGATATTCTGACCAGGACCAGGTTATATCTGTGTGTGTCAGTTCTCTAAGCAGTGCTGAAAGTTGAATTAAATCTGGAAGTAACTTGCCTAAATAGTTGACCAAGCCAAGAAACATTGTTGGGCTTGGACGTTGTCTGGAGCTGGCATCTCAAGAATTGCTGTTTGCTTGGAAGGATCTGGTCATAAGCCTGAACTCGTAAACAAATGAACCACATAAGTAACTTCTTGTAGCCTGAATTTACACTTCTGAGGATTCAGCTTAAGATTCACTTTATGAGCTCTTTCCAGAACTTTTATGAGGTTTCTATCATGTTTGACTTCACCATTGCCTCGTACTACAATATAATCTACTATAACAGCACATGGACAGCCAAAAAAATTGTTCCATTGCGTTATGAAAGGCTTTACTGGCAGAATTTATTTCAAATGGCATTCTCAGAAATCTGCACCTTCCAAATGGCATACTAAATTTGGTAAGCAATGCAGATTTTCAATCAAGCAAAACTAGCCAAAATGAACTCTTTGCATCTAAGACAGAAAAAGCAGTGGCATTTTGCATATGGACAGCAACTTCCTTGACTGTGTGCATAAGATGATGAAGTCTTTCTAGTGCTTTATTTAAGTCTCTCAGATCAATATATATTTTGATATCATCTGAGCTTTTTCTATGAGCTACTGCCATGGAAGATATCCATTCAGTTGGTTCTTCTACTGGACAAATTACTCCTAGATGCATCATTCTGTCTAGCTTGGCCTTGACTCTGTTCTGCATAGCCACAGTAACTTTCTGTGCTGGTCTGATAACTGGGCTGACCTCCGAGTGTAACTTCATGGAGTACACAAATGGGTGTTTACCTATTTTGTCTGCAAAAATATCAGCATACTCAGAAAAAAAATAGTTTGGGTGAAATTTGAGCTGTTCTCATTCAAGCCTACATAGTGAACTTTTTTATTAAATGAAAGCGGTCCCATTTTCCAACTGTCTCTGATGCCTAATAATGACTGCACATGTCTCATGACTATGTAAAACTGCAAGTCATAGCTATTACCAGCAGAGTAACATGAAAGCACTACTGAGCCTTCGGTTTGAATTTTTTCACCACCATAAGCAACAAGCTTCGCACACTTTGCCAAATCAAGTTGTTCTGCAGCTCTTACTCTAGCAAAATTTTCTGCTGACATAACATTGCACTTTGAACCAGTATCTACTTTGAGCTCTACAGGACTCCCATTAATCTGAACAGTACAAAAATTTCATTTTTTGCCCACATATCTACTGCATTGACTGTTTCACCTAGCACAGACACACTATCTACATAAAAATTAGGGTCGCAGCTTTTTAATTGATCAACTTGCCTCTTTGAATGCTCTCTTTTAATAAAAGAATGTGCCTTACTTGATTTGCAAAACCTTTTGAAATGATTCAGCTTATTATAAGAATGGCACTGGTGACCAAAAGCTAAGCAATTTTCTCATTTGGGCTCATGATTTCCACCACAATTACTACAGTTGAATACGAGGCAGGCTACAGGTTTTGCTGATTCACCCCCTGTGCTTTGCTGCATGCACTCTAGGCCTTACTGAAGCTGCTCTGGGTTTTACTGTGGAGACCACACCCTTTGGCCTGTATATTTTAACCTAGTGTTGCATACTGTCGACATTAGCTTTGAAAGGCACTGGAAAGCATGTTTTCTAATTTGTGCGTATATTTGTGTGCTTTTCTCTAAGCTCGTATATCTGACAAATCTCAATGGCCTTGTTTAACATTAAATCACTGTCTCGAAGTAAAATCTTTCTCACTGTATCATTATTAATACCACACACAAGCCTGTCTTTTATCAGCTCATTTCTTAGATCACCAAATCTGCACATTTTAGCCTTATTTCTCAAGTCAGTTATATATGCAGCAAAAGTTTCATCATGCTTTTGATTTCTTGTGTAAAATAAATGTCTTACCATTCTAACATTTGTTTGGGTTTACACATTTCTTTAAATTTACGTTTTAAGCTGTGATGCCCCTGCACTGGCCCAATCTTCATCACTGGCAACAGCTAGGGAATGTACACACTGGCAGGATGACAAGTACACACACAGTAAAGTGCATTTTCCCTTAAGAGCACACAGAGACCACAGTCAGTGTGGGCTGATTTCTCCCACTTTCTCCAGATCCCCAATAAGACATCCCACTGGCACAGATATAGGGTTGAGATCTCAGCTGAGTGGCAAAACCAAAATCTCCATCCCCCTCTCTGTCCAACCAGTGCTTTGTGTCCCTGCCCAAGTAGCTCTCTCTCTCACACACACACACACACACACACACACACACACACACACACACACACACACACACACACACACACACACACACACACACACACACACACACACACACACACACACACACACACACACACACACACACACACTCTTTGAAGTTTGATTCATATACAAACACACACACTCTCTTAGGAAAGGCTGGCACCGGTTAGTAGCTATGCCCCCTTCTGCCACCAACCACTCTTATCAGCTACTTTTAAGGCCCTTAACAAAGGGTGTCCAGTCCTACTGTGTAATGTTACTATTAATCCAAATGGTAGTCTGACCAAGAGCAATGCTATTTAGGAGTGGCCTGTACAGTGTCACCAAATACATATGCAAGTACTCTAAGAGCTTAAATATGTCTCACAAATATCAGACACAAAGATAGGTTTAAATATATTTAATAATAAGTAATAAAAGAACAAAACAATACTAAATATGTATTCAGTTAAATCAGAGTTCAAAATCATAAGAAATATTTAAAACAACATTACAAGACAGTCTCAGATAAATGCAGAAAACATCTAAACTATTCTTTACTGTATTCCTAACTATATCTAAAAGAGTTAATATTCCCTAATAAACTTAATTACAGCAAGGCAAGTGCAGATGTGATGATGAGAGGATGTTCTTGTTAGGTCAAAGGCAAAATACAAAATGCCCAGTCTCTCTCTGAGAGAGTTCTTAAATTAATATCAAATATTACTGCTGAGTTAGCTTGGATAACAACACTTTTTGTCATCTGACTTCAGTTTCCAAATTAAACCCCTTTTGTCAGAAACTAACAGAATTTAACATCTCTGTGTGAAAAATACATATCTCTCAGATGTTTGCAGATGCTGAAAGTCAGAAAACAGTAAAACACGTCTGCATCTCAAACCTAATAATTACTTCTCTTCCAAGACAATACAAAAAAAACTTCTAGCTTTAGACATTGTCCCTGACACACCAAAACTGAGAGATAACTTTTATAGCACAATTGTAAAACAATTTAATTTCAACTTTTCTTGAAGTTTTACAAGTTAAACTTTTATGTCCCTATTTCTACTGTCAAAATTACAATACTTTATATACATTTCTATTCTAAGCCAGCAGGGCATGCAGTGGTTAAATGTTAGCTCAGTACTGTACAAACCCTGTTTACCACACGCTGTACCAGTAGTTTAATATACACATAACATATAGTTCTAATACATCTGATAACACAAGCAATTGCATGATGCTGGTATTCAAAAATGACATATAACTATTTACAAAATGTCAGATAGCTGGGCTGGGAGTGTCTCCTTTTGTTATATTTTTATATAAATCATATTAATATTCACAAATGATATATAATCATTTACAAAATTCCAGATAGCTGGCAGTATTTCCCTGGTGTCACATAAGCATTCAGGGTCTTCCCACGTTTCAGCCTGTACCACAATATGGCAGTTTCCCTCTCCTCTGCAAACACAGCAGGTGTATACACAAATGAACGCACTCTTTCAATGGCTTCTGAACCAGCTAAATTAAGTAGAATAAATGCATTTGTACATGTGTCTTTGTCAGAAAAAGCAGTCTGTATAAAAATATCATACTCTTACTCAAACACTCTCCAATTTTCTGCAATATTGCTATCAAACACAAGCAGACTTGGTCTGTGAAGTCCTTCTTCCATGTCCACAAATTATAGCTTAAACACAATGCAATCTTGGCCCTTTTAATTATGTATGAACATATACACACCAACTGCTTGTAATAATATTCAAATGCACAATACATTCTTTGAAAGTCTGTACTTTGCGAAATAACTGCACTGTAATATTACACACACTTGCCAACACTTTGCACACCAGATACTTTGAATAGCTTTAGTTACTGTGAAAAAGTAGTGCAGAGTGAAAAAATATGGCTGTTTTCACCTTTTTATACATTTTATGCAATTTGGATATTGTTAAAACATTTTCATAATTATTTTGAATATTTTTATCAATATGTCACAGTTTCAGACATTTTGTTTAATTACAAATTAATTTTGAGTGTTCTGAGTGCTTTGTTTTATATTCATTGTGAGAAAAAATCATTTAAGTGAGTTTTAGTACCTGGAAATCTTTTCTGACCTGCTTGTGAGTCATTTGAGCAGTAGTGATGATCCACTCCTGTATATTCCTCCATTTCTAATTGTGTGCCTCATAGTCTTGACTCTGGATCCCAGTTCTGACACCATGTCGCTCATCTTGTATATCTGAATAAGATGATGAGGCTTGGGTGTTCATTTAAGTAGTTTATTACATACAAAGACATCAGGATGGATGGCAAGAACATTAAACTTAAATGAACTAACTGACCGACTACTACACACATGCTTGCTTTCACTCTACCTCTTCAATTACAATGGCAGTCTTGCTTGCACATGCTCAGTAATTATATGCACATGCCCACTAACTGGAATGCTTCTTAAAGGTACATCACACACACTGATCAATGTGCAGTACAAGATAAATTTGTATATTATGCAAAAGCATACATTTATGTATGAAGTCCACACATGCTGCAGACTTTGGAAAACTTTATATAGTATAGCAGTTGCATGATATATCGCTGTCTCTTAACTTGTGTGGCAATATCCAATTATTAAAACTACCAATGTAGGAATTAAGTCTCATTATCTCAAAGACAGCTAGACATGATATGAGAAATGTTTGTTGGGGAGATAAAAGAGCTGTACTCACTTGTCTGCCAAATAACCATCAGTTGAATGGTTGCCTAATCTGATCTGAGTGATACTAAAGGAAGGAGGCTTGCTCATATGGTGATCAGCCTCTGTAATGTTAAGCATTAATACCTCTGATTGCATGAGCTACACAACCACTAGCTATTCTTCTGTAATACATCAAGTAACATATAATATCTCCTGAATAAATGAGTATGTGTCTGTGCTTCATATATCTATGTAGTGGAAATAGTTACTCTTCTTTAAAAATAGTTATCATTTGGAAGATGTAAATATAAACTGGTGGAGGGGGTGTTTTACAAAGCAGTCACAGCTGTGAGATAAAGACAGTATTCATAATAATATTTTATAATGCAGCTAGTATTTTCTTTACTATCCCAAGTATTTTCATGCAACATAAAGATAGAAAAAGAGACATGGAAATGCATTTATAAAGGAATTGGTTGTTACCAGCTATGTTATTTCTTGTGTGTGTGTGTGTGTGTGTGTGTGTGTGTGTGTGTGTGTGTGTGTGTGTGTGTGTGTGTGAGTGTGTGTGAGTGTGTGTATGTTTGTGTGTATGCACTCAGTCCTAGAGTACTAGAAATTACAGGGATAATTGGATAATATATGTGAAGCATTGATGTATTTGCAGAAAACACGCGGCTGTATCTGCTTTCATGCAACTGTTGCGGCACAATAGAGACATAGGGAAGTAGTTTACTACAAAATTAATCTAACTGCCTCAAAGTACTTTATATACTGCAGTACTTAAGTATATGACATTATGGCAAAAGTAAATGACAGGAGCAGGAATTTCTACTGCACATTGCATAACCATATGCCATTTGCTGTATCACATAAAGAATAAAGAGGGACTGGGAAATAAGTACACTGTTATAAGTGACTGATGATGAACATCGATACATGTAGCATTTGTAGTGTCAGCTTTAATAAGTTATGTTTGTATACTGACATATGGTAGCCTTATGCCTGTACTGTGTGCCAAAAGTTGGATGTTGCCTCTGAATGTTTGTTTCTCACATGCCCTGTTTACACATGCTACTTCACTGGTAAGAATACAGAGACCATTTCACACCAGGCAGCCATATGAAACACAATTTGTTTTGAAGATGTAATAAGCATACATATTATTTCTGAGAGGTATATCATTGCAATACAGCAGCATAAATAGTCATGTGCACAAGATAAGTATATGTTTGTATGACATAAGTTCACATCTCAGGTAGATTACTGAACTGCAGCAAACTACAGCTAGAATACAACTAGCTTGACTGCGTAGGCTGTAGGTAAACACAAGCCCCAATACATAGATTATGTGGTCATTTCCATGGAGAAGTTACCTAAATTCATGCATGCACATCAATATTGCCCATAGATTAAAGAAGTCACATCAATACATATTCACACGGATGCAATATCACAGCATGTAGACTTGGAAAGAATCATCCATATATGCATGGCAACAGTTCATATTGTATTTGATGAGGAAGTCACACCCATGAATATTCATGGACAAAGCATAGGGACTTCTCTTCTTTTGTGCATACTGCATAGAATTATCCAATCAGGAGCTTTTGTTTTTCTTCATGATGTATTGTGCAACTTGGTGCTATTTCATTAAGTTTCAGAATTTCTCTATTCTTCTTCTTCTTGCCCACATATAAAATATATTATTTATTTTTTCTTGTCTGAATTATCTTGGGCTATTGCGTTTCAGTCCAGATCTCTTTCTGTTCTCCTTTTGATTTAAGTAGTAGTATCAATTGACACACAGTTTACATTTTTTCTTGTAAGTCATAGATATGGTATGCTGTCATTTCTTAAGATGATAATCTAAAAAGTAGATTTTTTCTTCTTTTGGATTTGCATACTTGTTTAATGTAAAAGCTTGTCACATTTCAAATGGCACATTTTTTTATTTACACTCCCATGACTGCTATTTATTTATTTATTTATTGGCATTTGATTATCAATAATGTTCGACTGGGGAGGTGCCCATTGTCAGCGGAGACCCAGGGAGAAAAACTCTTTAGTATTACAAAAACATTTTAAGAACAATAATTTTACAATGTTCAAAAAAATAAAATTCATCTACAGTTTAAATAATTATACCAAATTAGACATAACATGACAACATCAGTTAAAATAGATACAAGCTATATTGCAGTGATTGGATATTTAGAGAAATTTTAACCAGATCAGAGAAATTAAAGGTTAAGTTAGTATAATACAAACTGAAATTGTAATATGAAGTGAGAGAAAAAAAAAGACATATTTTGATAGGGAATCAGGGGAAATAAATTGATTTAAGTTAGGAGATGAGAGAAGAAGGGGTGCAAAGAATTGTAAGGTATGAATGGGTACTTGTTTAGATTTATGGGATATAGTTTAGCTTGGGTTTGAACAAGAACATAGCCAGATTTTAGCTAAGAAGTCTTTCAAAATGCTTTTAAAGAATGGGTATTATCTGATGGATATAGGTAAGGTTCTAGGCCTTAACAACATGGTATGAGTATAGACAAAAAGATGCAAAAGTAGTAATAGTAATAATAATAATTAGGCACAATGGCTAATGTGTTTACAAGGTGCAGGGTCTGTTTCTCACATGGGTAAATTGGCTAGCCTTAAAATGACCCATACAGGCAGTTAGCCTAGTACTAATCTATGAACATATAATAATAAATTGGTACAACAAGAGGTCCTGGTCAAAGCCAAGCCCAAAGCACAAAGTAATATTCCTTAACGCAAATTTATTGTGGAAAGACAACAAGCGTTTTCGCTACTCCAAAAGAGAGAAGCTTCATCAGAGAAGTACAAAAAGGGCGCCAAAACCTTTTTGAACCTAAGTAGCAGTTGGTACATTACATCACTTCCTTTCAATAAAATAAGACAATACACTTAAAAGGGCAATACCAAGTGAAAGAAACAAAAATACATAGTAAAGTAACTCATCAGTTAGCAGTAACACAGTTTATATACATAGAAAATGTTTGAAAGTAAAATTAGATAAAGAGGTTTTTAGTAGATGTAAAAACAATATTAATGAAAGTTGCCTAAGCAACTCAAATCCAGTGGATAATTAGATCAAAAGAATAAATAGTAAAACCATAATTTTTTTTAAAAATATAAAAGTAACTATTTGTTGTTTTGTAATAAGGTTAAGAAAAGTCAGCCCAACTAGTAAATAAGGGCAAACAAGAGCTGAAAAAGTGTTCTCAATATAAGCATCATCTCAGAAATGCCTTGAGTTTAAGAACAGGTGCAATATTGCAATTCTCATTTAAACCCGGGTTATTAAAGGCATCAAGTTTCAACTGCCATTCCAATTCACGGTTTTCAAGAACCAGTGAAGTAGGGCCACCTCTAATGGATACTGGTACATGATCAATGCCCATAAATGTGAAACTGTGCCCTGGGTTACATGTAACGTGCTTAGCTAATGCGTTTTCAGTTTTACCTTTTTTAATGGCGTAGCAATGTTGGTAAACACGCTCCTTAAATTTTCTGTCGGTTTTCCGACATAGAACGCAGGGCAACACACACAGAAAGCAATGTACACTATAGACTTTGTTTCACAGTTAATTTTAAATTTGATATCAAATTTTCTATCCCTAATAGAAAAGGTGGAACCAACACGAATTACATTACACCAGTTGCACATTCCACAAGAAAAGTCCCTTTAAGTCTATTATAGGGATAAGGATGTGAATAAGTATTCCTCTGTAACAGTTCCTTTATGTTCTTTCCCCTTTTATAAACAACATAAGGTCTAGTACCTAATTTCTCTAATAAGAGTGGATTACTTTCAATGAAAAACCAATTTTTCTGTATAATCCTCAAAATCTGGTTAGAATTACTGTTGAAAGTGGTGATAAAACTCAAAGGGGGGATGGTCAAGCCTTGTACAGTAGTTAACTCAACTGTTGTACCTGGATTACTCATCTCTTCTTCATTAATGACAAGGGCCTGTACAGTTGTTCCTAGTCTCTTCTCACAGTTGAGGAGAGGCTTAAAATAGCCATTAGATCTCTTAAGCTCAACCTCACTGAATAGAGTCTCAAACATAACCTGAGGGTAACCTCTATTAATAAATAGTTGTTTCAAGAAGTTACACTCAGAAATGAAATCGAAAGCTTACTGCACATCCTTACTGCCCTCACCAGTTGACCTTTAACAATAGCTCTTTTTTGTTTGTAAGGGTGAGAGCTAGAATAGTGTAAAAAGGAATTGCAGTAAGTAGCTTTCCTAAAAATGGAAGATTGAAGACTAGAAATAGTTGAATCTTTAGTCAATTTCACGTCAAGATAGTCAATGCTTTCCTTAGAAAAATTATAAGTAAACTTGAGGAAAGGTGTAGTTGTATTTAAAAAAATCCACTAATGACTCTGCTAGTGTGGCCTCACCTTCGAAGAGGATGAAAACATCATCCAAAAATCTCGTGTAATAATGGATGTGTTTCATCCAATCTGGGTTGTTGAAAAGGAAGTTTTTCTCCCAGTGTGCCATAAAAAGGTTGGCAACACTGGCACCACAAGGTGAGCCCATTGCCACACCTTGAGTTTGCAAGTAGATAGAACCATCAAAGGTGAAAAAGTTAGACGTGAGAACTATATCTAATAGTTCAGTGACGTTGTCGATCTCAACCTTAGGTGATTTAAGTTCATTAAGGAGTAAACAAATCCACTCAACCGCTTCTTGGTGAGGGATTGAGGTGTACAAATCGACAACGTCAATAGTGAGAAAGTTGTAATGATTGTTAAAAGGAATACTATTAATATTGGTCAAAAAAGACCAAGAGTCCTTACAAATGCTGGGTACCAGTTTAATGTATTTAGAGAGCAAAAAGTCTACATATTTAGAACATGGATAGGTCATAGAAGATCTTCCATCTATTAACGCTCTCATAGGGGGGTCACTACTATTCTTGTGGACCTTTGGTATTCCAAACATTACGGTACTTTTGGTGAAACAATATCTATGTATTTGTATGTGTCCACATCGATTCTTCCCAAAAGGTAAATGTCCCTAAAGTAACCTCTAAGTCTATTTGAGCAACTGTTCATTTCATTCAGTGATGCTGGTCTATAAGCTTGAGAATCAAGAACCTCAAACATTCTTTGAGTGTACTGATCATTTTCAAAAATAACTAACCCACCCCCTTTGTCCGGTTTAATAATTCTCACAGGGGAAGCACATAAGTTGTTAAGAGCTTCAAATTGGACCTTAGTGATGTTAGAAGTATTTTTTGTACTTCTACAAAAAAAGTCCAAGTGACGAACATCAAGTTCGCAAATGTTCTTGAACATTCTTAAACCAAGGTGTAAAGGTGGGTTAAAGGTACTCGATAGGGTTAGTGAGTTGTTCAGAACATTCACCTCATTGTTGAAAAGCAGCCTTAAATTGAGTTTTCTGACATAGCATTTTAAATCAATCAACAATTTGGCTACATCAAACTTCTTAGAAGGCACAAATGTATTACCTAGTGCCAACAGTTCGATGAGTTCAGGTTCCAATAACAATGATGTGAAGTTATAAACCTTAAAATCACCTCTACTATTAAAAAGAATATTAGGTGATTGGATATTTTCGTCATTATTACTAGGACTAACTATCTGTTCCAGTTCCTGTTCCTGCCCTTGTTGTGTGTGTTGTTGTGTTTCCCTAAAAAACTGGAATTATCACTAACATTGTAAGTGGGATCGCCAAGGTTTATATAATTACTAACATGGCCTTCAGGACCATCAGCCTTTTTGCGGTTCCTATTACTACGTCTAAGACCACCTTCCTGTTGAACAGTCACCTCTGAGGAATCAGTAAAATCTGATATAACACCATTTCTATTAGCATCAACTTTGTTGATAGCAAGGTCATCATTTACATTTTGACTATTAACTTTAGACAGTTTAGGGTAGGCCCTATTTTCTTGGTATGCACATCTGTCCCTAAAGAGTTTTTTAGACTTATTAGTCTTAATCTTGCTCATAAAAGCATCAACACTTGAAAAAATGCGATTGTAATCAAACTTAAACTTGTAAAAGTCAATATGCAATTTGATGTCATTGTCCAGTAAGTTGACCTCATTCGTTAACTTCTCAATGTTTAAAACATAATATTTAATAATAAGTTCCAATAGCTGTGCCCTTGTTTTTGGAACAGCACAACCAAGTCAGTTAGAAAGTCAGAGTCCGGAATTAAGTTAGAAGGAACAAACCCGTTCCTCAAACCCTTAGGGACAATGTCTTCGTTAAGGCTAGCACACTAGCAGAGTCATTAGTGGATTTTTTAAATACAACTACACCTTTCCTCAAGTTTACTTATAATTTTTCTAAGGAAAGCATTGACTATCTTGACGTGAAATTGACTAAAGATTCAACTATTTCTAGTCTTCAATCTTCCATTTTTAGGAAAGCTACTTACTGCAATTCCTTTTTACACTATTCTAGCTCTCACCCTTACAAACAAAAAAGAGCTATTGTTAAAGGTCAACTGGTGAGGGCAGTAAGGATGTGCAGTAAGCTTTCCGATTTCATTTCTGAGTGTAACTTCTTGAAACAACTATTTATTAATAGAGGTTACCCTCAGGTTATGTTTGAGACTCTATTCAGTGAGGTTGAGCTTAAGAGATCTAATGGCTATTTTAAGCCTCTCCTCAACTGTGAGAAGAGACTAGGAACAACTGTACAGGCCCTTGTCATTAATGAAGAAGAGATGAGTAATCCAGGTACAACAGTTGAGTTAACTACTGTACAAGGCTTGACCATCCCCCCTTTGAGTTTTATCACCACTTTCAACAGTAATTCTAACCAGATTTTGAGGATTATACAGAAAAATTGTTTTTTCATTGAAAGTAATCCACTCTTATTAGAGAAATTAGGTACTAGACCTTATGTTGTTTATAAAAGGGGAAAGAACATAAAGGAACTGTTACAGAGGAATACTTATTCACATCCTTATCCCTATAATAGACTTAAAGGGACTTTTTCTTGTGGAATGTGCAACTGGTGTAATGTAATTCGTGTTGGTTCCACCTTTGCTATTAGGGATAGAAAATTTGATATCAAATTTAAAATTAACTGTGAAACAAAGTCTATAGTGTACATTGCTTTCTGTGTGTGTTGCCCTGCATTCTATGTCGGAAAAACCGACAGAAAATTTAAGGAGCGTGTTTACCAACATTGCTACGCCATTAAAAAAGGTAAAACTGAAAACGCATTAGCTAAGCACGTTACATGTAACCCAGGGCACAGTTTCACATTTATGGGCATTGATCATGTACCAGTATCCATTAGAGGTGGCCCTACTTCACTGGTTCTTGAAAACCGTGAATTGGAATGGCAGTTGAAACTTGATGCCTTTAATAACCCGGGTTTAAATGAGAATTGCAATATTGCACCTGTTCTTAAACTCAAGGCATTTCTGAGATGATGCTTATATTGAGAACACTTTTTCAGCTCTTGTTTGACTTTATTTACTAGTTGGGCTGACTTATCTTAACCTTATTACAAAACAACAAATAGTTACTTTTATATTTTTAAAAAAAAATTATGGTTTTACTATTTATTCTTTTGATCTAATTATCCACTGGATTTGAGTTGCTTAGGCAACTTTCATTAATATTGTTTTTACATCTACTAAAAACCTCTTTATCTAATTTTACTTTCAAACATTTTCTATGTATATAAACTGTGTTACTGCTAACTGATGAGTTACTTTACTATGTATTTTTGTTTCTTTCACTTGGTATTGCCCTTTTAAGTGTATTGTCTTATTTTATTGAAAGGAAGTGATGTAATGTACCAACTGCTACTTAGGTTCAAAAAGGTTTTGGCGCCCTTTTTGTACTTCTCTGAAGCTTCTCTCTTTTGGAGTAGCGAAAACGCTTGTTGTCTTTCCACAATAAATTTCCGTTAAGGAATATTACTTTGTGCTTTGGGCTTTGCTTTGACCAGGACCTCTTGTTGTACCAGTTTGTTTGCTTGTTTCCAGGTTTATATAATAATAAATCTTTAATTATAGCACTTTAGGTTAGCCAATGAAATGAGTCATGGTGGTTAAGTCACTCAGCAAAAATAATCTTTTTTCTGATTTGTCATAGTGTTAATATTTCTCACATATAGAGTACCACCAAATTATACTTCTAGAAAGTACAAACACATATCAAGAAGATAACAAAGCATTTATGGTTTATGCTTGCCCATTTAGTTTATATAGTTAGATTGCTATTACCACAGTATCAGAGCATTCTAAGCATGACATGTTAACAATATTGAATGACTTAACATTGCAGGTAAAGGGTATTAAAAACACAACTTAACAACATGTTAAAAATCAAACACCTGATCTAGCTGGCTAAGGGAGGAAGGAGGCAAAATCTCCACTCTAAAAACAATTCTGCACTTGATGTCATGATAGCCAAAATTGTAAGCAAAATGAAAACATTGCAAGTTACATCTTAACACTTTAAGTAAATACTGCCTTATTCACTCCATCTGCACTATCAATGATCAGACAATATCCCCACAGATAATCTGTAAACCTGAATCTGACATACTACCTGAAATGGAAGAAATTGACTGTTTACTGCTGCACTGACCTTACCTTTTGTAATCTCATCAGATCTAGAGTCTAAAAAAAGAAGACTTTAGGGAGCACAGTTTCCTTGCTTAATGAGGTTTGGTAGTAAACCAAGTTGTCCTGGGACATCTTCAGTAGGGGTTAGGCTGATATATTAATGGGAGTTAAGTGAGTGGGGGAGGTGAAAGGGTTAAATGGATGGAGGGATGATTGGGAGGAAATGAGATAAGGATGGGGAGGGGCTTAAGGGGTTTAGACAAGTGTAGCTGGGTAAGTAATCACATTTTGGAGTGAACTTGCTAAGGGCAGGGTACGCCCATGACAACCTGTAGGTATGTCAGGAGAAAGGTAGGCCTCTGGGTCTTGGTTGGTGACAGGTGGACTGTAAGTAGGTATTTCTGGATTTTTTCTTTGGGGGGGCTCAAGAGTAAGAGATGGTCTGTATGTATTATTCAGATTTAGGGACATTCTCTGGGGAGGCAGTTGGGGGTAGGCCGTGCAATGTTAGGGTGTCCGTGGGGGTTTTGCATTCATTGAGGGTTTAGTGTTTCTCAGGTAGTGCCCTTTTAGAGCTCCTTACATTTGTTGATGGAGGGTTTGGCGGCTGGAGGGAGCCTTTACAGTCTTTTGGAAGATGGTGCGTGGGTTGTGAGTTCAGTGGGGGGAAGAGGTTGCTACCATTATTCTGATGCTGCATGCTGTGGCACATTTTTACTGAAGTTCTCCCTTACTTTTTGGGGGACGTTGCTGTTTCTAGGCTGGTCATTGTGGTCTTCTGTTGAGGTTGTTTCAGTGGTGGTGGTGACTATAAGTGGCCTCTGCATCTTGTGTTTGGGTGAGCCAGGATGTCGGTTCAGGGCTTTCTTGGGCTATGCGGCCCCTGTGAGTAATGTTTCTTGTTGCATATGAGCGGCAGAGTCTTAACATTAAAAAAAAAAAGGGGGGGGGAGTGGGGGCTTTTCTATCTTAAGTTGTATGAGCACATACCTGTTGTGGTATCGGGGGTGGCTGGATTGTATGGCGAAGTTTGACACTTTGAGGGATTTTTTTTTTCTTGTGTGAGAAGGCCACGAAGTGGAGGCGTTTCCCAGGCAGTGCAGTGGATGACAGTGAGGTGCGTGCTGACACAGAGACTGCCATTCTGCCACTTTGTAGGCATGGCCGGCTGTCACTCTTTCACAGCCATGTGGAGTGGTTGATTTGGAGTGACCGTGGGGTTGTGGCGTACCTCTCAACTGCACTCGTTTTGGCTGGATGGCCAGAGTTGCCTTGGTTTTAGGTCTTTTATTGTAGAGTTGTGGTGTAGCCGATTGTATGGAACTCCAGAACCATATGAGCCTTGAAGTAGGCCTGGTTTCTGTCCACCTTGAGTTTGTGCGATCAACATTGGGAGATGGTGACAGACAGTTGGGCTGTGGACTTCGGGCCCTTTGAAAGGTTCATGGGGTGCAAGGCCTGGTCTTCTGTCCATGTTGAGTGCCTGGTTCCTAGGTTTGTCAGTGTTCCAGTTGTACCAGTTGAAAGATGGCAACCCACCAACAGCTATGTTGGTAAAAAGCAGCGAGATGACCACGGCTCGAACAAACAAAACTTTTAATGTCAGTATATCAAAAACCGATCACCAGTACAAAATAGTTGAGCGCTTTAAACATAGCTGATGGTGGGTTGCCGTCTTTCAACTGGTATTTCAGGTGTTGCTATTGGATTGTGTGTGAGTGTTCCAGTTGTGGGGGCTTTGCTTTTGCCAGTCCAGCAGTTGGGTATCCTCCGGTGTGTGCGCTGCGTTACAGATAGCGCAGTGGTGTGGCAGTTGCGTTGTCACCTCATGGCAGCAGGTTGTGTGGTTTGTTCCTGGGACAGAGAGGCTGATGTGGTTTTGGCACTCAACAAGGGATTCTTCACATCTGCGCTGGTATGTGGATTGAGCGAGCGCAGGTGAAATCCAATTTGCATGTAAAAGATAAATAAATAAATAAATAGATAAATGGGTCAGCGTTTGAACTGTGGGGGGGAGGTCGGGGAGGTGGCGGGACTGGCCTGCTCATGTGCGGATGCTTGATCCTCTGTCCAGATGCCTTGAGGTTTCATGCTGGTGGAGGGCTTGTTGTTCTATTTGAAGGCATTGAGGAGTTGTCGGAGGGTGAGTGCTGTTGCTGAACATCTCTACAGGACTGCATTCAGTGTAGCTGTCAAGAGTGTTATTGTTTAGGAAAGCTCATGTAGACGTAAAAAAAAAAGGGGGAGAAACAATAATGGGTTGGAGACCTTGTTATTTATACAGCAGACATGACATGTTGGGATGAACACGTACTCAAGGGGGTTGGTCTTTGAGGCAGCATTGAACGGTTGCAGAGTGCCAGCATCTGAGTGTCTGTTCAGTTCAGTATATGTTGTTTTTGGGAGGGTTCTATTGCAGAGTTGACTTGCTTTCGCTGGGCGGGTGGGGAGCATGGCAGAGTAATGATGGCTAGGCCCCTTTGTCACAGCTGTGCATGGAAAACCGTTAACAGTTTCTGATTTACCTTTTATGGTTGGTCAGTCATTTGTTTTCTATATCAGCATAATAATTTGACCACATAAGCTTCAGGTCAACTTTGTTCGTATTTCTTACTTACTATTTTGTTGTTTGCATGATAATGGGATGATTCATAACCTTTGTTAGTTCTTTCTTCTGTTGGTAACTAGGGGGCTGATTTGGTCTGAGACCCTTTACTGTCATGACCCGTGCCTTAATGGCAATGACAAGCACATGTAAATGATCATATGCTTGTACCACACTACAGTAAAATGACATAAGATAGAACAGGTAAGTAATATTGAATAACCAGGTAATTACAAGATTGGTGCCACTGCATTCAAGTACAAATAACAAGAGAAAATAATCAAACTGGCAATGCATAATAGGACGAGACTTTGATATAATCTTCGTTCGGCTTTTCCAGTTAGGGGTCACCACAGTGGATCATCTGTCGGCTCATGATTGGCAGTGGAGTTTTACGGTGTTGAGTTGCCAGCCCAGCACCTAACCTTACACAGAAGGCACACACACGCACACCTAGAGCCAATTTAGAGTGTCCAATCCACCTACTGCATGCCTTTGGGATGTGGGAGGAAACCAGAGCAGCCAGAGAAAACCCACACAACCACAGGGAGGACATGCAGACTCCGCACAGAAGGCACCCCAGCCAAGAATCGAACCAGAGAACCTCTTGCTGTGAGGTAGCAACGCTAACCGCTGCACCAATGCTGCTGCCTGAGACTTTGATATAATAAGCTTTAAATATTAGGAGGAAGACAGGTTTATTACTGCCTGTCAAAAATATGTGCAGTGGGTTTATTTTGTTAGGTGCCATTTAAGTTGTTTTCTGAATTGTATAAACTTCTTAATTTTCCTTAAGTCTGCTGGGAAAGAGATTCAGGTAGCAGGAGCTCTTTAAGAAAGTGCTTTCCCCTACTGAGAGATGGGATAGGATCTAATAAGTTATAAGGTATCTTGGCTTCTAAGAGAATTGCCAGAGGAAGGTATTGATGGGGAGGGCCTGACAGTGGGGCATTAGGATTTATAGATGATCTTATATGTAAGAAAAAAAAAAAGGGAAAAAGATTAAAGTTTGCAGATGTGAAGCCAGTAGTTAGCTTTTTGTAGGGTGGTACAGTAATGCTCATTACTTGGACCTAGAGGGATGAACCTTAGTAAGTTATTCTCAATTTCTGAAGAGTACCTAGGTTTTGTTTAAAGATACTAAATTTTCTTGCTTCAGGGTTTCAGAGTTTGAATGCCTGTTGACATTGAGTACAATGCCCCTTTTGATATGTACATAAGCAGGCATATCCAACAATTGGAACATCCACAGTGGTTCCTCACTAAAAGAATACAGGGCATAAGTAATATATCCAATGCAGGCCGCCTCAAGGCCCTATCCCTGTATTCTGTCTCCTACAGGCTTTTGAGGGGAGATCTATGCCTGGCATACAGAACATTGTTAGACCCCACTCTGAGGGACCTTCTGCATTTCCACAAAACAAACAGCACCAGAATTACCCATTCTAATGACTTAAAGTTTGCCTGTGATATAAATAGGACCTGCTAGAGAGATAGGTATATATCCCAGAGACTACCCCATCTGTGGAACAGGCTCCCCATCCATGTGAAGCACAGTTGTCCTTGAAGAGGTCTTGGAATGTGTGTTATTTGGAATGTGTGTTATGTATTTTGGATGTTTTACATGTCCTTTTCTTTCATGCAGTCTTGGAACGCTGCGGTTGTAATTTGGAATAGGTGGGTATAAAGTGGAGCCTTCTCGTTACTATTAGACGGTTTAATTTTGTCCTTTTCTTTGTAGATGGTGGTGTGCCAAGTACCAGTGGTGGTGATACAGTGAATTCATTGGTGATGGAAGCAGTGGCAAGCGAGGAGGTTACATGTGGGGAGCACAAGTGGGCAACAGTTACTGACAGAAATTGCGAGGTATGGAAATGGAGCAGGCATCTGCTGGTGACCTGAAGAAAGGATGTTCGAAAGGTGAATGAGACTGTTTCAATGCATGTCCCAGTTGTTCGGGTTGTGCACAGAGGTCCCAGAGGCGGGGGCACAGAAAGAACAATGGTCAGTGCCCTGATAAAAATGGAATTGAAAGATGGGGATTTTGGAATGCTGCTGCTGTAATTTGGAATAAATGGATATAAGGTGCAGCCTTTTTCTTTACATTTTAGAGGATTTACTTTTTCCCTTTTCTTGTAGATGGTAGTGTGATGGCACCGGTGGTGGCGCTACACAGTGAGTTCACAGATGATGGAAGCAGGGCGAGCATGGAGCGGTGGATGGAGTGGTGCACAAGGTAGGCTCTGGTAATTCCCCTTGTTTGGTCATTAAGGAGAGATAGGGTGCTGTGATCAAGTAGCGAGGGAGCTGATTATTGTGTTGGAATGTGAGGCAAGTTAGGTAGAGGTACGTAGGGGACTAGGGTGAAACTGGTGGGGACAGATTATGGGGTGTGGTGATTGCACAGGAGGAGTAGAGTCACATCATTCATAGGCGCGCAGAAACTTATTAGGCTAAAGCCCCATTGCTTTTGCAAGCCAGTTGACTTTAACACCCTGCTTTCAGGTGGTTGGACTCTTGGGGGCTTTAGTTATTCATCAAGTTGCTTAAACCGTATCTTGAGGGAAGGGCCAAAGACGAGTTGTTCTCTGACAGGAGGCCTGATGGGATTCTTAACGTGTGGTTGTTGGAGTGATAAGTTTGTCCTTTGAGTAGGTAGGGTGATTGCCATTTGGTAATGA
This sequence comes from Protopterus annectens, assembly GCF_019279795.1. Classification (NCBI taxonomy): domain Eukaryota; kingdom Metazoa; phylum Chordata; order Ceratodontiformes; family Protopteridae; genus Protopterus; species Protopterus annectens. The sequence continues at coordinate 476,747,856 of NC_056751.1, forward strand.
GTACACTGGTGGTGTTTATGGTTGGGCACATAGATTACTTCATGGTTGGGCTTAGGTGAGTTTTCTGGAACTATGTCAAGGGGTTCTGGTTCTGGATCTTAGTGTTAGGGCATGGTTTTGGAGTTAGTCTATTCCCCACAGTAATCAGGTTACAGTACATCCAGAGCTGTGTAGTTTGGTGGGCTAGTGTGAGATGCTATAGTTGACAGGGTCCTAGGTTCGAGACTTGTTAAGGGTGTTCTTTGCAGGGTGCAGAATTGGGTTCCACGGGTTATAGTTTCTGTGGTACTTGTTATGGCTATTGGTTGTCATTCTGGAAAAGTCGACCATGGTTAGTGGCTGGAGGGAAGTGGACTAAAGGGAATGTATTCTTTTTGAGTGGAGGTTTTGGTGGTACAGTGGGGTCATGGATAATCCTACTTTATTTGGTTTTATCGTGGCACAGTCCAGTGCTAGTAGGTCAAGGCATGGGGTTGATGACGGGGTTTTAAGGGACTTTACAGATGATGGGTACACCAAATGATGTTTGGCTTAACCCTTCCCTTTATGGGAGGTCATTGGTTGGACAATTTTGGCTAGATGGGAGGGGGAACAGCCTGGTCAGGCTGGTTGGTGGAGAAGAGGGACAGGCTTGCCCTTTTCTGTTCCCCCTCCGGTGTATGGAGGTTTATTCCAAGGATTTGTGGAAAAGAAATGAGCAGCTGGAGGAGGTTTGCTGAATAGGTAAGCAAACGGAGGTAAGGATGCTGCTTATTTAGTTGGTATTTTGGTAATTTGATGAATGGTTTATTAAGTGAGCAAAGGTTTGGACACTGCTTACTGGGCAGGATGAGCAGGACCGCTGTCCTGGCTAACATTATAAGGATGTTTATGCTGTGTTTAGAATCAACTATACTATGTCCAGTTGTAAATAAATTGGTGGTTTACTGTTGAAATGTCGAACGGCACTACATCGACTGTACTATAGTCGAACACGGAAGTTCGAAAATAGTAATGTCGACGACAAAAAAACAATCTAGGACTGTGTTTTAACATGGGTCGAGGTAGGGGAGATGTTTGTAATTCTGAATAATATTGAACACCTACCTCGACCCATTTTAAAACCATTCCTAGATTGTTTTTTTGATGTTGACATTACTATTTTCGAACTTCCGTGTTCGACTATAGTACAGTCGACGTAGTGCCGTTCGACATTTTAATAGTAAACCTAAATTGGTAGTCAAAGTTATGGATGTTTAATGTTGTTGTTGTTGTTGTGTTTTTTGGCTTTTCCCGGTTAGGGATCGCCACAGCAGAACTCCGGTCCGCTAATGATTGGCAGTAGATTTTTACGTGCCGAGTTGCCAGCCCTGATGCACAACCTTCAATGAAGGTACGCCCATTCACGCATGTCTCCACATAGAAGACACTCTAGCTGAGAATCAAACAAGACAACGTCTTACTGTGAGGCGACAACGCTACTGCAGCACCACCACCGCAGTTATGGAAGTTTAATAAAGGTCGTCAAATGTCATTCGGTGTGATGTGTTTATTGAAGGGGTCTGGGACAAATGTTGATATCAAACAGCAAATGAAAGAAAGGGATAGATCATGGACTAATTATGAAAAGGACTCCTCTAACCAAAACAAAAAAAAAAAACTTTTACAAAAGAACAGCTGCAAAGGGATAATAACATTTATCCTAACACTGTCAATATACAATATTTTGATGCTTTAAACAGCTTATGTCAGGCCGTAACAACATTTTGAAAGGCCATAAAACATCTGGGAATAAACATGATTTTACCTAAGAGATCTTAAAATAAAACCTTAAACAATATACAATTAACTGATACAAAGGACAATAATACAACTGCAACATCCCTTTCTACAGCCTTTTATCGGTACTTCTACAACATTTGATTTTCTGCCATTACACAAGATCACCAAGTACCATCCTTTTCATTTTAAACTTTAAAATCCACAAGTAAATGATCTTCTAAATAAAACTGTTGAACATTACTCACAATTCTTCATACTTTACACCCCAAATTACTAAAGATAGGCTACTAGGCCATGTGCAGGTCTCCTACCTTCATTTATAATCCTTCAATTACCACTAAAACTGTACCATATAACTTGAAGCACACAGTAATTATGCTCCTTCAGTTTAAAAGGCAAAAATTAACAAGTACAATATCTCTTGATTTTAAGAGAGTTTTGAAACACAATTACTCGATCCTGTTAACGACATTCACTTACTTCGGTTTCTCACATGTAGTCATACTTGGCTAAGAGCCTGTCTCAGCAACAGAGCATATGAGACAGATACAATTCATGTGCTGCGTTAGTCACTTTTAGTAAAGGTTTGAAAAACTGTTTAAATCCCAACAAGCAAGCGATGCAACTGAAATGAATTCAAACGGGGTGAATAAAAACACAAGTTTAATTAGCGCTTTCGGTGAGGTCAATGCCTCCCCTTCTTCAGACAAATTACATTAAAAACACAACGCCTTTATACCAATGTACTCCTAGTTTAATTATTCAATTAAACAATTACTTTTATTAAAGGAGCACTTATTTTTAACCCATTCTACAAATAAATAATCATACATCCTTGTGCACTTTCTAAAAGGGCTTTCCAACCCAAAAAATAAAACTATCACTTATCCTGATGTCAGTCTAATCCCATTAGTTAAGCACAAGCGATTTGAAATGGACAGCTTTACTTTATAAAAATGGATGCTAATCTTAGACACACAACAACTTTTACTAATATTATTACTTTTGCTTAACCTAACCCTAGGCTATCGGTTATGTGTCTAACTATTCAATGCTTATATATTAATACCATCATGTTAAATATTACTGTACCACGAAAACATTAAAAAATGACAATCAATTATTTTTAATTTTAAAATTATGCTATAAACACCAAATATACCTTATCCATGTAAATAAATTTATACGCATAGCTTCTAACATTAAAAAGCTCATATTAGCAATTATCCCATTTGCATATAAAACCAGCATTCTACCTAAAATTTCAGTAATTTAACAAAAAATGTGAAATACAAAGAATTCCCTACCCTATATGAAGTAATTTAATTCCACAATCAGCTGTCTCGACCCATACCTTTTATTACTAAATTCATATATAACCCACCTACACAAAGCTTTTAATTTTAAAATACTTTTTATTGCCACATACTCATTCAGGCCTGGTGGAATGTGGGCTGTTGTCCTAATCTGCCACATTATTTCCTTTTCTTCAAGCTTTAATTGCCAGGGGCCACCTCTTATATTACACTACTGTTGCTGAAGTATTATAAATTGGAATCTATGATTTGGATAGTCCACAATGTGTTTAGCTAAAGCATTTGTTGTATCCCTCTTGTTAATGCAATATTGATGCTCATAAATCCTTTGCTTTATTTTTCTTTCCGTCTTTCCTATATAATATGATGAACAAAATTCACAGCACGCTGCATATACACCCCTTTTTGTTTCACAATTAAATTTACCATTGATAAAATAAGTTGTATCTCTTAAGGTCACTCTGTTTCACAATTTAATATGTTTACATTGTTGACATGTTCCACATTTATACATTCCGAAAGTCTTATTATGTTTTGTTTTCCTTTCCAGCAAAGATTTTAAATTTTGGCCTCTTCTATATGTTATTCTAGGCCCATTACCTAAAACTTTGTTTAAACTATTATCTTCGGAAATTATTGGCCAGTTTTTATTAAAAATCTCCTGTATTCTTATATAATCCAGGGAATATGTGCACAAAAAGCTAAGCCTCAAATCATGGGCTACACGATGTGTACACATATTTGGTTGATCAAATGTATTCTCAGAATTATGGACATAACCATTTTGCAATAATGGTTTAAAATGCCCTGTAGTTCTTTTTGTACTAACCTCATAGATAATACTTTCTACAAGTTCCTCTGGATAGCCCCTTTTAATAAATATTGTTTTTAATTCTTCACATTCATTGATGTAATCTAACTCATCAGAAACCATTCTCGCTGCCCTTACAACCTGTCCTTTTACCACAGCTCTTTTTTGGTGGTAAGGATGACTGCTGGTGAAGTGCAAAAAGGCATTTGAGTGGGTTGGTTTTCTATAAATTGTAGTCTTGTATCTATGGTTAGTTCTATCCTTGGCTATATTTATATCAAGGAAATTGATGTTATTCACCTCTATATTGTATGTCAATTCTAAAAAATTAGTCATCCTGGTGATACTTACTATAAAAGGCTCAATAAGTTATTTTTCACCTTTCCAAATGAGGAACATGTCATCTTGGTACCTAGTGTACCATTTAACATTCTCTTGGAATAAGCTGTTTCTAAATAACAATGTTTTTTTCCCAATGTGCCATGATGCAGTTAGCAAAACTTCCACTGCAAGGTGACCCCATCGCTACTCCTGCATTCTGAAGATAAAATAAATTTGGTACAGGTATAAGTTATTTATCCTCTACCATCCACAATGGGTCTAAAAGGGGGGGGGGGTCAATATAGCCTTTATGTGTCTTAGGGGAACCAAACAGGGCAGGAATCTTGGGGGCTGACATAGATAAATATTGATATATATCAATATCTATTATTCCTTCAAGGAATAAGTCATCCAGAATATCTCTAATCTTCTTGTAAGCACCATTGACTTCATTAATGCTGGCTTGTGTATATACATTTGTGGACAAATACTGGTTCATACTCCTATTGTACTCACTTTGGTCCATGAATACCAACCCTCCACCTTTACCATGGGTACAACACACACTTATGCAGAAACGGGTACACAAACACACACACAGACACACAGATGCACAATTTTACTCACTGATAGATATCATGTTTCTTTCTGAGATTTCAAACCTTCAAGCTGTGATATGATTTGACCATAATAAAGTTTACTACAGTATTTTTGCTGAAATCTGTGAACTCATTTGTTTCATGAGATTCATAAACTGGACTGCATAAATACATACATACATACAAACATTTCAAGCACAGGCATTAATACCCTTCTAGCTTGGCAATATACCAAACCACTCTGTCACATAATACTTTTCCAAGCTGTTCTTAAAAATACCTAAACTAGTACTTGCTTTAATGTAATTTGGTAGTCTGCTCCATGTATCATCTACTCTGTCAGAGAACCAATTAGTACACTTCTCATTCCTATAGAATCTTCTACATAGGTCATCTGATGATTCTCTAGTACTTTTTGATAACCCAAAACAATTCCCAGAGGTAGTTGTCTCTAAATGCCCTGTATACTTGGATATGATCTCCTCTTAGATATCTGTAAGAGACACTGTACAACTTCAGATATTTTAATCTTTCATAATAACTTAAATTTTCACATCTATGGATGCCCTTGGTATATTTCTGCTGTACTCTTTCCAGTTTACTCATGCTTGTTTTCTTACAGGGTTTCCATATTGTTATTGCATACTCAAGTTTGGGTCTAATGTAACTAACAAGCAATGACTTCATCATTGTTGATTTCCTAGACTTTATAAATCTTTTTTTACAACCTATATTTCTATAACTATCATTAACCAATTGGTTGTTACGATTAGAAAAAAACTCATAGCTGGATCTACCCACATACCCAGGTCCTTAAATGAGTCTACAGATTCAATCACTGTGTGCTGTATTAAATATTCACCTTTCAATTTATGTCTCCCAAATCTCATATGCTTAGTGTTTAATGTATTTATCAACATATTGTTCTCCTGTGCCTAAATAGTCAATTTAGTCAAGTTATTTTGCAGACATGTGTTATCTGTAACACATGTAATCATTTTACCCAATTTCAGGTCATCCGCATATAAACTGTAGAACACCTCAGATGAAAAAGTTAGGTCTTAAAGATACAATCTAAACAAGTAAGGGCCTAGGACAGGGCCCTGCTGGGACACCTTGACTGTAACGAAGGGTTTCACCTGTCCAGTTGCTGCATGATACTTGCCATGTCCTATTTGTAAGCCATGCAGCTAGCCATCTTCCCAAGAGTACATGAATACCTAGTTGTTCTAATTTATTGACTAGTGCTTTGTGTATGGCCCTGTCAAATACTGAAGTTAAATCTATTTAAATTACATCACAGCACAATTTTTCATTCATAGCTGTTATTATATTGTTATAGAACATCATATTACAAGTGGCAATATTTTCAACATATGATATATGGTTTCAAGTCCCAACCTATCAAGTTTTGACAATAACTTATCCAATATTACCTTGTCCATTGTTTTTCCACAACATGAAAGTAGACTTAAGGGTCTATATGACTCTGGGTTTGTCCTGCTCTCCTTTCACCTTAAAGACAGGTTTAATAAGCATGTCTCCAATCTTGAGGAATCTCCCCATATTTATATGACCTTGTGAATAATAGTTATAATGGGTTTACTATCATTTTCCCAATCGCACTATGTGCAAACTATTATTTCTATGAACCATAGAAATGCAAAACACCTTCAAAGAACAACACAAATGTCGAACGTGGAAGTAGTAAATGTTCGAATTCGACACAATTCAAACATGCACCACACTTCCACAAATGTAGACAGTTTCTGACACACAGTACACAACATGTTTTCAGGGGGGCAAGCTACCCTGTATCCCTATGTCATGTGGGGGCTGCTCTCACTACACTCCCTCCTACTTATATATACAAACTCAGATTGCACTACAGTGAGGGAAAGGATACATTTCCCGGTCCCCACTATAGCGCAGTCTGCATGAAAATATAGAAACTCACAACAGCAAATGCTACATTTTACTTGCTGTTGTATATTTCTACATTTTAGCATTAATTCTTTCGATTCTACCAAATGGGTCGATTTGGACTTTTGTGAATCGCACATAGTCTGATCGCCCATTTGATAGTAAACCATTATAGTGGTACCGTAAGTTCTTACTGAAGTGTTCTCAGGTCAATGTTCCTAATTCCATCTTCTCCCTGTGTTTTGTTTGGATCCAGTTTGTGCAGTTCATTTTCAATATAATCTAATTTGATTCCAGTATCTGAGGTTACCTGGATGTCACTAGGACAACGTATCAGTGGAATCAAACTGTTTTGCATAATGTATTGTAAATATATTTATAATCTATTGTGTCTGAGAATAATTTCTGGATTTGTATTGCACTAACTTCTGCTAATCATAGCTTCAAATAAAATAAAATAAAAAAATGAGGGACAGAGAGAGAGAGAGAGAGAGAGAGAAAGAACCAATGTAAAGTAAAGTAAAAAATGGAAAACAGAAGCAGAAATCAGCTAAACAGCTTATATTTTCCTTGAAGTTTACTGCTTTCTCCCAAGTGAAAGAGGAGCTTTTACTTATGGCTTACAGATTTCATGTTACATATAGATACAGTTGTTTTGGTACAGGCTCTGCCTATACAGTAGTCTCCTTACTAAGAATGCCAAGCAACAATCAGCACTTTTTCTTTTCTTTTTTGTTTGACTTCATTTATTGAAACATTTTGGTTATTACTTCAGTTATAACACAGTCTACAATAAAATGCCTAGCTATAACCAACATTATGTTTCATGAAATACTGATAAAAATATAGGTCTTTGAAGTATATCTAACAGATTATTTGTACAAAATGTAACGCCAATCCACAATAATGAAATTGAGACTATTTAAGTCATAACATTAATATAAAAAAGATGTATAAACAATATAGTTAAAGAATCCTTCTAAATTTCAATGGAAGAATGTGAATAAGAAACGAAAAAGAGAGGGCAGAAAAGATTCACCTAGGGGACAGTCTGGAGAACATGAACATGTATATAGAAAATAGATGTATAAGACAAAATAACACATCTACCAGTGTGTGAAACATAACATAAAATATTTATTCCTCCTCTGTATTAAGACTATGCACAAAAAGAAACCATCTACCCAGTATTAGAGTCTGTTTTTCCCATCTTCTGGCAACATAAAACTCTGCTCAACAGATTATGTGGAGAATTTGACAGATTCAAAGCACATAGACATTTGGATGTTTCACCACTGTTACATGATACATTTTGTGCTACTAGAATCAGAGTATGAATGATAGCAGATTGGGTAGATTCCAAACTATAACCAGATGGTGCAGAGCGATACAATTGTGAGTTGTAATTCTTGTGGTGCAGGGTTTGATTCCCTTAACCCTCATTGTCCTACTGTGTGACCATGAGCAAGTCACTTAACCAGACAGTGCTTTGGAGAAACTGGAAATTTGAGCTAAGCTTCTCAATGTTCTCCAGGACTGCAAGCTTATGAACTTATACAACTAAAGCTTTTCTTTCCCTCCTGCTCCCAAAATCAGTTTAAAGTTTTGGATTGCAGGACATTCTCAAACTATCTGCTCCCATAAGGCTAGGTACTCTGGCAATACTAGCAACTAGACATGAGCCTCTGAAATTCATTTGGAAATATAATATGAGCTATAAAAGTGGATTGAGATATCTCCAGGTGAACAACCTGCACTCCAGATAACTAGTAATGATAAAGGGAAATGTCATTACACGTGAGACTTTTTCCACAAAGAGATTCAATGTCCTCTCAGTACACTGTGTTGACTTCAGGTTTCCTTTCTTCTCAGGGCACAGTAGGAGTACAGTAACTATCTGATGAAGAATATAGAACACATGAAAAAAATATAGAAACACCTATCAATAAAGTATTTAATGCATGATACATGGTAACAACTCACCCATAATCCACTGTTAAAAACGCAATGAATATCATAATCTTACAAATCCTAGTAATGGTTACCACACTGAAGAGTACTAATTTGTCATGCTCAAGGATTATTGTTTGGATAAAGTATTGCTCTGCTCCAGTGTAACAAGTTAAAAGTGCAGCTACCAATACAACAAAAGTGGGAAAACTTCATGCACAAAGACATTTGTGCTTCAGTAGAAAGAAAAATATATATATCATCAGTCCAAATTTAAGAAGAGAAAGTCTGACTTACTTTGTTTTGTGCTACATAGTAAGGAAAATATTTTAAAGACTGGCTTACTAGTAAACCCAATTGTTCTTGAGCTGGTACTGGGAACAGAGTCAATTCTCATTGAAATAAAACTGCTTCTGTTTCAGGGGCTTGTTTGCAGTAATGGCTCAAAGGCTCAGTATGGACTCACTCAGATGGAGACATCTGTCAACGACCTATTAGATAGGGCTAGCCTGTGATTTTTAAGGATGGTCGAGAGAATTAAGTAAAATCAGCGTTCTTTTCATTCCCCTGTTTTATTGTTCATTAGTGGTTGTCTCAGCTGAGAGCAAGCTACTTAAAGTTTAAAAAAAATATATATTTAAAATAAAAGAGAAGGTGGTTTGGAAGAATTACTATATTTTAATTGTATAGCCTTAGTGGTGCTTTTACAATCTAGGCGGGGGTGCAAGTTTTCAGTATCCTTTCCTCTGAGGTCGCCGTTTTGGTCCAGGCTTGATAAATTTATTTTGTAAAGAGAGATTGTGATTGTTTCTGGGATAGGGAGGGTTCTTTTCCTTTTTTCGTAGCTGTGGGTATCGAGGGATATAATGCATTGTATAGTAGTTTATGATCATTGGAGTTATGGCCATGGCCATGAAGAGGATAGAGTTCTTTATCTTCCTGTGTCAGAGAGGTAGTTTGAATTTATGTCTCCTTTTGGTTGTTGGGTTGTCATGACATGAGGAACTTTTCTTTGTAACTTGTTTGGTTTTCTCTTTGGACCAGTCTGTGTGGTGGTGTTCTATCAGGTGTGGGTTGAAGGCAGGTCACATTTGAGCAGACCTTGTAGCTATTCATGATTTGTCTTTGGTGGTTGAATCTGTCCCTCATGATCCATTATGACTCTGGTGCATTATTTATAAAGAAGGAGAAAATAATTAGAAAGAGGTTGAGTTCTTTTTGGAAAGAGTCACAGCAGTTGGGATATGTACACTTCTTTAGTTCAGAGAATGTTTCTTTCGTATCTTTTTTTGTTCATTCTACCTGTGTTGTTGTTTGATAGGTTTATTTATGTCTCCTGCTGTCCTGCATTATTGTCCGGATTTTTTTGATTCCTTGGAAAATTTACCATGTTGGGTTGAGAGTATGTTCAGTGTGTACTTAATTATGTTTTTTTTTAATGAAAAGAAAAGGAGTTTTGTACTCTACAATGCTGCCACAGCAGCTGGACAACCGGAATTTTAGCAGCAGTGCTGTCAGTCATGCAAGAAAGTATAAGATAGGTCTTTTTAATTAGGTTTACGAGGAGCCATGAGATGTTAGTGACATCTGCTGAGCCATGTTGGTATAGCAGACAGCTATAATAAATGTGATTATCAGCCATCATTAATTACATATATATTTACAGACACATATTTTAGGTAGATATTGGGTCAAATCATTCCCAGTCATGAAAGAGTTTGAGTTATAGTAGCATACCTCCTCCTTTTTTGTGGGGGGGGCAGTTTAATTAGTTTTTATTTTTATTTAGGTCCTTCATCACTGCAGGAGTAAAAGGAAAGATGGCAGAAGCTAATGCAGAAGACCCAAGGTTTAATCCTCAAACTAGATTTAGCGCAAACACAAGCTCAACCTTCAGATACCAGGAAAAGAGTACTATCAGTTAATGAAGATGATTCAGATCTTGATGTCACTCCTGCTAAGAAGTTGAGATGAAGGATTAAAAGATACTCTCCCACTGCTGTCGACAATCCAATACCAGTGGCTGAAGGCACAATTGACTTTGAAGAGAATGAGGCTAGTAGACTGTCAGAGTAGGTTATCATTGATTAGGGTCAGACAATGAAGGAATATTTGAATGAGCTCATTAATTCTCTTCCAGATGAGGGTAGGTCTAAAATTTTTGACATAGCTTTAGAAAGAAATTTTGCAACCATACCGGGCATGTTCGCTAGTCAAACACAGATAGTTGTCATAGTCCAAAACCCCCCCCAGCACATGTATTAGCTCCACAGACTATAGGTGAATCAGCTGTCTTTTCAAAGATAAATGACCCCTCAGTCCTGAATATCAATATCATACAGTGTTATCCCCTATAGCTATCGCTAATGATATCCGTACAACATTTTTGAGCTCCCATTTCATGGCCCATGTCCCAGCCACTGTCAAAGCAAAATTATTAGAGGTGAATTTGTGGATATATTTGATTTAGTGAATACAAAGGATAGTTGTCATATTACAGATGCTGAGGAAACCTGGGGCTAAGGACCTAATGGCTGTGTTGGCATTTTATAGGGAAAAAAATTCACTGGTAGGTCTTTATCAAGAACTTAGGACAACTGTGTTTAGCATTTATGATATTCATGGGCATTTTACTGGAGAATGACCCCAGGCAGGAATTACCCTTTCTCACATATTTTATGGGAGTTAGAGAGGTGCATCACATCAGGGAAGGTGATGCTTGGCTGGTGGTTTGGGAGGTTGAAGGGCAGGGACAAGGCAATCCAGTGGGAGCAGTGATATCCTAACATATGGCTGAGTGTCATGCTGGACAGACTTAATACCCCTGAAACTGACCATATTAAGTGCCAGCAGGAAGGACATTTTTGCTTCACCTTTAATAACAGCAGATGCACATGGCTTACATGTAAGTTTGTTTATTCATGTTCCCCTTGTGGGAAATGTCATCCAGCCCTTATATGCTGGTCAAAAGCAAACCACTCCTTTACTAATAATATGTCCCTCACTGATGCAAGTAGTGCTGTCCTTTCTCAAAATAACCAACTTAGGGCCAAGCAGAATTTTTGTGGCCAAAGAACTAGCTTTTTCAGGGGACAAACATGACCACAGAATTTCTCACTCCCCAATCAAACTAGATAAGTTTGTCCAATATCTGTCAGACTACCCAGACATTAAAGCTGCATCCTTTCTCATCAAGGACTTTGGTACAGGCTTTCAAATTGGCACCCTGGTTCCCCTGGATTCTAAGCTATTTAGGAATCTTGCCTTAGTCAGTGCCAAGCTGCGCTTAGATATATACAGCTGACACCTGCTAGACATCTAAAAACAGAAACCCAATGTAAATAATTATTATTTTTTTTTATTTTTAATATCCATTTGTGAGGTATGGTGTGGAGTGCAGCAGAGCAAAGCCATGCTTACACATACACTATTGACACCTGCTAGACATCTAAAAATAGAAACTGGATGTAATTAATTATTTATGTCTGGTTTTGGTTAAGCCTGTTTGCACTGCACAGTGCTTAGCAACATTAACAGGTAGCTTATTAGTATATGTGAAAGTATACTTGGCTGCATACTATCCACATAGTTAAATGGTTAGAATCATGACCTAAAGCTTTGTAGGTCCTGGCTTTGAGTCCCTAGCACTCATACCAATTTTTTCAATGTAAATTAATTGTTTGTGTAATTTAAAAACAAAATTGTCACATTGACAAGAGCTGCATGGTGTTAAGCACTGCTTAAACATGGTTAACAGTTACTCTATGTGAAGTTAAGCTTTGCTGCTAAGTGGATTTGCGCAATGCTAAGCAACATGGCACTTTTTGAATGTTGCAGTATGACATGTAAGGGCAGGAAAACCTATATTAAGGCCAATTGGCAGAAATTATGCACCATTTGTTGGAGTATGTCAAACTGTCAGTATGCCAGGTGGTGTTGTAGAGGGTGTGTGGTTTCAGGTGCAAAAATGGGGTGGTATGGAGTCCAAGATTTTTGTTGGGATCCTGGTATGCAATTATGAACCTAGGCTGTTGCAGGTCCATTGCCAGGGCTCAGAATGTAAGGCTGAGGCCTTGGATTGGTTAGCCAGGGAACTTACCAGTCTTACTAGTATCCCCCACACTGGTGAGCAGTGCTGTCACCATTATGATGACCTGAAGTGTAGAAAGAGGGGACCATTGAACACCTGAGTCCAAGAGGCCAGGGATGGGCATGCCCCAGACATAATGTATGTATTTCTGCCAATACTTTACTAAAATACAAGCTGAATCTGTCCAAACCTGGTATGCATAATGGTGTGCTTTTCTTCCAACAGCTGCAGCTGATAGGGCTTGCAGCATGCATTCTCATGCTGAGCACCTGGCTAGGATGTGCTGTGAGTGTGGTAAGTATGGATATATTATGATAGCTGTAGTACAATAAAAAATAAACAATAAAAAATGAAATGCAATAAAAAATAATAGAAACTGTAGTGGATTAACCAATAAACAATACCAGTAACAATAAGAAATAAGCTGTAAAGCAGGATGGTGGTGTCATGACATAATTTCAGTAGAGCTGTATGCATTGCATGTCTATTGTAATGTTGCTGCAGTCAACTGCAAAACTGCAATAACTGTGGAGTACAAAGGTAATTGCTTGAAAAATGTATTGCACAACCCACTGTATGGTTCATGGCTGGCTCTAGGCCACTTTCAGTCGCATAATGCTCTCTTTTCATCCCACTTCAAGAACAGAAAGTATATGGGTGAGGTAGCCCATTTTATGGACAGATATCGTGCATATACTTTGCAGACATTTAGCAGCAATACCAATAAAGTGTAAAGCAGGATTGTGGTTTTATAACAAAATGCATCTTAATACTTGCAGTAGGGCTGTATTCATTGCATGTTTGCTCCACATTGCTGTAGTCAATTGTTACATTGTTTGCAAATGTCCCCTGAAGAACCAACTTTTGGGTTCTACTCCCATGTGCCTCCCAACTAAGACATGATGGCTGTCTAGTCTACTTAATGTACACAAACATATCTCTCAACTGTCATGATTTTTTGTAATATAATTACAACCACCCAGTCTGTCTGGTCCATGATTAGCAGATAATTGATTACCTGGAATACAATGTATTGTCAAATCTGTTTACAGAACACCTTGGTAGTCATGTACATGCACATTGTATGAAACAGTTCCATGTAGTTGTGTATCTGCATTTCTTAGTGCTTGGCCCACACTGTCCATGCTGACAGCTTGAGAGGTAACTGACATTGCACACCTGTAGAACTATGTATTAGTGGTCTTTTTTGTAATATCATCTGCAACGTCACCATTGGTATATTTTTCTCTGTCTCCCCATCCCTTATCTTATTTAATCTATTGTTGATATTTATTATTATGATTTAATATTGATATATTTTATTCAAATAACTATATTTTATTAAACTTTATTATTATTAGGATTTAAATATATTTTGTTAAACTATAGTTTGTTAAATTTTATATTATTTATTATTATGATTTAATATTACTATATTTTGTTAAACTAACTGTTTTGTTGGCCTTATGGGTTATTTCATAATGGCCACTTTCAAACCCACCCTGAGTTATTGAAGCAATGGCATCAGTTAAATTTAGAACTAAGTCAGAAATATATGCAATTAATTATTGACTGCTTTGACCCTATTGAACAAACTCTGAGCGTTAAACATACAGCAGCAGTATAACAGTATTGCTGAGATGTTTGAAGGGGACATATATACAAGTGCTTTGAACAATATGTATGTGAACGTTACTCTGTATGAGAACAGACTGAGACAGACTAAGCAGTGTAAGCTTCAAAAAGAATTTACTGACTTTAGTCTCGAACATATTTTTACATGGCCGTGATCTGCTGCTAATTCCAATGAACTGAATGAACAGAGAGAACCCTGAATGGAAGATATAGGGTATGAAACATCTAATACATTGAATGTGGCTTCTCTGGTTGTGGTTGCTAGGACGCAGGAAGTGTGTCAGAGTGATAATTCTTCGCAACCAATGATATCTCAGGTAGTTTCTGAGATTAATGTGACTCATTTGCCTAATCAACAGGTGAATAATTAGGTCCTGCAGGGAGCGAGACCTAAACAGCTTATTCCATTAACCTTGGATTGTTTTTTACCATTACCAGTGAAAAAGAATACACAATGGCAGCACTCACGCTCAATGAGCCGAGGAAGGAGAAAGAGGAAGTTTTCAGGGGAGAAAACAACTTTGAATAGGAGAGTGAAGTAGTGAATGAAGTTGAAGTAAAATTATCTGACCACTGCTTAAGTAAAACCGAAGTAGCCTTGCTGAACAAGGGTTTAACCTTCATACCCTCTGCATGTACTGAAGTAAGTGATTTACTGACAGATCTGAGACTGGTCAGAACATAGCCTTAACACTCTATTTTAAGGACAATGAACAATGTGTTAGTACTAAATTATACAAGAAAAGTTCTTTTGTACCTGTGATACCTGCTCATGTAAATATGTTTATTAGAGCTTGTGAGAAGGAGATATGTGACAACTTTTATGTAAATAGTAGGAGGGATTTATTTTATAACGATGGGATGAGAATGCTTTTTACGCTCATGTAGCATTTAGTGTGTCAGGGTGTACATACTATTATGTGGGTGTCAGGCCTTTGTTCTTTAAGGGGAGGGGTTTAACTGCAGTTTGAATCACATGCTCAGATTTTGATCAAAATAACAATTAACACAGTAGCTACTGTAAATGTGATATATATGGGCATATTACCTTGTTATAGTGCAACATGAAGTGGTAATTACATTACCTCCCCTCAGTTTTTCATAGGTTTGTCAGGTATCAGGCAAGGCCATGGTCCTGCTCCTGGTAAACATGACACTACTTTGTTACATATGTAGCTGTACCGCAATCTATTCCCTAAAGTATCATCTGAGAAATGCAGCCTAGATTGCTATACTGTTGGCATGATTGCCAACTGCACAGATATTTTCTGACGGTATACACTTAGAGTCATACCTATGCCTTGTAGGTGTGACCACACAGGTAGGTGTGACATTATTGTCAGGACATTACAGACTGTCATATGTGTCAACTGTGCAGAGTCTTCACAAATGTCAGTAGTGTACCTCATTCTTGCTGAGGAGATTGTTGTGTAAAGAGCTTTTATTTACAAGTAACTACAGTTGTTTGTAGGAAAACTAGTGTCTTCATGTCCTTCTATATGAGGTTGGGCTTTAAACAGGTCAGTATTAGTGAAAACATTGTAATAGAGCTTTACATATATTGTAACATAGAAGTGCAGAGCATAACAGTGCCGGTATTAATGTACTACTTTTTCCTTCCTTATCACAGGTGACCAGGGGGGTTGGTCTCTGTCCCCTACACAACTTGATGTCAGTGTCTCTTCTGACTCTGATGATGATGGTGGCCAGATTGAGGCACAGGTGGAGTTTCAGGGCTGAATTTGTCCCAAAAGTTGACATCTCTATTCTGCCCTCATTGTCACTGCACGCAGTCAGTATGCCTACCCATAACCAGTCCCCAGAGGCCACAGATATTGGACAGTTAGAAGGGTGGGGATATTGAACAGGAATTGTGTCCAGTTAGTGTAGACACTGGCTGTAGCCAGAGAGCTGGCGAGGTTCCACACAGGCAGATTGATAGGGGTGCTCATAGGAGGCCTGCTGTCCTTCCACCACCTGTTGCAGGTGTCACATCATGGGACACTTAGTGTATGTTTTGGGCCATCATGGAGACACAGGCACATTCTGAAAGGAACTCCAGATGTATGCTAAGGGTTATGGATGCAGCACAGTCTGACATCTGTGACTGCCTCCACCACATTGGTGACACTCTGGATCGGTTCACTGATGTAGTAGAAATAAGGTGGTTTGAGAAAGATTGCAGAATATCTGTTTTGCAATGCACATTGTCTGTGCTGGAACGTCTGGTTGAAGTTGAATGTCAGATTCATGGACATAGTTCAAAAACCCCATCTGCTGAGACTCCTCATGGCCATGCACAATCACTCTCCCATAGTGGCTGTACATCCAGAGCTACAGATGGGAGTGTGCTGTTGACATCAAGACATGGCAGGCCATGGGCTTGTAGTCCTGGGTGTTCCCGTGGAGGACACCATCTCAGGAGACAGCTGTCACCGTTGAGTATTAGCACTGCTTCTGACATTGGCCATAGAGGTGCCAACGTAACTCCAGGCAGAGCCAGTTCCCATGTTCATGGATGGAGACAATGAACTTTCAGCTGCACTGTGCATGGTTCAACGCTGTCCAACATATACAAATGTGGGTCTAGCACTGAGCTTGACTGTGTTCATGCACACACTCACACACCACTGTCGAATTCTCATCACCTACAGACACACATGCCACATTTCCATTGTCCATCTTGCCTGCTTCCCTTCCTGACTCACACACATGCTTTCAACCTATTAGGTCAGCCTAGGCCACCTGCACCCCCACACAGCACTATGTGCAAGTGATGATACCTGCGCCACATCCCTGTCATCCTCATCACTGATGCAGGGAAATTAAGCTATATGTCTGATGCACAGGGTGACTATATACATTAATTGTACTTGTGTAATGCAGTATTGCTTTGCCATGCCACTTGCAGTGATCACTGACAGAGAGTGTATGATGACATTTGCAATGAGCAAGCCACATAATTTTGTCTACCTTATGTTGTATGCTGTTGTAATGACTGTATACTTACAAAGTGAAAGGTGTGTCACAGTCCTGTTTATGTTTCAGTTTCAGGAGTCTGTAGGGACACCTATAGATACACAGCAGCAGTAAACCCATAGAAGTAACAGCACAGGATGGAATGTCAGCACAGAAGAAATATGTCTTCAGCAAGGTATAGCACTAAAGATGCATGGCTCCATAGGTTCATATGTGTAAAACAGGCTAACAAGGACAATGGCATCATCCAGCCTACTCATGCCCCCGTAATCTATGAAAAGGTCTGATACCTTTGATAGGTGTCACCAGGGTTCGGGAGCTAACACATCTGCAAGCTGTGGTGATGGAGATGACCCATCTACAAATTTCCTGTGTCCATTACAGACATTTGTCCTTCACCAGTTCTGAATGTCTTGTTCTGCATCCCATTGTGTAACTTGCACATGATGTGTGTTACAGCAGATGTGTGCTTCACATGCATGCAAGGCCTGTTACATATAGGGTGTAGTGTCTGTGTTGCATTCCTGTCTCACCACCATGCAATATTTATACCACAGTGATGGTGTGGGTGTGCAAAACAGGTAAGAAGTGTTAGTCATGTCTTGAATACATGGGAGGTACACAGTGGTATCTGACAACTCCATGTATGGCAGCCATACACATCCCCTCCAAAGCATATAGGACAAAGACTACACATGTGGTGTCTTGACACTGATTGCATAGGACATGTTATCTACAAGGTGTATTGGTTTCCTGTGAAACCTGTATGGCTGCTACAGTTGTGAGATATCTCTGTGTATTTACATAGCAAAGGTGGCATTGCACTCAATGATAGATGTGATGAGTACCAAAGTCAGTATAATAATGATAGTCTGGGATTTACAGGCCATGCCTTTCAGTATAGGTTGTACAAAATTGAATGGATCCCTACATCTTACCAGCCAGTGAAATCAAAGGCTACATTACTCCCTGTGTCCATAACTCCATGATTAATGGCTGACCTTGGCTGAGCTGTGTGCAGTGTGGGGACACTACCATATTTTCCAGGGGTGGATGACTTCCCAAAGGATAGTATTGTGCAGTCGTTGGGATTTACTATTTTTCAATGGTTCTGACTACAACTGAATGTATGTCTCAGGCCATCCTGGATAACTGTTGGCTCTGTGTGGGATTCAGTGACAGCTCTTAATATGCAATAATTTGCTAATGGAGTCAGTCAGAGGTCACTGACAGTGGCTGTGACTTCAGAGAAGGCAATTGCTAGAAGGGGTACTCCGTTAATGATGTCTGAGGAAATCCACTGTTGACTGGCGTCATTGTAGCATAGTTATCCCAAAGCTATCTTCCCAGAATATGACTATCAGACAGTTGTCTATCCACCAGCTGATATACCACTCTGTAAATAACCTATACATTTTTCAGCAAGGCCTGCTGGCCTAATACTGACAAACACCATGTCAGGCCATGGTAGGTGGAGTGAGTCATATTCTCCTCACCCATTGCATAGTTTGACACTCATTGAGATCCACTGGTTAGGGAAGTTAGGTGTGATCTGGCCTAGTGCAAAACAAATGGTGAGTGGTTCAGTGTCAGTAGGTGTACATCATTATTACTGCTTGTATCCATAATAACTCCTTTCATGGCATTTCATATCACATGACTCAGAGATCTGGGTATACTGCTTGGCACTCCATGCTAGTTGTCCTTTGTGCAAATTAATATTTCAGTTACTTCCATAATGCTCCAAGAAGAGAATCATCCAATGTGTCTGTACAGAGCACAGACAGACATGCTTGGGAAGTGTAGTATGTATACCCTGTGAAGGTAAGTTGGGGTCTTACACAGGTATTCTGCAGTTGCACACTACCCAAGTGGTGTGCACTGGAAGGATACAGTTACCTTGTGGAAAGCAGGAGAGTTCACAGAATTGCCAGTGCCTGGCAATTACTAATGCTGGTCTCACCAAAAACACTCTCACATAAGATACCATGTTCTAATACATTTTCCATCATCACAAGCAAATTTTACTATGCCTCTAATGATGAGAAAGTAGGACACAACCACTTTGTTCATCCACATAGCTGTACCACTTCATGAAAGGTGCTGTTGGCTGCACATACCCTTCTCCAGGTAGATGCCTTGATTAGCAACCTGGGCACACAATTGGATTTCTTATGTATTATGCTTTCTGTTCCAGGGTTGGTGGTATGTCACTAGGGTATACAGGTATATCACTTAACATTATGTTGACACCATAGTTCCTGCAGGTGTCTATGACTAGGGATATAAGTCACTGGACTGTAGGCAGACACAGAAATGAGCTTAGCCAGTCTGTATCTCTTGTAGGTATGTGCATACCTTTCAGCTCCAGTTGATCCTCACCTAGGATGATGGCTAAAATAACCAGAGAAATTGATGGAAGTCAATAATTTCCTAAGCGTGTAGTGTCATTGTAAGGGGATCTACTGCATGTGTGCATGGGATGCCTTGCTCAATAGAAGTAAATGCTTTACCAGTGATGGTCTTCATCTCTCACCTCTGAGATTTGGAGTACTGGCCAGGGCTGCTGACACCCCCACAATGCATCTTATATGCACTGTCTGGAGGGAAAACTGTGCAATGAGAACACCATCTTTATACTACATCATGATTATGCTGCTACATGCTGGAAATGGCAACACTGAATCCCATTCTGTGGAAGGTGGCCGCACCTTGGAATATGCAGGCATGTCTGCAGTCAAGGACATCTGGTTCAAGGCTGTGGACAGCACCACAGCCATACCAGACTACATACCCTTCCACATGTTCACGTCTCAAAATGACAGTGTTCAGGTTAATGCAGGTGGTGTATACATACTCTTTAAGGATAGCAACATAATAGATTTATTGAAACACAGTGATTTCCCAGAGACACTGCAAGTGCCATTCACTACTGGATGGGCACATAATCAAGAAACTGCCAGCTACAGGAGTAGCTCCATGAATCCAGACACCCATTGTGTGTATTTGGATGTACGTGTGTCTATCAAGATATATCATTTCACCATGGTTTGGGATGGCATTAAGTGGCCACCAACTGTGTTGCTTAGTCATGCTGCAGCTCACTTGCCCAAAGGTTAGATATATTTCAACAAAGCAACTTACTATCTCTTCTGGGATGGTCTACATAGTTTGACTGCACCTACCCCTCAGCTAGGACAGGCAAGTATACAGAGCTCTACACCCATTCATTATGCAAGCAGAATTACAACTGCATGGACTCGGCTGTACATGACAGGAGGAACACAAGATACTCATGGCATAGCAGACCTACCTCACTGACAAATGCCATTAGCAGGCTGCACAGTAAGAGATTGACATTGCTGTGTGACAGTTGGGGTGAGGTTGTCCCCCTAAAGTGGAGGCACCACCTCCTCAGCTAAAACAAATACATAGTGTTGTTGTGACATCATGTAGACATGGTAAGTGACAAAATTAGCGACCTACACAAAGCAGAACCACAGCTCAAAGTGTAGTTACATGTATAACCTCAAGGACAGGCCCAGATTGTTGGTGAACTAATTCATAATAATACCACATATAATGGGTCTGTCCCCATAGGTAACCTGTAGTCCCACAGGTTCCTCATCAACTTTACTACCCTGTCCTCACCACATGTGCCACATGGCATTTCTACTACCTGTCCTATTCCTTCCATATCTACAGAGCAGGTCATAACTGGCATCTCTATGGGGGATACACAGCATCTATTGGACATGCTAATGTCCCAGGCTGCATCCTACATGGGATCTGATGAGGATTACTAACACCATTGGGAACACCTTGCAATCATACTGAAACCACTGGCTGCACTCCAGCTGACTGGACAACAACTGTTATACCCTTGCACATAGGTGATGCATCCACTGACCACCAGAACTATAGACCTCTTTGCCTGAGTGTCCATATCTGTATGCCCATAGAGCCAATCATCATGGAACTGATCAGCAAACATATATGTGAGCTTTAAATAGTTGACAATACACAGTTTGGATGTCTGACAGAAGGATCATGACTGTTAAATGTGGCAGACATTTCCAAGGCAGTCACCAAGGACCTGGGTGAGGGAACATCAGGGCATACATCCCCTGGACTTAGCCAAGTTGTCTGACTATATTCTCCCACTCGGGCATCCTTTACAAAAGCACACACTTAAGCAACCATGATAATATCATTGTAGGGGTCACTAAATGGCCCACTGATGGCACACATACTCAACATAGGGACATCTGCATCCAATAGCTGATTTGTGAGCAGCAGTCTTTAACAGGGATCAGTCCTGGGTTGTCTACTACTTAGAATCCATTTAACCATGATACAAGTGAATACTGAATGTCTGTGGGTAACAATGTTGGCTGATGTCTGCAAACTGTGAGCACTCATAGAGTCTGTGAGTTATGTCTATATCTTACAAGAGGGTATTAATGAACACAATTCCTGTTGACATACTAATGGCCATAAACTCCATGCAAATATATATGTAGTATCAATTCCATCAATAACACCTATGTACCTACTAAGTAGCACATCACTTGCAACATGTGATGTACATACTCATAGGTAATATAACTGGGCACACAGGCCTGGCCACACAAATTAATACCTAATGTCCCTGAGATCACCATGTCTCCCTGGTGGTATGATGGAAATCATATGTCATAAGTGAGGGCACATTCACCCATAATTGACATACTCGTAACCTCCATGTACTCTTCCCTCAGCATGCCAACATCTGAGTGTAATGGCTATTTGGTAATGTACCTTCCCAAGCACTACTGGTGATTGCACACAACAGTATGGTCCCTCACAAAGGAACTACACATATTCAATATATATTCAATGGGGATTGTCAGAAATCAGTGTCATTGTAGCCTGTGGCATATAGACTACTCATTGGTGATCTCTGCCTTGCATATGGGCCAAAGTGTGACCCTGCTTGATTGTAAATGCTGCATTTCTGTAGTTGGCATTGTACATGGATTAATCACTCTAAGGACATTAACCTAGTATTTGACATTAATAATACATAGTGGGATAGATCTGTCTAGCATACTTTAACACACATTTGAAACAGAACCCTGCCTAATGGCAAACAGAGCACATCAGTGCACCTCATCATGTGCCATCTGTATAAATGGCTAGGTGACTGTCATTTCACCACAGGGCTACTGCTTGTGTTCCTCTTGGACTGGGGTAATATTCATGTAAATAAGTGTATAAAGTTGTCTTGGATTGTGAGGGCTGTATGGCCATTATGCTAGGGAAGTTCAAATGTATTATGGTTCCACAAGCTGATGTAAAATGCTCTAACAGCCACGCACACACACCTGGCTACAATGAGGATGGCACTACTTCCAATTACGACTTACAGGACATGGCACACACTTAGTGCAAGTTGGCAGTATGTAGATTAGAACACTTTCCTATCTAATGGTGCACACTACAGATCACAGTATGCAATGCATGCAACACACCTCATGCCTGTTATTACTATCTCTTTAGGACATATTATGCTTGATGACATCAGCAGGCCTAGTTGTGGTCAGGCATTTGGAGGCCCACATCACCCACTATAAGTAAAATACTGCAAAACCCTACCTTTTTCTAAGTTACTGAGTTGATTATATTTATGCTGTATGAACATATATACATATAGCAAGTGTCCTGGAGTGAGATTAAAACCCCTCCCTATCTAGTCTTACACATTATAAATCACAGCACATACTGCATGTGCCACAGCCTAAGTCTGACATTATAATGGCAGCTGGTAGTCTTAAGGTAGATGACATCATCAGGCCTTGTAGAAGAGGGCATATTGGATGCTAGCAGCAACTTACAGGGCCAAAAAGTGGATACAATTGCAGTTTGGTAACCAGTGAGAGATTCTCAGTTGTTTAGCAGAGGCCTACCCACACAAAGTGTCCTGGAGTAAGATTAAAACTCCAACCTATCTAGTTTTACACACTAGATATCACAGTACTTACTGCACGCACCACAACTTAAGTATGACATCAAAATGACAGCTGGTAGTCTTAAGGTAGATGACATCATCAGGCTTTATAGATGACAGCCAACTGGAAGTCAGCAGCAACGTACAGGGCCAAAACATGCATACCATTGCAGTTTGATAACCAGTGAGGTATTTTTCACTGTTTTGCAGGGGAATACCCCCACACACAGCAAGTGTCTTGGAGTGAGGTTAGAACCCTTGCTTATTATGTCTTTCATACTATTGATCATAGTAGGTATCACACATGCCACAGCTGACATCTCTTTTATATATGATCACCAGAAAAACCACATGTAGATTACTCAAACTTAGAGAGTTCCATCATGTCTCTTTTCATATAGTCCAGACAGGTACATCTCAAGTCATTCACTCCAACATAGACTATTATAGAGTCATAAAGGTACTTATTTTTGAGTGACTTGAGAGCATGCGTGAGTGGTTGGATCTTGGCACCTGATAGGCAGCTGACTGTGACTTTCTCCTTGTGCCATCTGGTGAGGGGAAACATCTGCGTGTCTCATTACAGAGTCGCCTATGACCAAGACATTTGATGTGTTTTCCCTTAGAAGCTTATTTGTTGAGACGTGTGTGTGTGTGTGTGTGTGTGTGTGTGTGTGTGTGTGTGTGTGTGTGTGTGTGTGTGTGTGTGTGTGTATGTGTGCGTGTGTGTGTGTGTGTCTGTGTGTGCGTGCGTGTTGGTATGTGTAGTGGTTTCTTTTTGCTTAAAGGTGAGTGTGGGTAGTGTGCATTTGAGAGGTCTCTTTTCTTTTGGTAGGCTTTTAGTGAATACCTCCACATATGTGGATTTATGTGTCGTGACCTTATTTTCTGTAAGTGGTGAGGTTTGTGTGATCGGTGAAGCATGTGTGTTGATAACCTGTTTAATGTCTAGTTTTCTTTTACGTGAGATAATTGCCTTCAGTTCCACAGTGTATTTGAAGCTCTCACATAGGTTCATAGGTTCATAGGTAGGTACTAGGCTATCTGCGCAAAGGCATTTATAAGCCTAGCCAGAATGTGTTGGCTTTCGCTGCCCCCTTAGATTAGTTCCCTGTGCCTCTGTCCAACAGATCCACTGAAGTGATCCCCGGGGTAAGCTTTCTGTTTCCCATCCACTCATCAAGGTTTCTTTTGAAGAGTGTTAGCGAGGAGCTCTACCTAATGTAGATTGGAATCTTGTTCCAAAGCATGGGAAGTTTCTGGGACAGGAATCTATCCCTCCAGCACATCCTATTTATTGTTGTGGTGAGGTTTAGATCCCTAGAGCGTGTGGCTCGAGGGGATAAGGTTTTCTTTAGGTGAAGCATGTCCATCAATTCTGGGTTGGACATGGCCTTGTATGTCAGGCAGAGATCACCTCTGAGTAGGCGGTATGCAACCGAGTACAACTGGAGTTTCTTCAGTCGAGCTGCATAGGGCATCTGTTTGAGGCCAGTGATCCTCTTGGTGAAGTACTTCTGTGGTCTTTTCAACTGTTGCAGGTATCTTGTAAGGTACATCCCAAATGGGGCATTGTACTCTATGATGGATCTGATGAGTGATGAGTAGATGGGCACAATGACCTTTTTTGATCTGGATGCGAACCCTTTTGTGATTAGGTGGGTCACTTAGAAGGATTTTCCAACCACTTTGGCAATGTGATTATCTAAGGTGAGATTACTATCTACTTGGGTCCTCAGATCCCTTATTACGTCTTCCATATTTAGGGACTACAACCTATGTGGTAGTTTGTGTGTACTTTGTTTTTTCCAAAGGGGATGACTATGCACTTTTTGGCATTTAGCTTCAGGCCATGATTTTGACACCAGGTATCAGTCTCAGTGAGACCCTTTTGGAGGATGTCTGTGTCAACTGGAGAGTCAATTATAGCCCCTCAGTCGTCTATGAACTTGGTCAGCCATAGTCCTCCTGTGCTTGCCTGTACCTCTGACAAGTATATGCCAAACAGGAGGGGTCCTATGACTGAGCCCTGGGGTACGCCACTTGTAACCAGTTTAGAGTCGGACCTAGCTCCCGCAACTCTCACCATGAGAGTTCTGTCCATGAGCCAGTTGGCAACATATCTAGTGATGTAGGGATTTATGTTCAGGCTGGTGAGCTTGTCTATAATACCATAATGGGGAATGGTGTCGAAGGCCTTTGTGAGGTCTAGGTAGGCTGTGTGTACCACCTTTCCCTCATCTATAGCCTTGGTAACTGTCTCAAAGACGTCCACCAGGTTTAGGAGGCAAGATCTGCCCTTAACAAAGCTGAACTGGGTAGGGTCCAGTGTTTGAAGGTCCCCAGTGTCTCTGTTAATGAGTTCCATGATGATGCGCTCCATAGCCTTGCAGACCAAGCTAGTCAGGCTTATAGAGTGATAGTTCCCGGGGTCTGTTGTGGCTCCACCTTTGTGGAGTGGAATAACTGTTGCTGTGCACCACTCTATGGGTACGTAGCCTGTGGAGAGGCTGAGTTTGAACAGTGTGTTTAGGTGAGGGGTTAGTTTGTCTTTGAGCTCATGTAGGACACAGCCTGGGATACCGTCCAGTCCCATTGATGTTGTGTTTTTGGCTTTGGAGAGGGCTGTTTTAACCTGAGTGTCTGTGATTTCAGGGACTCTACATTCTTCGGGTATGGTTATGGGCCCTTTTGTGGGTGAGAGGAGGTGAAGTTTGCGCTTAACCTGTCTGCCAGGATGTTGGTGATATCAGTTGGTTCAGTGTATTTTGTGCCATTCTGCACTAACTCCGAGCAGATCTGAGCATTGCCATTTAGATTCATGACATAGCTAAAGAATGCCTTATGGTTAGCTTTGGAGTCCTTGGCAATTTTTCTTTCGAAGCTCACCTTGGATGATTTTAGAGGGATCGTAGTTTCTTGCTGATACTGATCAAGGATGTCTTCCCTTCTTAGGATTTTACTCTTTTCGGTACTAGTTTCCTCCTTCTATTGTATAGCTTGTTTGTGGCAGGATTCCACCACACTGGTTTCCTTTTCTTGGAGGAGTTAGTCTTGGTTTTGCTTGGGATGGCACGATCCATGCATTCTTGTAGGTGCCAGTAGAATGCATTAATAAAGGATTTTGCAGCTTGAACAGCATCATCCTACAGCATGGGGGCTTTGAAACTTTTGAAACTTTGAAACATAGAGTGTTAGTTTGGTTTAGGAGTACATGGTTGACAGAGACAGAGATATAAAAATGTAAAAGTTGGAATAGAAAGAACTCGGGAAAATATTATGAACAGTAGTGTAGTACAATATGTGCAAGAAATGTTTAAAGAAAAATAAGAAGGTAGAGAAAAAAACATAGACAGTAAAAAAGTTAACAGAAAAAGAATAAAGAGTAAGAAAAGGAGATTTATTTAAATGAGCTAGATAAAGTATTAAAACAAATAAATATAGATTTTGCTGCAGTACCAGCTGGAAAAGGGTATAAAATGTATATATATGAGTCTACTTCTAATGACCGAAACGCCGATTCGCCGACAGTGAAATTATAAATATAAGGGATTAAAAAAAAAAAAAAAAACGTTTTTAAAGATTTTAAATAAATGTTTAAATGAAGGTTTTATGTATAACAAATTATGTAGTGGAATACTTCAATTCATATGGAAGAGGGAAGACAGAAGGCAATTAAAAAACTGGAGATTGATAGTACTGAATAATAATGGTTATAAGATATTTATGAAAATAATACAAGAGATTTGAAGCAAAATTTGAAAATATTATGGAAAATAGTATTTATCGTATAAAGGGGAAGGGTTGTTAAGAATTATTAATGAAATTGTGGATGATATTAGGAATAGAAAAGAAGAAACAGATATCATGACAGGAGACCATAACAAGACATTTGACACAACTGGACATGAAGTCTTATAGGTAATAATGAACAAATATAATATAAGGAAGAAAACTGGGAAATTATGTACATCAGCATACACTTGTAAATGGATATTGAAGCCAAGAGGTATATATGAAGAGTAGTAAAAGACAGGGATGTCCAATGAGTTGTATACAGTTTGCATTAGTTATGAGTGTGATACTATATAAGTAAATGACAAAATGAAGGAAGTGGGGTATTTACCACCTGGAGGGTTAAAAATTCCAGTTGTGTTAACATATGTAGATGACTTATCATAATTGCAAAAGTGAAATTTGGATAAAAAAGTAATAATTTGCACAAGTGAGTCTTAGATTATAGGGATGGATTTAAATAAAGAGAAAAGTAAAGGCTTAGGTGATGTTGCAATGATAAGGGGTATATATTTCACGATGAATGAAAATTCTGTGCTCGGTATAAATGTGGTAATAAAGATGTGAGTAGAATTCATTAGGAAACAACAACAAAAGAAATAGAACAAATCTGTCTTTTCTAGAGAACATATACATTATCATTCAGAAAAAAAGGCTTATTTGATAAAATTCAGTACTGATAGGAAAAATAGCATACTTAGCAATTTATGCTGCCAACAGTGTTTGAAAAGGATTTTTTTTTTTCATTTATATGGGGTTCTATATTAAGCCCAGTAAAAAGAGAAGTTTTGTATGTAAATAAAGGAGAAGAAGGTTTAAGGTTAATTAACCCAGTAGTATATGCTGCCTCATTAAATTTTTACAAAGTGCTAAAGCGGACAAATGAAAAATATGAGAGATTAGCAGTAAAGTTGTATAAGTATAGGTATGATAATTTGGGGGTACAGTAAAAAAGATTAAAAGAGAAAAAGACTGTATAAATTAAGAAACAAATGTTAGCAAGCAAGAAAAATTGTGAAAAAGAAAAATTGGTGATATGGAAGAAGATAGAAAAGTATGGTATAAGAATGTAATGATAAAACATTGTTATGTAAACCCATTGGAAAATCTAACAGATAAAAAACATTAAAAGCTATAAAAATCTAAAGCAAATTTTATATCAGAAAATGGCAAACATTTTCATGGAAACTGGTAATAGATAGATTGCCAGTAAAAGGAGATAGATATCCCTTATAAGAAGAAAAGTAATAAAAAAATGTTAACATTGTCAAGAAGAAAAAAATCATTGAATATGTATTTTTGAAATGTAAAAGTATAAAACGTTATGGGTAAAACTATGTAAAGAATTTTTTTTGAAGATATGAAAAGTGGATAAAATAAATATGGATATGATTAAATATGAATAGTATAAGAATAGAAATAAAGAACATGTTAAAAGAATAGATAAACCCCAGGATTTAATTATATTTGTGTAGGCACAATATAGAGCCTGCATGGAATGTATCTGTGTACACTGCCATGGTTCCCCTCTGCACTGTGTCATGCATATTAATGGTGGTGCGCTGCCATGGGAGATCCAAGGAATATGGATATTGAATCAGCGTAAGGAGAAGTGTAGCAGCTACCCATGGCTGCAGATGATTGTCAGGCTCCCTGTAATACTGCTCCCCACCACTGTTGTAATGGTGTGAAGTGTGTCAAATGTATAATATGTCATTTTTATGATGTTTTATCTTTTTTTATTTTTTAACTGCATGTTTGCACTGTGCAGAGCACAGCAATGTCAAGCTGTTCTCGATTCCAAGATGGTTGCCGACTAGACTAGTCCCTACTCTTTGAGCTCCTCACAGCTATTTAACTTTTGTTTTTTTTTTTACAATTTTACAGTA
This sequence comes from Protopterus annectens, assembly GCF_019279795.1. Classification (NCBI taxonomy): domain Eukaryota; kingdom Metazoa; phylum Chordata; order Ceratodontiformes; family Protopteridae; genus Protopterus; species Protopterus annectens. Next base: position 476,776,914 of record NC_056751.1, read on the forward strand.
ATCTTTTTCCTCAGTTTTTTCTACAAAAAGATTCTATAAATAGTCTTCTGCGCATTTGGAATATTTTTTTGTTTGGAACTATTATCCTGGGATTTATTTTACCTCAGAACATTTTTGTTCTCTCAGCTGCCTTGATTATCTGCTGCCTTAGAAGACTCCTGGATCCTGAAATCCTGTCAGTTGCACTACATCTCTGGGTATGGCTACTAAATCTAACTCTATGGAGACTCAGCCTACAAAGGCCAAATTTTCTTCAATGCTCTCTCCTGAAAAAGATTCCAGTTCAAAAAGATTAAGAACATCTAAGCAATCTTCAGATTCTTCCAAAGTAAGTAATAAAGACTTAAATGATTCAATTTTTTATTTGGATGGACTAAAATTAGCATTAAAACCCATCCAGAGTGCTATTCAAAATTTCTCAGAACAATTTGCTGACTTTAGTAAGACTTTAAAACAAATAAATGACAGAATGGATATGATTGATAATAAAAACTCAGCTTTAGAGATAAGAACTGATTCACTGGAAAGTGACCTTAAGTCTAAAGATAAGATTATTTCTGATATACAAACCAAATTGTTGGATCTGGAAGCCAGAAGTCGTAGAAATAACATCATTATTCGTGGTTTGCCTGAATCTTATGACAATAAAAACTTGTTATCTGTGACTAAAAGCATCTTTGAATCTTTGTTAAACTATGATTCATCCTCTAATACCATAATTGTAGAAAGAGCTCATGGAGCATTACGTGCAAATCAGGATTCTACTTTACCAAGGATTATCTACACAAAACTATTAAATTTTCAAGACACTTTCCAAATTCTGGAAGCAGCTAAAAGTAAAAAGCAGTTTACATGGAAGTCTCATAAACTGTCATTTGCTCAAGATCTTCCCTCTCAAATAAAACTTAATAGACAAAAACTTTCTCCCTATTGTGCTGACTTGATAAAAAGAGGGATAAGATTTCGTATGTCCTATCCAAATACCTTATCTTTTACTATCAGTGATAAAAGATTTGTGTGTTCTGATCCTAAGGAAGCTAACGATATATTTCTCAAAGCTTTTAAAAAACTTCCTGATACTGTGTCTTAATATGTTACTTTTATATTGAGTTTCAAAAGGATGTATATTATATATATATTTATATATATATATATATATATATATATATATATATATATATATATATATATTTTTAATATTTCATGCTCTAGGATGTTCTTGTCTGTTATAGTTTAACTTTATTCCATTTTAAATTGTTATTTCAGCATATCTTTTCTTGTTATGCCAAAAATCTCATGTGAAGTATGTCACTGTTAGCTTTCCAGGTTTCCAGAATCATATTTTATTTCTGAGTTTCTAATGGCCTAGCAGTTTGTCATTTTTATTCATATTGTAAAGTTAATATGTTATTATTTTCAAGTTTCTAGTTTTTAGCGTCCTACGCCAGTAGTCCGCTTTTGGAGGGAGAATTTTTCACTTCTCGAGGCTATTCAAGTTAAAAATCTTCCCCTTGCATCAACAGTTGTTTTCGTACATGTTCGCGCACTTCATTTGAACTGTTGGAGTCTATGGGTGACGTCATCACTAGACGAGGAGTTCCGTGGACTTCGCAGCTGCAGTACACCTTCACCACCAACTCGAGTTCGGAGATGGACTTTTAACTTGTTTTTATTTTCTCATTACAATGTGTATGGGTCTGGCGATGATTATCTTCAGGCTTTGATAGGGCATATTTCCACTATACCACCAGGAAATCTTTCTGTGATTTTCTCGCTGTACGCGAGCTTCTGATATCATCTTACAAGTGGGAATGTATCTCTATTTCTACAAAAAGAGGTTAGTCTTTTTTATTCTTGTAATATAAAAAGAGACAAATAAGAAAATATATTTGTGTTTTTTTTTTGTGATACGCTTGTCATTGTTCATGTTTGGCTTTACTGCCTTTTTATCTCGAGAATTCATGCATCTTACTTCATACAGCATGGGGTTTTTGATTGTTAGTTACTTTGGACAATCTACCATATAGTTAAGCCGTTGTGCATTACATTTAGATCTATCTTTTAAATGTTCTTGGTTTAATATTTAGGTTTAGATTTATGCTATTTAACTATTTTACAGCTTAAATTTAGGACTGTTTTCTTCATGTTGGATATTTTAAAAAGTGAAGTGTACGAGAATTGTGTGGTTTACTTCACGATATTAGACTGCTTCTCTATACACTAATATGCTTCATGAATATATAACTAATGGTGCTTTTGATACAAATAGTTTATGCTTTATTTTTTGAAGCATATAATCCATTTTGTTCTTTGTTCTTAGCCATTTAACTTTGAATTTAGGTATACACTCTAGGGTAGGATATTGTTCACCTGTTTTATTTTTACTTTTTATTCACTAGATGGCGCCAAAATATATTTAATATATAGAAATACTCCTGTATAACAACTTCATTGGCAGGTAACATTCATTCTTTATTTTTGGGGGGTTAATTATGGAGTGCAAGTCTTCTGGGTGACAAATTATACTGTATCTGGTCCAGATATAAATGTTTAAACATAATTTAAGATATTATTGTCACAGTTAGGCACCAATTCACCTCTGAGAAAATTGCTATTTTTATTGTGTGATTATTTGACATTACATAATTTTATTTGATCTACAATTTTTATAGCTAGTTTCATTTTATAGCTAAATCAGCATCTAATTCATAATTCAAATATTTTAGTTTAGTATATGTTTATTCATATATGTAGTAAGGTTAATATATTTTACTTTAATTTGCATATATGTTGTTTCATATTTGTTTGTTCTCAGCTTATTATGGGTTATTTGTGTCAATCACAAATTTCTTTTCTTTTTTCCTGGGAATATGTGAGGAAATTTAGTCTATTGTTATATATTTTTTTACTTAAAAATGGGAGCTTATAGTGTAATATATTAGTGGGGATTGAGTATGTTGGACATCTTGAAAGTAGTTAATCTTGTATATAGTTTTGGTAGTTTAGTAAGGGTTTTAACTTTTGTTAGGCTTACATTTTGTGTTTGCTTTATTATTCAGATGCTATTAATATTTAAAACTTCATCTTCTATTTTAATCATATCTGGTTTTCCTTTATCAATAGGTGTTCGGTGGGTAGGCACTAGGGGTAGGATAAAGGAAATATTTGAATGTTATTTTATTCTTTATTCTATTTTTCCTTTACAAGGAATATTTTTTGATTTGATTATATACTCAAACATTGTTCAATACAAGTGGATCTTTTTCATCACTTATAGGCACTGGTTTACGTATTGCTGGGACTTCATTCTATGTTTTTTTTACTATTTTTTTTTTTTGTTTAACAGCATCAATATTGCTTGTTTACCTTAAATATGTCAGTTGATATATCAGTGGATTCCTGGAATGTTAGAGGAGTCCAAAATAAAACCAAAAAGTCTTTATTGTTTCATCTGATTTTCAAGTCACAGGCCAATATTTGTTTTATTCAAGAGTCTCATATCCCTCGACTTGATTGGGCCAAAGAGAAAAATAAAAAATGGATTAAGAGGATCGTAGCTGCAGGTGAATCATCTAATTCCAGAGGAGTAGCCATAATTATTAAACAAAAATTCATGGGGATCATAATTGATGAGAAATTTGATAATGAGGGTAGATGGTGTTTGTTTACCGCGTCTATTCATAGTCTAGATAAACCTCTTTTAGTTCTAAATATATATGGTCCATGTAGTCTACAACATCTGTTTATTTAAAAAATTTACAATATTCTCACTTCATATAAAGATCATTATATTATAATAGGAGGAGATTGGAATGCAGTGATAAATCCAGAAATTGATCGTTCTCGATCCACTGCTTCCTATAACTATCAATCTACTCTGGCTCTTAACAATTTAATGATAGAGTATGGTTTGGTTGATCCATTACATTCTGTCAAAATCTCAAATAGGAATGATATTTATACCTATTACTCTAAGTGTTATCGATCATGGTCCAGATTAGATTTTTTTCTAATCTCTGACTCTATCCCAAAATATATTCTAGATTTTACTATTGAACCTAGATTTTTTTCTGACCATTCAAGAATTTTATTAAAACTAGACATAAATACTAATATTAAAAATAATTTCAATTCAAATAAATGGTCTTTAAATAATAATTTACTACTTAATGAAGAAATTTGTAAACAATGCTCTGAAATTATTCAGGAAATGGAGGGTAATCTAGGGTAATCAGATATCCCGTATGACATACAATGGGCTGCTTGTAAAGCTAGACTGAGAGGATTGCTTATCAGTAAAGCGGCCTATCTCAAAAAACAGTACTTTAGAAAAGAGAAGTTCTTAAAATATAGAATTCTATCTTTGGAAAATCAACTTAGAAGGAACTATGATTCCAATTTAGAAAAGAAAGTTCTTGAATGTCAGAAAGACTTAATTATGATTCATCAAAATAGCCTCTCTTTAGTTGAACAAAAACTACTAGCTTCATATTCAGAATGGGCCCAGGTCCCTTCCAAGTTATTAGCCAGAATTATTAAAAATAATTTTGACAGACCAAACATTTCTTCCTTGTTTTATAACAATAAATTGTACAACACAGATGAAGAAATTATTCAGCTCTTTACTTTACTCTATAAGGATTTATACTCAAATTCTGCTAATTCTGTTAATGATAATTTTTTAAAAACCTTTTTAAATTCTTTACATTTCCCTAAATTAAATGATAACCAACAAAGATTGCTTTCTACTCCTATTTCTCTACAAGAGATATCGGATTCTATTGATAATCTTAAGTCTGGCAAATCTCCTGGTCCAGATGGTTTCACTCCGGAATTTTTCAAAACTTTTAAATCAGTGATTCTTCCTTTTCTTTTTTAAGTATATAATTATATTAGAACAAATTATATTTCAGACATTCATTGGAATACATCTAAAACTATTTTAATTCTGAAAAATAACAAAGAAAAATCAGACCCAGTAAATTATAGACCCATATCTTTAATAAATCTTGATATTAAAATCTTATCATCTATTCTGGCTGGTAGACTAAAACAGATTTTACCCTCAATTATTTCTCAAGATCAATCTGGTTTTATGTCCCATAGACAGACAAGGATAGACTGTTTTTTGTTACTAAGTTTTCCCCTTTCTCTGTGAGATTAAAGAACATTGTTGATTTTTTGTGGCCCATTGTTTCCAACAATGAAGAGATTGGCCACATGTTTCCGGAACATGTATCTTTTTCTTATGGCAGATATGCCAATCTTAAGGAAATTTTAAAACATAAAGCCACAATACGTGGCAGTTCCGTTAGCATCAACAACTTACCCTTTGGCATGTTTAAATGTGGAACTTGTAAGGTGTGTTCGAAGGCAAGCAATTTATCAGATAGTTTTATCAATGGGGTCAAATACACTGCACATAATTTTTTTAATTGTAAATCATGTGGAGTAGTGTATTTGATTGGGTGTGACTGTGTTCCACCTAAATTCTATATTGGTCAGACTAAACGGCAGTTAAAAATTCGCATTCTAGAACACCTAGGTGACATTCGCAATGTTAGAAATGACAGCCCAGTTTCCCAACATTTTAATCTAGTTCACAATGGTATCTCTGATTCATTATTCTTCTGTGCTCTGGCCAAACCTGAATTTCACTATAATGGAAGTTTCCTACAGAGTTTGTTAAAATTGGAAAGCAGATTCATTCTGAAATTTAGCACTTTAAAACCTAGGGGCATGAATTTAGAAGTCAATCTCACTATTTAACTTCACATTTTCTATTTAAAATTTGTATTTAAAAAAACTTCTTCTGGGTGTATGATCATATGCAGTATGAGATGTTTTGTATTAGAATTGTCATTTAATGCATATGTATTGAACTTGGTGTTAAAAGTTTGTATTTTTCATAGGATGTGCTCATATAGTTTTTGTCTCTTTAAATTTCTTGGGTCAATTAAGGTGTTTGATAATTACACTAATTGATTTTTTTATATTATATAAGGTGCAACTAGCAGTATTGCATTTATTCCTTTGAAGGCGTTTAGCCGAGGTGCCAGAATAAAGTGTTGCAGCTTTCTCCGGTCTCTGTGTTGGTTTGTGATAATACTTTATCTTTAGAGTCTATCATTCATCTTAGTAAAAATGATACTAACCCAATATATGCTCTGAGTGTTGATGCTTCTAATGCTTTTGACAGAGTCTGTTGGAATTTTCTTTTTCAAACTATGCTTTGTTTTAATATTCCTTTATTTTTTATTAACTTCATAAAAATATTGTATAAAGATATGTTTACCAGACTATACATCAATGGTCACTTTTCTTCTCCAATAAAGATCACTAGAGGTACGAGACAAGGATGTCCATTATCCCCTTTTCTTTTCAACATTTATTTAGAACCTCTATTGCTGTACATTATTCAGAACACTTTTCATAATATTCCTAGAATTCTTAACACAAAAATGTATTTCTCAGCCTTTGCTGATGACCTAGTAATTTATTTTCAAACTCCATTATCTGACTTTAAGAAATTAACAAATTCTATTGATTACTTCTCATCTGTTTCGAACTATCTTTTAAACTCCTCTAAAACTTATATATTTCCTTTAAATCATTTAGTCCATAAACCACTCCCGTTTTCTGATATTCAAATTCAGTTTACTTATAGTATAAAGTACTTAGGTATCAGTTTAGAACACAATAATAAATCTTCTTTTCAAAATAACTTAAATAAAGTTTGGAACTCAATATTATCTGACATAAACAGATGGGAACATCTAAATCTCTCACTTTTATCAAAGGCTGCCATAATTAAAATGAACATTTTAGCTAGATTCCTTTACCATTTATTTTCTTCTGATCAGATAGTTCCTAAGTCTTTTTTTGAATCGGTAAATAAAGTTTTAGCTAAATTTTTATGGTTCCCCAAATCGGTTAGAATTTCCTATTCCAAATTATCAATTTCTAAGGATAAAGGTGGTCTGGGTCTTCCTAACTTATATCTTTACTATCTGATTGTTACATCTAATAAACTTTTCACTATTTCTAATTTCACAAATAATTCTCAAATCAACCATTCTTTATGGATAAAAATATGGTATAATTACATCATATCTAAAAATATAAACCCAGAAGTTATTCCTTTTATTTCTTTGGACATCATATCTACTAAAAATCTTTCTATATTCATTAAACACAAGATTAAAGCCTTTCAAACTTTACTTAAACTATGTAATCTAGACAAGATAACTCACATTATTCAACCAATTCATCTAAACCCAAATTTATTGATAGATAATAATCCTTTTAACTTAACACATTATCCTATAATAAAGAATTTAAAAGTTGGGGATGTTTTAAAACATTTTGACTTATCCCTAACTGATTGGCGTAAGATTTTGAAAGTTAAGTGGAATTATTCGTCAATTCTTCGTCAACTAAGGGAAACAATTAAAACTAGGTTTCCATTTATAGATCCTACAGTACACCAATTGAATAATCTCAACACAATTATAAAGTCTTTATCTTTATCACATAAAATGTTATCAAATTCTTACAAGTTGATAAAGAGTTTAATGATGGATCACAATTGTCTTCTGTCTAATGTCTGGTTAACGCATAATCCCCAAATATCTGAGCATCAGAAACTCATGGCTATCAGATATACAAAGGATTGTACCCCTTTTAAAAAACTTTTATACACACAATTAATGATTAACAATGATGCCTATTATACTCCGTACAAATTAAACAAATTTAACCCAAGTAAATCCTCATCTTGTCCTTGTTGTCATCACCCCCAGGCAGATCTCCTCCATATTTTATGGTATTGTAGTTTTTCTCATAGAATGTGGACGTCTCTGAAAGTCAGACTACAAAAAATGGGTTATCATAAATCTACATTATCCTGGGAATTTGCCATTCTTAATATTCCATTATCTCATTTCTCAAAATTAGATACTCATGTGATTATCTTTATTTGCTCACTATTAAAATTGTACATAACTCAAAATTGGCTTGATCGTACCAAACTTAATTGGGTTGCTTTTCAGAAAATGGCTTATTTATATATTGATGCTCAGAAAAACATAGTTAGAAGTCCAAAAAAAATGACTTTTAAAAAGTTAATGTTAGTAAAAGTTTTAAACATTATTAATGATTAGTGCCTCAGATTCTTTATTTAACTTGTGTTAATTGCATAAATTTTTTTTTCTCATGTCAGGTTTCTCTCTTTTCATTGTTTTTCAGTTAGCCTAACTTGTACATAGTGTATATATTTTTGTATTGCTTGTGTTATTACTATTGTATTTAAGTTTTCTGAAAAAGTTGGTTTCTTTAATATTGCATTTCTGCTTATTCAAACATATTTTTTCTCATGTACAATACTCTTATTGTCTTGTTATATATACCTAATAAAAAGTTTTTTGAGAAAAAAAAAAAAAAGCTGTTCTCATATATAGACAGCTGATACCTGCCAAACATCTAAAATAGAAACTGGATGTAGTTAATTATCATAATTAAATTTTGTCATTCTTCTTTTTTTTTTTAATTGATGTTTGCCCTACATGGAGTGCAGCAGAGCTGAGTGGAGCTTATACATCCATAGCTGACACCTGACAGACATCTAAAAATAGAAACTGGAGGTAATTAATTAATTATTTATAGGTATGTTTAAGCGTGTTTTCATGGCACAGTGCTCAGCAATGCTAACAGGAAACCTAGTAGTATATATGAAGGTATACTAGTTTTTATAATATCAACTAGCTATATGGGTAGAGTTACAGTCTGATGTGTAGTAGGTCCTGGGTTAGAGTCCATAACAGGCAGAATATGTTTGTAAGTAAATGTAATATTTCTGTTTAATTTTCTTAAACAATTGTGAATTTTGGCACTGCTGCGCTTTGCTAAGCACTGCTGCGCTTTGCTAAGCACTGCTCATTCATGCTAAGCAGTGCATAAACATCGTAATGGCTACCAATATTTCTGGGGTTCTAAGCCTCGCTAAAACCATGGTTCGAGTTTTCCCACTGCTTAGCTTCACTTAGCTGGTTTGTGCACTACTAAGCATTGCATTGCTTTTTTGAATGTTGCTCAGTGACATGTAAGGGCAGTAAAACAGCTTATATTAAGCCTAATAGGTGGGAATTCTACATAATTCATTGGTGTTCAGTGAACTGTTAGTATGGCTTGTGGTTTGGCTAAGGTGTACACTTTCAGGCACAGAGGTGGGGTATTCAGGAATCCAGGGTCATGGTTGGGCTCCTGGTTAAAAACCATGAACCCCGGCTCAGAATGTAAGGCAGAGACCAGGAACCATTTGGCCAGGGAACTCACCAGTGTTACTGGTATCCCCTGCACAGGTGAGCAGTGTCATCATCATTATGATGACCTGAAAAGGACAAAGAGGGAAACCTTGGGCACCTGGGTCCAAGATGCTAGAGTAGAGAGTGCCCCACAAATATGTAATGAATTTTTCCTCTGTTTTACCAATATGCAAGCTGAATGTCTGCAAAACTGGTATGCAAAATGGTGTGCTTCTTTCCTAACAGCTTCATCTGAGAGGGCTTGCAATGTCGAGTCGCATGCTGGATGCCTGGCCACATTGCACTGTGAGCATGATAAGTATGGATTTAGTGTACTAACTGTAGTGTAATAAGCAAGAAAGACTAAATCATTTACTGCAATAAAGTATACATAAGAAAAACTGTAGTGCAATAAATGGGCAAGTAGAGGTGTAGTGCAATAAAAGGGCAATTAGAGCTGTAGTGCAATACATGAACAATAATAACTGAAGTTCAATAAACAATACCAATAACAGTAAGCAAAAGGGTGTTCAGCAGGATTGTGTTGTCATAACCATGGCAGTATAGCTGTATGCATTGCTTGTCTATGGTAAGGTTGCTGCAATCAAGTGTAACACTGTAAAGCTGTAGAATGCAAAAGTAATGGCCTGCAAACTGTATTGCTTATCTCATAGTACTGTCAAAGGCTGTCTCTTGGCCAACATTGGTCACATAATGCTCTCTGTTCTTCCTCCTTCAGCTAATAAAGGTATATGGGTGAGCTAGCCCACTCCATGGGCAGATATTGTGTGTGTAATTCACAGATATTTCAAAGCAACAATAGAAAAAATGTTCACCAGCATTGTTGATACTAAAATAAAGCTGCTTTAATACATGCAGTATGACTGTATTTCATGCATGGGTGTTCTACTGTCACTATAGTCAATTATAACACTGTAATAGTTCTAGAATGCAAAAAGAGTGTCTTGTAACTTGTATTGCTCAATTCATAGTGTGGTTCAAGGTTATCTCCAGCACACCATCAGTCACATAATGCTCATATTTCTCTCTCTCCAAGAACAAAAGGTATATGAGTGAGTTGGCCCATGTTATTAGTAGATATTGTGTTTAGATTTCACAGAGTTTTAATATCAATAAGAATAATGTGTTCACCAGCATTGCTGATTCATAAATAAATCTGTCTACTTTCAGTATGGCTGTATTCCTTGTATGTCTGTACTATGTTGCTGCAGTTAGTTATTACATTATTTGCAGATGTCCCTTGCAGTCACAGCTATTGGGTTCTATTCCCATGTCTGGCAACTAAGGCATGACAGCTTCTAGTTTATGAACTTTACATAAACATGCCTCTCAAGTGTCACAATTTCTCATACTGTAATTAATACTGTGTAATTTGTCTGTCACAGGATTAACACAGAAATGATTACATGGAGTGCAAAGTATTACCAAATATGCTTACAAAACACCTTAGTAGTTATATAAATCCACATGATGTGCAAGTGTTCTATCTAGTTGTGTACCTTCATTTGTTGTTGCTTGGCCCATACTGTCCCATGAAGCAGTTTGAGAGGGATGTATGTGCTACATCACCTACAGTATAAGAGTCTTGTACTCACTGTACACAAAACTGACAATACACACCTGTAGAGTTAATATTACCACTGGTTTCAGGGATATAATCTGCAGTGCCACTAATGGACTGTTTTTCTATCTCCACCCCTTGTCTGCATGTATTTAATATTGTTATGTATTATTATGGTTTACTATTAAACATATTTTGTTAAAATAACTATATTTTGGAAAATGTGCTTTATTATTGTTATGTGTTATAATACTTTCATACTGGAGTAGTGGCAGAGTGGGAGTTATCACCTGGGCTGAGCTGCCAGTCTTGGTGTGCAGGATAGCCCACTGTGGCTATGACCACCACCTGCAATGGATTGAGAACATTCTGGCCAACCTGGTAGAGCAGCCTTGCCCCAGTGTCCAGCCTCCAGCACTGCTACCCCGGGGCAGTGAAGGAGCAGTGCTGACAGTCCCATAGGTGGGGATGTGAGTCTTGCTGCTGCTATCTGGAGGTTCATCAGACTTGAATTCCACATCGCCCTCATTATCCAAGGTGTTCTCCTGCTTCATGTGTAACACACTGCCCCTGTCTGCTGTCTTGTCTGTTTACAATTGCATCCTCACCTACCCAACTTACCTCCCTCACACATACCTCTGTCTCTTCCCCAACATTCCACTCTCACCTTATCAAAAAAAAAAAAAATGGGCACCTGTCTCTAAAGAAAAATGTCATCCCATTCATAACTCCATTTCACACGTGTCATTGGATACATGTAATTTTGTCTAATTGAGTTGACAATGCAGTTATGTTGTCCTTACCCCTCTCTCTGGGGTTTGAGAGTCCAAATTCATCTACAAACTCTGTCAAAGTGCACAGTTGTTGCTGTACAAGAAATGGATAGCTATGGATCTTTCCTGCACCCTTCCTGCACATTCCTCCCTGCCTTTCACTATGTTTTTCCCCTTGCTTGCCCCCATTTCACCACTTTCCTATCTCTCCTTCTTTCTTTTCTTTATATTTATTTAGCAAGGCGGTGACTGACATGCTGATTCATGCAGCTTCACTACACTCAGCTAAATAGAGCTATAATGACTATATGTGTTTATAATATTGTAAAACACATGTACAAAATAAACATCTCTGCCATGTTTTGAAACCAAATCCAACACACCTGCAACACATTGCATTAACCCATCATGTCACGCAACTCTTAGCTAAAACAGGTGGTTTAAGCAAAACATAGCAACTGCCAATTACAGTCATTAGGGGGCTCGACTATGTCTCCTAGTTTGCAGTCATCTGTGAACTTCATTAGCCAAAGGCCTTCTTTGTTAGCCTGTACTTCAGAGAAGTAGATAACAAACAGGAGAGGTCCCAGGACTGAACCCTGTGGTACTCCACTAGTCACTGGTTTAAAGTCAGATTTGGAGTCTGCAACTTTTATAGTGTGGGTTCTATCAGTGAGCCAGTTGGCAACCCATCTTGTGATGAAGGGATTTATACCTAGTTTAGTGAGTTTAGCTATAATTCCAGAATGGGGGATGGTGTCAAAAGCCTTGGCGAGGTCATGATAAGGTGTTTGAACCACCTTACCCACATCTACAGCTTTGGTGACTGTCTCAAATAAGTCAGTCAGGTTCAGGAGGCATGATCTGCCTTTCACAAACCTGAACTGGGTGGGGTCCAGAGTTTGTTTATGAGTTCCATGATGATATGTTCCATGGCCTTACAGACCAGGCTTGTCAGGCTAATAGGGCAATAGTTCGTGGGATCAGTGGTGGCTCCCCCTTTGTGGAGTGGGATAAATGTTGCTGTGCACCATTCAGTGGGCACAAAGCCTGACATGAGGCTGTGATTGAAAATGATGGTTAGGTGGGGATCCATTTCGTTCTGAAGTTCATTTAAAACACATCCTGGGATGTTGTCCGGTCCCATGGATGCTGTGTTTTGGCTTTAGAGAGTGCAGATTTTACCTGCGTAGTTGTGATTATAGGGACTCTGCATTCTTCCTGTATAGATATGGACCCTTTAGGGGGTGAGAGGGGAGAAAAGTTAGCACAGAATATATCTGCCAGGATGTTGGCAATATCAGTTAGTTCTGTCATTTTCATACCTTTGTGCTGTAACTCAGAGCAGATCTGGGTGTTGCCATTGAGATCCTTGACATAGCTATTGAATGCTTTGTGGTTGTCCCTAAAATCAGTGGCGATTTTGTTTTCATAGCTAGCTTTGGAGAATCTTATAAGGGATCTCAGCTTCTTACTGAGGCTGACCAGGGAGCTCCTCCACTCATAGGATTTTACTCTCTTTTGCAACAGTTTCTTCCTTCTGTTGTAGAGTTTGTTTATTGCAGGGGATCACCAGATTGGCTTCCTTTTTTTGGAGGATAGTGTCTTGGTTCTGTTTGGGATAGCACGATCCATGCACTCGTGTAAGTACTTATACAGTGCATTTGTGTAGGATTCAGCAGTCATAACTGTATTCTCCATCTGCATGGGTGTCATAAAGTTTGCCACTTCTGTCTTAAGAAGCATGAAGTTGGCTTTGGAGACATGTTTCACCGTGGTTTCCTTAATAGGGGGTGGGGCAGGATGTGGATATCTAGGGTGATTAGTTTATGGTCGGATATGACCAATGAGAAGTTGACTTCAGGTATGAAATACCAGTCACTCATGTTGGTAATGACTAGGTCTAGGATATTGTTGCCCCTGGTGGGGGTGTGGATAAGTTGATCCAGGGCATTGGAATTTATGAATTCCAGAAACCGTTGAGTGAAGAAGTTGTTACATGAGTGGTTTTCCCAGTTAATGGTGGGGTAGTTGAAATCACCCATTATTAGGGTGTTTGGTTGAGCCCTAATATTTTCCAGTATATCAAGAAAGAGGAGTGGGACTCCTGGGGCATGGTGGGGAATCTGTAGCAAGCTACAATTTGGATTGCAGTTTTGCCCAGTGTTAGTTGAACTTGGATAACCTTGGATGCATTATGCTGAGCAACTAGCCTGTAGATGTGGATATCCTTAATGAATATGGACACACTGCAGCCTTTGTTATTCCAGTCCAGGTTAGATGGCTGAAAAGTGTGGTATGACTTATAGCCTGGCAATACAGGGGTGCTCTCTGGAGCTTTGAACCAGGTCTCAGTCACTGCACAGATATCGATGTTCTCCATTTTAAGGAGTGCCTCGAGGGAGTGCATTTTGAGATTTAGACATCTAGCATTGAGTAGTATTACCCTCAGTTTTTGCTTGCCTGTTCCTGTTACAGTGGTGAATTTGTCATTTGAACCTTGCCTAAAAAATCCACTATAGGGATGGTAAGAGCCTTAACCAGTATCCGGAATCCCAAGGGTGACAAGTGCAGGCCATCTCTGGCAAAGCTTCATGGTCTGTCGACCATGCCGTTCCAGGCAGACAGATACTGGATCCCCTTAGAATGACACCAGAAGCTTAGCCTATTGGTGAAGTCAATCATTTTGTCCTTGTAGTGCGGTATCCTTCTGGGTGATGGTAGGATGCTACTCAGGGCTAGTGTCATACCTGCCTGGGCTACAGGATCGGAGAGCTCTTCCATTTCTCTTTTCATGTAGTCCAGGGAGGTACATCTCAGGTCATTTACACCAACATGGACAATTACAGCGTCATATTTGTACTTGTTGTGGAGTGACCTGAGTCCGTGGGTTATTTGGTGGATCGTGGCACCCGACAGGCAGCTGACAGTAACCTTCTCCTTGTTTATCCTGGTGAATGGGACATCATTGTGCCTGACTATAGAGTCACCTGCGACTAGTGTGTTGGGTACGTTGTTTTGCCTTATGGACTGTGGCTGAGTGGCACACTGAGTCTGTGGGCTATGTGTAATCTGGGTTGTGTTGGGTGGTGGAGGTTTCTTGCATTTCTGCTTTGGAGGTCTCTGTTGCTTAAGCAGATTATTATTGAGAGCCTTCACAAAAGTTTTTGTGTTTCTATGTGTGGATTTTGGTGGTGTAAGTTTAGTAGGACTATGTGATGAGTGTGGTGTGATTCAAGTGTTTACCTTCTCCTCTTGACTATCAAGTTCAGTCTTGGTTGGAGAGAGCTTTACCTCTAGTTTGGCAAGATAAGTGCATCTCTCACAGGTTGTAGTGTTGGGTGCTAGGAGGAGAGGGTTATCTGTGTGCATGAGGCAATTGCTACATTGCCCCGAGATGCCCAGATTCATCAGATAGACAGGGGAGAACACTGGGAGCTGAACCTTGGACATGCCTGAATAAAAAAATATTTTCCTGTAGACAAGTGAGGAAAGTGAGTACAAGAGCTGTTTTTCTCTAAGCAAGTGAGGAAAGTAAGTACAAAAACTGTTTTCCTCTAGGTAATGAGGAAGATTAAGTGCTGTAGTAATTTGTAGCTTATTTAGTGCTTACAACAAGTTCTGAACAAGTGCTGAGCACGAATAAGCAAATTCAAGTGCTAAAACTAAGAATCTGTATCTAAACTAGACTAGTTACAGAAAAGAAACAAGTGCAAATGCGGGCTTTTAAATCAGAAAGTTGAGAGAAATTGAAAAATTGCCCAAAAGGCCAATAACTACAATTTCTGGGCCAGAAACCACTCCATATGTGGTAGATAGGTTACCTAGTGCTTACCACTCTCACTGAAAAGCTAGCAGGCTTCCCACCAACACAGAAAGGCTTGGGGGCCTCAGGAGCTTACAAACAGTCCTGGATACAGCAAATCTGTATCTGGACTAGACTAGTTACAGGAAGGGGGAAACGAGTGCAAATGCAGGCTTTTAAATCAGGAAGTTGAGAGAGATGAAAATACTTCCCAGATGGCCAATAACTACAATTTATGGGCCAGAAACCACTGCTTATGTGGTAGAAAGGTTACCTAGTGCTTACCGCTCTCACTGATAGGCTAGCAGGCATCCCTCCAACACAAACAGGTGTGGGGGTCTCAGAAGCATACAAACAGTCCTGGATATAGAAAATCTGTATCTGGACTAGACTAGTTACAGGAAAGGCAGGAAACAAGCGTAATTTTTTGTTACAGTTAAGCAGAACACAGGGAGATTCTAGCAAAGTTGTTTTTTGTAAAGGAAAGGGAGAGAGGAGAAGCAGAAGATAATTCAAGGTTAGGAAACTAAGTGGGTTGGCCTTCTCAAATGTTCTCTCTATGTTAGGTAGAATGAGCTAATAACACTAGACTGGGAGGAGTGTCCCAGATCAAATTTATAGTATAGGTGGGTGACTGCAAAGCCACCAAGTATAACACCAAGATACCAACAGGGAGGGAGGGTGGGGAACAATACTACAGCTACCTGCCTATACTCTTTTAGACAGTAAACACAACAGAAATGTTTATCACAGCAGAAGAACAGCAGTAAGCCACAAAATGAAAGTTTTAAACAGATAAAGGAGCAAGGAGACTCTATAGAATTATTTTAACTGCAAACAAATCAGTTATATGATACACTCCTTGGCAGGAAATCAGAACAAACAAATAGGTGCTTAACAAGTAAAGAAAATTTCTTGTAAATACCTTTCACACCATGAAACTAGCTAAAAAGCTTTACAAACAGTGTGACAGTAAAAACCTTATTTATCAGTCCCTGTAAGACAGATAATTTCAGTTTAACTGTGCAGATTAGTTAATAGCAATAAAATACAGTAAAAAGTATGCAGCAGGCAATAAAAATGCTATATATAAATTGCTAGAAGCAAAAAATCAGGATACTTATTGTTATATATCTCAGATCAGCGTTGTAGTCAATACCACTCCTCCACTTGGCTCAGTGTGTATAGACAGCATCATCACAGCCTGCTATCTAGGGGGGAGGCATAACAGGGAACAGCGGGCTGCATTGTGGGCAGACCTTGACCAGGATTTGAATGCCAGTGGCCACCAGGACTGGGCATATCAGCAGGTTCAACACCGTGCAACAAGCATGGTAAATGCTGCACGACAAAGGGCAGCTGGTGTAGCCAGGTATTCTGCTGTTAGCAGTGGAGAGCCTGTAGTGGAACAACCACTCTTGGCCACTGAGGAATTCCTGGTGATCCTAGGAACACGTGACAGCTTCCAGGCAACTATCACTCCATAATTGTGGAGGTGGGTGCCACAGTGTCCATAACAGAAGAGCGTGCAGGTAAGCTTACCGTGATCACCATTGTAATATTGTAGCACTCATTGTGTCAGGCTGTACATAGTTTTACGTGGGTGTCAGATCTATCTGCTTTAGGTGGGGTGGGGTTTAAACTCAGTTGTGCACTCATACACAGAATGTCACCAATACATCAAGTAACACAGTAGCTACTGTACAAGTGAGATATATGCACGTATTACCTTGTTGTGCTGCAACATGCAGTGGTACTCACAGTACCCCAAGGCCATGGTCCTGCTCCTGGTAAACTTGATACTGTTTTGTTATGGAAAATTTATATGCCATTAAAGTTAAGGGCCAGAATAATGTCTTATGTACACTCAAGTCTGTGTGTAACTGGAGTAGAATGTTTGTATGTTCCATTCTGAAACATTTACCTAAGGTTCTTAGAGTCGGTAATCACAGGAGTGTAGTTGAATGAACAGAAACATTTTTGTCAGTTATATTTAAGAGCGAATAAGCCTTCGGGTTTACATGAGGCAATTAATCTGACATACCTTTAAAAAGTGAAAGGTTGATGGTAGATACCTTAGGCATTGAAACCTGTATTATAGGTTCATAGGTGTTTGCTAAGCTAATGACCACAAGGGTCTTTTTAAGCCTAGACATGCATCCCACATATATGACAAGTTCTGATACCCTTGACCAGTCTAAGCAGGGGTTTGGGAGATGAACCATTTACAGGTTACCTATGCCCATTAGAGACACAGTTGCTAAGCCACGGGTACATTTCTGGTTTCCCATCCAGTTGTCCAAGTTGCACATGAATTGGGTTAGGGAATAACTCTGATTCACATGGATGAGGAGCCTGTTCCATAGACGTAGTAGTCTCTGGTATACATACCTATCTCTCCAGCAGGATCTATTTATATCACAAGCAAGGTTTAAGTCTTTAGAATGGGTAAGTCTGGTGATGTTTGTTTTGTGGATAGGCAGGAGGTCCATCAGAGTGGGGTCTGATAATGCCCTGTATGCAAGGCATAGATCTCCCCACAAAAGCCTGTAGGATACAGAATAAAAGGATAGGGCCCTGAGGTGGTCTACATAGGACATTTTACTTAAGTTGTGCATTCTTTTAGTGAGGAACATATGTGGAGTTCCAGTTGTTGGATATGCATAGTTCGGTACATACAAAAGAGGGCAGTGTACTCAATGACAATGCTGATGAATGCCGAATACAGTGCAACAATGACTTCCTTGGACTTACATGCCATACCTTTGTTTAGAAATTGTGTAGTATAGAATGATTTCCTCACCACTGCAGACACATGATGGTCAAAGGCTCAATTACTATCTATGTGTGTCCCTAAGTTCTTGACTACGGAGTCAACTCTAAGGGGTGTGTTGTCAGTATGATAGTTACCAGGGATGGATGACTTCCCAAAGGATACTATTATGCATTTCTTGGCATTTAGTTTTAGTCCATGGCTATGAAACCAGTTGTTTATCTGTGTCAGCCCCTCCTGGAGAACATTTGTGTCAGTGTGAGATGATAATTCTTTCCATGGCTTTACATATAAGACTAGTGTGATTTATGGGTCTGTAGTTTCCTGGGTCTGTTTGTGCAGAGGGATGACTGTTGCCTTTCTCTATTCATGAGGCACAAAACCCATTTGTTGGCTATAGTTAAATAATAATTCCAGAGACCCTGATAGGCCATGTTTCATGCTATTTAGAAGGCATCATGGGATTTTGTCTGGGCCCATTGATGCAGTGATCTTGGTATTAGAGAGAACATTAAAGACCTGTCCCCTAGTGATAGTAGGGTGAGTTATATTTGATGATATTTCCTGTGGGAAGGATGAGGGGAGAGAGGAGTGAGACTGGAACTGAATTTATTAGCCAGGAGGATTGCTATGTCTTCTAGCTGATTATAGGTGGCTCCATTTACAATGAGCTCTGCACAAAATTCTGTACTGCCTTTGAGGTTGCAGACATAGCTAAAGAATGCTGTGTGGTTGTCCTTAGCCTAGGAGGCCAAACTTACCTCAGATTTGGCTTTGGCAGACTTTATTTGTCCTCTGAGTTGTTTGTTTAGTTTGATGAGAGTGTGTTTATCCTGCTGGGTTTTGGGTGCTGCACCTTCTATTTTTTTGTCATGAATTTCTTTATTTATTTATATATATTTATTAAGATAGATGTACTGGATTTCATGTGTTGTTTTATCAAGTATATTGTCATATCTAATAACTAAAAGGTCAAATGTCACTTTATTTACCTGATGTGCTTGTTATACAGGCCTTGAGTTGAATGTGTATTTTGTTGTGAGGAAGTCTGTTGTGTATGAAAGTGGAGATGAGAAGATGTGGGACTGGTAATGCAGTTGTTGATCCTCATTATTATGACTCTTGGTGGATTTTCCATACATAACAGTGCAGGTAGTAATGTACTGCTTTTCTCTTGGTTTTCACAGGTGACCGGGGGTTTGGAGTTTCTCCCCCACACAGCAAAACCACAGGATCCAAACCAAATAGGTCAAACCACAAAAATACAGCCAACAGCATTGGAGAAGAAAATGGATTCACTCTAGCACCTCCACCACAAAGCCTTCAAGGAGTAAAAAACAACATAATAACACTCAATAAATATATAAATCAATTAAACTATTAACACATTAATTAATCAAGTATTTCCAGTTAAATTCAGTATCTGACCCTTTAGGGATTAAAGTGTCATACTTCAAAATGAAAAGTGCTTCTTTATATAACAACTTGTCCTTTAAAAGAACTAATTCACCCCTTTGAACATTAACCTGTTCTATAAAACAACCTTTAAGAAGTTTAAAATTACTAGCATGATATTTCCTAAAATGAACTGCTAATGGATTATCACAATTACCATTGCTTATGTTCCTGAAATCTAACTTTAAGCATTCTTAAACTTTTCCCCACATAAAACTTATTACGTGGACATTTCAGAATGTAAATAATTACCACAGTACAGCAGGAATAGCATTGAATAGGCTTAAATTTAACACCATTAATATGAGGGGAAACTGTTCACTTCATAGGGACAAACAGAACAATTGCCACATACAAAAGTACCAGTTCTAGAAGAAACTTCGCAACCAAGCTGAACTCCTGGCATCTGAAACCTACTGTGTACCGTCCTATACTGAGACCTTTCTTAAAAGACATTAGTAGTCTATCCTGTAAAATATTGGCCAACTTACAATCTTTAAATAACATTGGCCAAAAATAATACAGAATTTTAATAGCTTTGTCACAAGAATATTAAAGATAGTATCAAAATGCATCTCTGTTTTATCACTACCTAAACTTTGATTATTACAAAACCTTAAAACATAAAAAAAAAGGAAATTCTTCAATACTATTTCTACACCATTGTTTGTTAAAAACATCTCTACGTACTACATCTATACCATAATAATGCTTCTAAATAACCCTATTTAAAGCACAATTCACCTCCTTAATGTCATATCCCCTCTGTCTAAACATTTTAGCTGAATATTGTACTTCATTCTCAAAATCACAGTCAGTATTACAAAGACGAAGAAATTCACCATATGGCAAAGAAGCAATTAAATAGGAGGGATGGCAACTAGTGCCATGTGAAAAAAACTGTGTCCCCATCAATTTTTCTATGAATATTCATCGTAATCTCTCACCCACACAACCTGATGTTAGTGTCTCTTCAGACTTTAATGATGATGGTGGCTACAGTAAGGCACAGGTGGGGTTGTTGGGGGATGAATCTTTCCCAGAGGTTGACATCCCTCTTCTTCCCCATTGTCACTGCACAGTCAGTATGCCCACACATACCCAGTCCCCACAGGCCACAGATATTGGACAGTCAGATTTTGAAAAGGAAAGTGTGGCAACTATGGCTCCAGTGAGTGTAGACACTGGCCATAACCAGAGAACTGGAGAAGTCCCACACAGGTGGATTGACAAGTGTACTTGTAGACTTGTAGAAGGACTACTGTCTGTCCACCACCTGTTGCAGGTGTCAGATCACGGGTCACTTGGCACATGTTTCAGGCCATCATGGAGGCACAGGCATGTTCTGAATGGAGCAACAGATGTATGCTTAGGGTTATGGATGGGGGGGGGTCTATATTATAAGAATGAAAGTGCATATGTGAGACTACATAAAAGTCAACACATAATGCACGAAGCCTAAAAATAGTGAACGGCCATGTAAGTGAATTTTACCCTAGGGAAAACACGCGGCCATTTGTTAAAAAAAATAATTTAACATCATAAACAGGTGGGGGACTTTGCCCCCACACACCCCCCTAACTAAATATACCAACTCTGCAATCATACTATAGGGAAAGAAAGGGCAACTCAGTGAAGTTGGTCAACCATCTTCTTGCCCTATGACATATTCATCGAATCGCTTAAATGTGATTCGATGAATATGTGTCGCTGTTTCCATATTCGCTTAGATGCATTTTTGTGCTTCTAATATAAATCCCATGGATGGAGCACAGTCTGACATCTGTGACTGCCTCCACCACACTGAGCACACCCTAGATCAGTTCACTGATCCAGTGGTCAGACAGTGGGCTGAGACAGTGTCTGCCTTGGGCTGCACATTGTCTGTGCCGGAATGTCTTGTTGGAGTTAGGTGTTGGACCTGTGGGCATAGGTCAGCAACACCATCTACTGAGAGTCCATGTGGCTGTGCACAGTCATACTCTCGTAGGTTTTCAGAACTTACAGATCTACAGGCTGTGTTGATGGAGTTGACCCATCTGCAAATATCCTATGTCTGGTTCAGATAGTCAGCTGACATCACTTAAGCTTGTCATGTTCTGCATCCCATTGTGTAACCTGCACATGATGTGTGTCACAGCAAATGTATGCTTCACATGCATAGGGGGCCTGTTTCATGTAGGGTGTACTGTCTGTGTTATATAGCAGTCTCCCCAGTATGTATTATGTATACCACGTTGATGTTGTAGGTGTGCAAGACACGTGAAACATGTGTTACTCCTGTCATAGCAATGCGGGAGGTACACAGTGGGATCTGACACCTCCCTGTATGGAGACATACACATTCTCTTCAAAGCATTTAGGAGACAGACTACATTTGTACAGTCATGACACGGACTCCATAGGACACAATATCTACATTGTGTATTGGTGTACCATGGCACCTGTGTGGCTGCTACAGTTGTATAATATGCCTGGGGATGTATATGTCTCCATACAGGGAGGTGACAGATCCCACTGTGTACCTCCCGTGTTGCTATGACAGGAGTAACACAATTTTCACATGTTCTGCACACCTACAATGCCCTGGATCAACTTATCCACACCCTCACCAGGGGCAACAATATCCTAGATCTAGTCATTACCAACATGAGCAACCGGTGTTCCACACCTGAAGTCAACGCTTCATTGGTCCGATCCAACCATAAGCTAATTACCCTAGATATCCACATCCTGCCCCATCCCCCATTAAGGAAACCATGGTAAAAAATTTCTCCAAAGCCAACTTCATGCTTCTTAAGACAGAAGTGGTGAGCTTCATGACACCCATGCAGATGGACAATACAATTACGACTACTGAATCCTACACAATTGCACTTTATAAGCACTTACATGAGTGCATGGATCGTGCTATCCCAAACAGGACCAAGATGCTATCCTCCAAAAAAAGGAAGCCAATCTGGTGGTCCCCTGCCATAAACAAACTGTGCAACAGAAGGAAGAAACTCTTACGAAAGAGATTAAAATCCCATGAGTGGAGGAGCTCCCTGGTCAGCCTCAGTAAAAAGATGTGATCCCTGATCAAAACCTCCAAAGCTAGTTACAAAAACAAAATCGCCACTGATTCTAAAGACAAGCACAAAGCATGCTATAGCTATGTCAAGAATCTCAATGGCAACACTCAGATCTGCTCTGAGTTACAGCACAATGGCACTAAATATACAGACCCAACTGATATTGCCAACATCCTGGCAGATAGGTTCAGTGCTAACTTTACCCCACTCTCACCCCCTAAAGAGCCCATCTCTATACCGGAAGAATGCAAAGTTCCTGTAATCACGGCTGCACAGGTAAAAAACACACTCTCCAAAGCCAAGAACACAGCATCCATGGGACCAGACAACATCCCAGGCTGCGTTCTACATGAACTGCAGAATGAGCTGGCACCCCACCTAAGTACCATGTTCAATCATAGCCTCACCTCAGGCTTTGTGCCTGCTGAATGGCGCACGGTGACGGTTATTCCACTCCACAAGGGGGTAGCCACCATGGACCCTGGGAACTACTGCCCCATTAGCCTGACGATCTTGGTCTGCAAGGCCATGGCACGTATCATCATAGAACTTATAAAAAAAGACATTGGTAATCTCCAAACTCTGGACCCCACCCAGTTTGGTTTGTAAAAGGCAGATCATGTCTCCTAAACCTGATAGACTTCTTTGAAGCAGTCACCAAAGCCGTAGACAAGGGTAAGGTGGTTCACATAGCCTATCTAGATCTTGCCAAGGCTTTTGACACCATCCCCCACTCTGGAATTATAGATAAACTCACTAAACTATGTATTAATCCCTATGTCACAAGATGGTTTGCTAACTGGCTCACTGACAGAACCCACACTGTGAAAGTAGCAGACTCCAAATCTGATTTCAGACCAGTGACAAGTGGAGTACCACAGGGTTAAGTCCTGGGTCCTCTCTTGTTTGATATCTACTTCTCTGAAGTAGAGGCTAACACAGAAGGTCTTTGGCTAATGAAGTTTGCAGATGACTGCAAACTAGGAGCCATAATCAAAACTCCTAATGATGTGGACATCCTACAAAAGGGCCTCAGTGAGACAGATGCCTGGTGTCAAAGCCATGGCCTCAAGCTCAATTCCAAAAAGTGCATTGTCATCCCCTTTGGTAAAATCTCTGTACCCATGAACTACAACATAGGCGGTAGTATACCTAACACTGAAAGTGTGATAAGAGACCTTGGGACACAGGTGGACAGTAGTCTCTCCTTTGATAATCACATCACCATAGTAGTCAGGAAATCCTTCTACATGGCACACATCATCACAAAAGGTTTCTCATCCAGAAAAAAAGAGGTCATTGTTCCCTTCTACTCATCACTCAGACCCATTATAGAGTTCAATGCCCCTTTTGGTATGTACCTCACAAGACATCTACAACAACTGGAAAGGCCGCAGAAATACCTCACAAAGAGGATTACTGGCCTCAAACAGATGCCCCATGCAAACCATCCCAAAAAACTCCAGCTTTACTCCATTGCATATTGCCTACTCAGAGGTGATCTCTGCCTAACATACAAAGCTATGTCAAACCCAGAGCTGTTGGACATGCTCCACTTAAAGAAATCCCAATCCCTCCAAGCTACACGCTCTAGGGACCTAAACCTTGTCACCACAATAAATAGAACATGCCAGAGGGATAGATTCCTGTCCCAGAGACCTCCCATTACTCTGGAATAAACTACCTATCTATATCAAACAAAGCTCCTCATTAACACTCTTCAAGAAAAATCTTGATGATTGGATGGGAAATAGGAAATTCACCCCAGGGATCACCTCTGTGGCTCTGCCCAACAGTGGCACAGGAAAATAATTTTCTTGGGTGGAAAAAAACAGGGTACCTTTTCGGCTGGGCTTGTACAGGCCCCAGGGCCAATAGCCTCGTACCTACCTATGAACCTATGAACCCATGAACCTGTGTAGTGACATGGCAAGTATGCCATTGCAGACAGTGATAGGTGTGCTGGCTGCCACTTTCAGTATAGCAGTGACAGTCTGAGATTTACACCCAAAACCTGTCGGTATAGGTGATGCAACAGTGAATGCATCCCCTTATCCTAATGAACAGTGACCGTCAAAGTGTGGAGTACTGTGTGTCCATACCTTCATGTGTAATGGCTCAAGTGTGTGCAGTGTGTGGACACTACAATATTGTCCCCAGTTAGTAGTGCATCAGTGCCAACATGTGATGTACATAGTCAGGGGTGAAAGCTGGGCACACAGACCTGGCCACACAGGTTTACCACTAATGTGCCTCAGATCACCATATCTCTACAATGGTATGGCAGGAATCATGTGGCATAGCTGAGGCTACAGTCACCAGTAGGTGATATACTTATAGCCTCCATATACTCTTCCATCAGCATGCCAATATCTAAGTGCAATAGCCATTTGTTGATGTACCTTTCCAAGCTGTACTGGCACTTGCACACAACAGTAGTGTCCCTCATAAAAGTAACATAACATCTCCAGTATGTGCTCACTGCTGATCATCTGCAACGAATGTCATTGCTGCCTGTGGCATATAGACTAATCAGAAGCGATCTGTGCCTTGCATACAGGACAATGTGTTACCCTGCTGGAGTGCATATGCTGTCTATGTGTAGGTAGCATAGTAGATGGATGACTCAGTATAAGGACATTAACCTACTATGTGATGTTAGTACTATGTGCTTGTGGGAGACATCTGTCTAGCAGACTTAAACACACCCTTGAAACAGACTCTGCCTAATGATACACAGAACACCTCAGTGAATGTCCCACATGCCAACTGTATGACTCACTGGGCGATCATCATCTCAACACACGGCATCTGCCTTGAGTCCCATTTGGACTTGGGCAGTATATGCTGATCCTGTACCGAGGGCTATAAAGATGTCTCTGATTGTGAGGTCTGTATTGCCATTATGCTAGTTAAGTTCGCATGTCCTATGGCTCTATAACATGTTGTAAAATGCTGTAACAGCCTCATACACAAACATGGCCACTTTCAGGCTAGCACCCCTTCCATTCACTGCATACAGGACATACCAAGGCACAGACATAGTGCAAGTTGGCTGTACGTAGATTAGAACACTTATCTATGTACTGGTACACACTACAGATCACTGTACCTGATGCACGCAACACACCCCATGTCTGCTTCTACTATCAGTTAAGAATATATAATGCTTGTTGATATCAGCAGCCCTTGTTGTGGTCAATCATTTGGCGGGAGCCACATCACCTGCTACAGATAAAATAATACTAAACCCTACTTTTGTCTAAGTTACACATGTTATAATATGTATGCCGTATGGATATACACATTCAACAAGTTGGGTGGCATGAGATTAGAGCCCCTACCTAGCTGGTCTTATACACTATAGCATACAGTACTTATTTCACATACCACTGCTTTTATCTGATGGCAGATTGTCAGTCGGCAGTCTTAATGTAGATTACGTCATCAGGCCTTGTACAGGAGGCCACTTTGGAAGCCAGCAGCTCATTACAGGCAGTTTGGAAGCAGGTAGCTAGTTACAGGGCCAAAAAGTGTATAACCATTACAGGTAGATAGCCCATGAGGGCATATCCAGTGAGTTGCAGGGAGACACACACACACACACAGACACACACACACACACACACACACACACACACACACACACACACACACACACACACGTGGCTGGAGTGAGATTAGAGCCTCTACCTATCTAGTTTTATACACTACAGCTCAAAGCACATATCACACATACCACTGCTTTTGTCTGTTGCTTGTCTGTCAGCTGGCAGTCTTAAGGTGGATGACATAATCAGGCCTTATAGAGGAGGACAGTTTGGAAGCCAGCAGCTAGTTACAGAGCCAAAAAGTGCATAACCATTGCACATGAATAGCCCATGAGAGCATGGCTGTTGTGTTGCAGGGGGATATGTACATACACATACACAGTCTCACACACAAACACACACACACACACACACACACACACATACACACACACACACACACACACACACACACACACACACACACACACACACACACACACACACACACACACACATCCCAAGTTGGTTGGAGTGAGATTAGAAATCCTACCCATCTATCCATATACACTATAGCTCACAGTACTTATCGCACATGACACAGGTTATGTCTGTTGTATATGTGATTGCAGGCACCGTACTTGAGGATTACACAAACTAGGCTCATGTTGCACAGCATATGTGGCCTGCAGAGTGATATTGCTTCATACTGTTATCTGCATCTAGTGTCCTAGCAGTGAGATAATTGTTATTTTCCTTGGTATGTGTGTACATTTACCAGTATGCCATATGTGGCTGATTGCAGTTAGATAGGCAAACCTATGGCCAAGGAAATTTTGCCCTGTCCGTGCATGCGTTGACAACATTATTACACCACCTGCTAACCTGTGTCTGTCTACATGATGACATCCAGCAGGCACATAGTTGAGTGGATTATATATTGCTGCACCCTTAGCTTGGTTCCTTTGAGCAAATGTATGGATATGTGAGTGCAGATTTACTCACCATTAATAGGGTATGTAGGACAACACATACATCCCCACATATATCTGTCTATAGCAGAGATGTCTCTATAAATGTAGTTGTGTGTGTAAGATATGTATATGTGTTATGTAGATATATGTGGAAAGTCTATGTATCATTGTAATATATATAGCTATATATATTGGTATATATCTATTTGACAGTACAAAGTGATAGATATACTAATCATGTGGGAGAGAGATAGGGACAGATGGATATGTATATGTCTGTATGCACAGATGTATTTACACATTGCATGTTATTTTGATGATGAGGCAACAGAATTGCACTCATTTTAACTAAGTGTAGGAGCATGCCCAGTGAGACTGTCAGCACTTACAAGATTACTCCAGGCCAGACCTACATGTACTGCAGTCTGGGATTTTCTGTGTTGCAAACTACAGTACTGCACTTCCCTCAAATTGTCCATGGCATTCCCCAGCAGTCTTCTGTACTTAATATGTGACTGAGGTTCATACTGTTACTCCACACACAGACTAACAGTCTGCATACTTCTCAACTGTACATATTTTCGCAGACTGTCCAGAATTTTCCCTCATATTTCTGGCCTGTTCCTTATACATTTGTGGTGTTCTGGTAAATTATTGTATATTGAAGTCACTGAATAATACTAACTATAGACAAAGATTTGCGTGTCGAACTTTATGTCCTTCAGATATTCTGTAATAATGTAACTCAATGTTATACTAGACACTTTCTAGGTTAGTCCGAACAATCTGTGCTGTCTGTCTCTGTTTTTGGGCCTTTGTCCCTCCATTTTTTTCTAGCTTGGTCCAGATTTCTTGCACTAACATATTGAGAGGTATGGCAGTTTTTGGAAACACCAGCATACCAATACATTACACGTAAATGCTTTTTCTTGCACTAGCAGATTGAGAGGTATGACAGTCTGTGGAAATACCAGCATACTAATAGCTCACATGCTAAAGCTGTGCATACTTCCAGATTTGAACCATCAACATCATTACTCATTACTAACATCCTTAGCCAATTGAGCCACAAAGGCTACCAGACAGAGATGTTTCCTTCATCACACAATCAGCAGCATGTACATTGTTATCCCTACATTACTTGAGACATACACTGTGTGATCAGGTTCTATGTCACAGCCCTGAGATTGCCTGGTCTGCTGATATACCATTGTTGACTTACTGTTACAGCATTTGTATGGCAACACTGATGTGCTGGCGATGGGGGAAGAACAACACAAAAGCAAATACACCAAAAAGCTTTTAAGCATTGTAAAGGAGAGAAGAGGTATAGCCAAACAAAGTCAGGGGACTGGAGGGAGAGTAACCAGGACTGCAACAGTGAATACACTCGAACATCTACATTTATGGTAAGTGTACACAACTGTACTATGTTCTTCATGTTTCACTGCTGCAGTCATTACATTTGGGTAGATTCCTAAAGCTAAGGATGGGAGGAGGAATTTAGATAGCATTAGGACCAGCTATAAGGCCCTACCAAAACTGCAGTGGCAAAGCCAGCTCTGGATTTAGAGAAAACTGGCAAATGGTAATGCTTGGTGAAAGTATGTACAGAACTCCAGGTAGCAGCTTCTAGGATGTCCCTGGTAGGTACACCTCTGAGAAAGGCTGTAGAGGTAGATGCAGCACTGGTTGAGTGGGATTTGATCCCCTGTGGGATAGGATTTCCATGGTGCTTATAGCAGACGTGAATGAAATGGCCTATCCATTTGGAGATAGTTTGCCTTGAAATAGCCTTCCCCTCTGCCCCTGCAGCAAATGCCACCAGCAGTTGTTCAGATTTCCTTTGAGGTTTAGACCTCTCCAAGTAGAATCTAAGTTGTCTGTGCACATCTAAGGAGGGCAGTATCCATTTCCCTTTGTTCTGTGGATTAGGAAAGAAGGTAGGCAAATGAATGGACAGATTAAAGGCCACGCTGGATACCACCTTTGGTATGAAAGAGGGATTGGTCCCGAAGAACACCCTGTCTGCATGAAAGATGATGAAAGGCTCCACTGCCATAAGGTCCTGTTATTCAGATACCCTTCTTGCTGAAGTGATGGCTAAAAGGGAAGCTGTTTTCCAAGAAAGGAATTTTAAATCTTCAGTAGTAGCTGGCTCGGAAGGAGGAAGGGAGAGTTTTTCCAATACAAAGTTAAGGTCCCAGACTGGAGTTGGAGCTCTCCTGGGTGGTCTTAAATTTTTTGCCGCTCTGAGGAACTGCTTGAGCAGTGGAAGAGAGAAGAGGGGAGGTTCTGTGTTATAATGAGCTGAAATGGCTGAGGCATGAATTTTTATTGAGGAAAAAGACAGGCCCTTGTAAAGCATCTCAGTTAAGTATTGTAAAACCTGAGGTAAATTGGGTGCTGCTGTGCTCATTCCTTGAGATTGGTTCCAGGCACATAATCTTTTGTATTTTTCAGCATAAGATTTTCTAGTACTAGGCCTCCTTGCTTCTAAATGACATCCATCACTGGTTTACTGAGGGATGGTAAAGGAGAGCTTAGGTAATTAGCCAGGCTGCAGGGTTTAGTGTTTGAAACTGAGGATGCAGAATCTGGTTCTTCTGCTGAGACAGCAGGATAGGAGTCTGAGGCAGGTACCATGGACCCAACAGTGACACACTGCGCAGGAGGGGGTATTAGTGTTGGCATGGCCAGGCTGGTGCAATCAAAAATCATCCTTGGTTTGTCTTGTTTGATTTTTAGTAGTACTTTGGAGAGCAGAGGCAGAGGAGGAAAGGCATAACCTGATAGTTTTTTTCCAGCTGAAGAACAGAGCATCCACTTTCCAAGCTTGTCTGTGGGGAGTCCTTGAACAGAAATATTTCCAATTGATAGTTCTGGGTGGAGGCAAACAGGTCTATATCTGGGCTCCCCCATTTGCTTGTCAACATGTTGAAAATCCGTGGTTCCAGTTTCCACTCATGTGGGTCCATGAGGGTTCTGCTTAGTCCATATGCCAGTGTATTTAGTTTTCCTGGCAGGAATTGAGCTTGTAGATGTACTTGGCAGCTCAAGGCTGTGTTCCACAATGCCTTGGCTAGTCTGCAGAGGGGGTAAGAATGTGTACCCCCCTGCTTGTTTATGTACCACATAACAGTGGTGTTGTCCGTCTTTACCATTAATTGTCCTGGAAGAATGTGGTCCTTGAAGGCTGTCAGAGCATTCTGTACAGCTAACATTTCTTTATGACTGATGTGAAGGTGCATTTGAATTGGGTTCCATTTGCCCTTAATGCACTTCCCTGCCAGGTGTGCCCCCTCCCATGCATAGTCTGATGCGTCTGTTGTTAGGGTTTGGGGGGCAGGGGGTAGTGTGAATGGTAGTCCCTTGTTTTGGTGGCAGGCCTCTGTCCACCAAAGGAACTCTAGGCATAGACAAGGAATGATAGGAATCATTGCTTCTAGATCCTGAGAATGGTGACACCATAGTTTTTTTAGATACCATTGTAGTTTCCTCATATGCAGTCTTGCATATGGAATTAGAAGAATGCAGGAGGCCATGAACAGACGGCGGTGGTGGTGTTGCAGTAGCATTGTCGCCTCACAGTAAGACGTTGTCCTGTTCGATTCTCAGTTAGAGTGTCTTCTGTGTGGAGACATGCGTGAATGGGTGTATCTTCGTTGAAGGTTGTGCATCTGGGCCGGCAACTCGGCACGTAAAAATCTACTGCCAATCATTAGCGGACCGGAGTTCCGCTGTGGTGACCCCTAACCAGGAAAAGCCGAAAGACACAACAAGGAGGTCATGAACCCCAAGGCTTGTAGTATTTGCCTTGCAGATAGCAGGGATTTTGTGACCACTTGTTTGAAGTAGGTTGTCAAGTGAATTTGTTTCTCTTGCATGAGGAAAGCCATTTGGGAAGTTGTATTCAAGCTTGCTCCCTGGAATATAATTTGTTGACAGGGTACCAGGTGTGATTTCTTTTCATTTATGGTGTACCCCAGACAAGTTAGCACCCTCTGTACAAAAGCCAGATGATTCAAAAGTATGTTCTGGTTTTCTGCCTGAACTAGACAATTGTCCAGGCATTGGTATATTTGAATATTTCTTTGCCTGCAAAATGCAATGACTGGAGCTAGGCACTTTGTGAGTACCCTGGGTGCAGTAGCTAAGCCAAAGGGCAGTGCAGAGAACTGATAGTGTGTGTAGCCTGCTTTGAAGTGTAGGTATCTTCTGCAAGATTCCCTGATTGGGATGTACATGTATGGTTCCTTTAAATATAGTGTTGCCAACCAGGCATCTTTGCTTAGCATAGGAAGCAACTGGTGAAGAGTCAGCATCTTGAATTTTGGAATCACCAAAAAGGAGTTTAGAGTAGGCAAGTCCAGGTTAGGATGCCATGAATTGTCTTTTCTGGGTACCAGGAAAAATCTCAAGTAGAAACCTTATCCCTTTTTCTCTTCTGGTACCAACTGACTAGCCCCTATGTTTAAGAGAGAGAGTACTTGCTTTTGGGCCTCTGTCCACTGCTTTGGAGGTAGATCCGGCCAACCGCTTGGAGTTGGTGACATGTGGAAGTGAAATATGTATCCTTGGGACACTATAATTAAAACTCATTTGTCCTGGGTAATGAGTCCCCGGTTCTTTGCATGAAGTGCAATATTTCCCCCCAAAGGGGCAGTCAGTTGAGAACAGCTTGGAAGTTTTAAAAAGAAGTCATTGAGACAGTTTACCATAGGGGGAGTTTTATTACTCACAAATTTGGAAGTGGTGGCACCCCACTGTTTAGTCCTATGCGTCCCCTGGGACTGAAGCCTGGGTGCTCTGCTGGATCTGGGTTTGCACTGAAAAGGTCTGGAAGAGGCAGGAAAGGGCCAATTCTGAGAAGGCCAATGCCTACTAAATCTTGGAGGTTGTACTTTGAAAAAGTATTTAACAGGTTGCATAGATTTAGCTTTTTCCTCCATCTTTTTAAGAACGTCTTCTGCTTTGTTGCCAAACAGGTGGCCCTGATTTAAGGGAGCATCCAGTAATTTCACTTTAACATGACCTGGCAAGGATTGATCTTTAAGCCAAGCATGCTATCTAAGTACAGACCCAGTTACTGCAGCCCTGCAAGATGCTTGTAGTGAATCAAAACCACATTGCAATGTATGCTTACCAACTTGTTCAGCAGAATGCATAAAATCCTGTAAATCCTTATTTTCAGCACAATCAGGAGTCAACATCATTTTCTGTTTAAGCAATCCAATAATATGCAGCTGAAATTTTAACATATGAAACTGGCAATTCAAGGCCCTAAAGGCCAAAGTTGCAGAAGTGTATACCTTCTTAGCCCATCTATCCAGCACCCTGGAGTCTCTATCAGAGGGGGTAGGATTTTTGGCAGTAGTAGCTTTAATGCCCTTCGGTCCCTGTGAAATGATTTCAGGATCCGCAGTAGGATTTTTGAAAAGGAACTTGTGAGAGTCAGGAACCCTGTAATATCTATCAGGTTTTCTGGAAGCAGGAGGTAAAGAGTAAGGGGCCATGCTAGATTCCGAAAAGGCATCATCAATGATGTCCAGTACAGGAGGTATAGCTAAAAGCCTGTGCAGAGGCAGGAGTAAGAAATCCCTAAGCCTCTTTTTAGAATCAGAGAAATCCTAACTTTCCCAATGAAAAAGCTCCCTGAGAGTATGCAAGGTTTCACCAAAAGAGAAATCCTCTGGGGGCAGAGGGAGTAGAGTCTTCAGCATCAGAATCCTCATAGGTAGATAAGGGTAAATCCTGGTCATCAGAGGAAACAGAAATTTCAAAATCCTGGTCAGAAGGATCATAAGCAAACTCAGTCCTAGGTCTTTTAGAGGGGGACGATTGGCTTCCCCTGATTAAAGTAATAAGGTCTTCAGTCATTCTTATCATTTGTTCTATAGGCACAGAGGCCTAACCATGCGGTCTAGGCATCAGTTTTCTAGGCATGGTTCGAGTTTTAGGTCTTGAAGAAGAAGACAGCACCAGTTTAATATGCAAGTCAGTAGGCCTGAATATACCCTCAGAAGCCGGTGCCTGCACAGCAGCTCCGGACCATCCAAGGTAGAGACATCCGCATGTTCTACAGTTGAAGCATCTCGCAGTATACCGTACTCCGAATGGGTCTCAGTAGAGGTCTGCGAATCTGAAGTAGCAGGTATCAGGGGCTGTGAAAGCGCCTTACTGAGTACCGGTGAACTGGGCAGCCAGTCTCTGTCTTTATCTTTGCGTTTCTTCGGAATGTCAGTAGTTGGATGGCTTACCGAAGACGTTAGGATAATCGAACTGAGCACCAAAAAATTTAGAAGCGCAAATATACCGACGACAGATAGTTTGTGGTTTAATTTAAATAAGGCACAAAACCGACAGCGAGGTATGTGGTGGTCAGGGCCTAGGCAAGGAATACAGTATGAATGAAAATCTTTATGAGGTATTTGCTTTCCACAAGAAATGCAATTATTTACTTTTACTGACATCAGTTTAGAGCAAGAAAAAGTTTCCCCAACGGGGTACTTAGCTTTTAGTTGAAGACTTTGGTTCTGAAACTCGAAAACGAAAATTTCAGGAGTCGGCCAGCTGGCACTTGTGACCTGCTTCTGCTTTTGGCACCGCATGGCAAGAAAGACTGATGTAATGATGTCGGCTGCATGTTTTATACCCCTGACAATCTGACATCATGGAGGAAGAGACAGCAACCGATGCAGGATCCAAGACTTTGTTAATCAGGTCGACTGAGGGATACCAGCAAAGCAGATAACCGAAATGTAATGACTGCAACAGTGAAATACGAAGAACATCTGTAGTTTAAGGCTGACTCAGTCTGATGCATACAGTACACATAGGTACAGTTTGTGTGGGCTGCCTGGCATCATTTTTAATATATGCATGTATTTTGGAGTAAGGTGTCAGTCCTTAGGGCCCTAGGTTGCCAGTGCATGTGCTATGCATTGTCTCTTAGCCAAAGCCATGGCATACTGGGCATGCCTATGTCTGCCTACAGGGACATCATCATTGGGTTCCTCCTCAGAGTCCTCCTGTGTGTGTGGCTGTGGTGACATAGACACTGGTGGGGGACTGTATATAGCTTCCCTTTGTTGATCCTGCTGCAGCTGTTTCTGCAGGATCATAATGTGTAGCATGACACATACTGTTAATATCTGTGCCCATGTGGCTGGAGAGTACTGCTGGGCTCCACCAGACATATCGAGTCACAAGAAGCTTGACTTCAGAAGCCCAACCCACACTCTATGATGTTCTTAGTTTGTGTGTGTGCCTCATTAAGATGTTCTTCCATGGATGTGTGTGCATTTCTGATGCGTGTTATCATCCACGGTTCCAGTGTGTAGCCAGCATCCCCCAGTAAATGGCCATGGGGGATGTACCCCCTAGCAAACATCTGGTACAGCTATGATGCATGCCAGATATGGAAGTCATGATAACTGCCAGGGCTGCCAGCACACACATTCATGATAAAGCTCTGGGCATTGCACATGACCTGGCAGTTGATGGAGTGGTACTCCTTGCGGTTGATATGCCCAGTACCTCTGGGTAGTGTGCTATATGGTAGACATATTGCATATTGCTGGATCTTAACTCAGCAGTGAGGGGGAAAATTTGCTTGCTGGCATGTTTTAGCATGTGGTAGCATGGCATCCAGGAATTGGTGGAGTACCCTGGATGATGATGCCTGTGAGACCCCTATCATGTGCCCAATTGGTCTTTGTAAGGTATCTGTGACTATTATCCAAAGGGCTACACATATCTTTGTTTCCACTGAGATGGTTCCCCTCTTTTGGCTCTGTGTCTGAGTTGTGAGTGGCAGAGCTCAGTGAGTTCTTGCAGTATGTCCCTGTCCACCCTGTAGAGCTCTACAATCGAAAGTTCATGTAGCTCCTGGAAGGTTACCCTGGGCTTCTACACTCTTCTCCTTCTCTGCCTTGGACTATTGTCAGCAGAAGCAGCAGCACTGACTTCAGCATCTAGCACATACAGATGTAGCAGACCTGCAGCAGCCCCTAGCATTATTTCAGTTAAAATTCCCAAGTCTGTACTCCAATGGTGCAGAGTATGGGGGGAAATCAGATTGCAGGGTGTATGCATACTTTATAGTGCTCTGCTGTCATTGCTGACTGTGTGACTGGCTACCTATGATGCATTCCACCTGTCTAGTATATCATTAACATCATTTAATGGCCCTAGTTTAAGTTAAATAGGGGTCAAGCCTAATTCATATGTCATTGCCTTTTAGATACACTCAGCACTGTGGCATATTGGTCAGACATGCTCTTTGTAGATAAAGAGAGATTAGCACTTAGAGTACACCCCCCCCCCCCATACTTCCAGGCTCAGCACAGTGGCACTCTGAGCAAACACGTGGAAATGTGCACCCTATAGGTAAACAAGGCTTAACACTTAGTGTACACACACCCCAGACTTCTACGCTCAGCATGGTGGTGCACCATGCAAATAGGCACAGATAAGCTTAAATCAGCTTAGAAGTTATTGGACACATTCTCCCTTGATGTCAGCTACCTTTTGTGTGGGCACCATCATGGTTCTGTGCTTACAGGGAGGGGATATGCAGACATGGATACGGATTTCTGCTATTCAGTAACTCCACCTCATTTGCATAGGGATCCATATTCAGACCCTGGAAACAACAGGGTTCAAAGCCCTACCACATTAGCAACAGCATCAATACACCATTGCAGATACTCCACTCAGGGTCCTGTAATACATTTCTGTCACCATAATATTACTTTTGTTTTTCCAAATTTTTTTTTTTTTTTAATGAGGTATGTTCGTGTACTGCGGCTCACTGCGCAAACATGCACCGATTATTTAAAATAAACATTATTTTAACTTATTTAGATTATCTGTCAGACACACAGTGGATAGTTTCACAAATATCTGTATGTGCTATGCCATTTCTGTCCATCTACCTACATTTTTACAGCCCCTTTTGTCTGTCTACATTCTTGTACACAGACTTTTTCTGTGTACACTATGGACACTGACACAGGGTCTGCAGAGCTGCCTATCTGCTTGCTGAATCACTCTCTCTGACTCATTTGCATGGAAATCACCTGCTTATGAGGTGATTTACATGCCACCCAGCTACGTTTACTGAATCTACAACCTGCTTACTTTCATGTAAGCAGCATGCCACAATGCCTACATGGAAAATGAGACTGTGTAGACTTTATTAAATTCCACCCAAAAAGTTATTTTATGTTATATGGGTTATATGGAATGAAAGAATAAATGAATGTTTAAAGCAAAATGGATTTTAGCAACAATATTAAGTAAAATCAGATGGTGGTTATGGAAAAAGGAGTTGGGGTCTAATAGGGATGAAAATTTAGTATGATTGTGTAAACAGATTTGTATATCTGTATATTTGTACATTTGAAAATATTTATAAATTTGCAAATATTTTGTAAATAAGAGTTACTTTTTATATAAATAAAGGACCCATACTCTCGTTGATAAGTGGTATGGGATCTTTTACATCCACCTGAGCTACCACTAACTCAGGTGGGGCCTAATTTTAACTTCTCATCTGAAGGATGGCACACCCTGGAGTGGAACAGACTATTGAAAAATTAATCCAAGTAGCTGGAATGGGAATAGATCTCACAAAGTTCTGTACCAAAAGTGAGTGTCTTACCTGTTGGGCTAATGAGACAGTTAAACAGCACTGATAAAGACAAAACTCATACCAAGAAAATGCAGCAAAATGAACTGCCCAGTTCTCTTATTTCTGGTATGTAGAAATAACATCAATAGAAAATTTAGATCTGAGTGCTTTGAGGCAGCACAGTACCTCTCAAGGATTTTAATGCTTTTTGTTTATGCAGGATTTTATAATTTTCTGAAATGTATTATAACTGCCTATCTACTGTCTCAATAGAAAAACAAATCAGGCTGTTCCGTATTGTTTCATATTACTATAACATCCAAAGTACCAACAAACAAAAGAATTAAAGAAACTGCAAACTTAATCAGCTTTCCATCTTCAAAATAAAGAACACTATGCTACCTCTCATAAGATGGAATAAATGGGCAAAATGTGGAAAGTTTGCTAACAAATTAGGATGGAGCTCACCGCATTCTTAAAATGTTATTTAATACTTCTTTTGCATCATACCCATTTCTTCAACCATTAGAGACTCTTAGGATAAACAGCTCAAGTTGCTACAGTTCAATGGTCCAAATGGGTAAGCCAAGCAACCTCTCCACCACCACTACCACTACCAAAAAACGTAATCATCTCCAGTCAGAATCAACCATTACAGCTAAGACCAGGTTTGCAACATCATGGTTATCATATGATTTGTAATACCAGCAAGAAGAATATTTAACTACAACCTTAGTCAACCTTCCATTTTCAAAATATGGAATAGTGCTCTATCTTGCACAATACGGAACAGATGTGAAAAAAGTGACAATTATTATAACTAGGAAGGAAGCTCAGAAAGACTTATAAAAGGTTATTTGATTCATACGGTCTATCTCTTTGCTTGCCAGAGCAATCACTTGGTTACAGTGTAGAACCTTCTTACACTATTTGTAAGCCAAACATTTATATAGCAATTATAATATACAATGTTTTACCACACGAATAGCTTTTCAAACATTACAGACTTGTGAGTGTGTTGAAAAAGTCCAGGACCTACCACAGACACCCCCACCCCCACATACACCCACACACAAAAAGAGAAAATTATTCTCATATTCTCCCTCAGCATCTCCAGTTACAAATTATTAGTGACAAACAGCTTTAATTTATCTCCCCATTTAAGTTATTAACCTCATTTTACCCCGACTTTGCTGATATTTTTATCTATGACTCACATGTATGCACTTGTATACACACACACACACACACACACACACACACACACACACACACACGCACCACTTACAACTACTTGCATGACTGTACACCTTAGATATTTTTCTTGAGATAAAGTGGATGAAAAATTCATAAATAATGGCCCAGAAAGGTATCTCAACTTGAGGATGTGAAAACCATACAGTGCAGCTCCCATCTGTTCTCTCGGCTTTTTAGCTCAAGAATCAGAAATGAGGAACAAACCCAAGAACAGTTTTTAAATATTTCTCATATATTTT
This sequence comes from Protopterus annectens, assembly GCF_019279795.1. Classification (NCBI taxonomy): domain Eukaryota; kingdom Metazoa; phylum Chordata; order Ceratodontiformes; family Protopteridae; genus Protopterus; species Protopterus annectens. Next base: position 476,815,315 of record NC_056751.1, read on the forward strand.
TATGGAGTTTATGGAATAACAAGCTTTGCATTATCAACCATTTTCTGAAGGATACAAAATCTGAAATTCACATGCCTGTCATTATCTACTGACCAACATCTGCAACAATTTCCTGGAAACCACAAATTTTACAAGAGACAAATCAAAATACCTCTCAAGTTCTTTGCTGAAGAGTTTGGACAAAGCCAAAAATAATGGGGGACAAATAAGGCACATTTTAAATATTACTTTACATATTTGTTAACAAGGTAAACCCAGTAGGTGATGTGTCCCTTATCAAGGGTGACCTGCGAGCATTGTCTGGTTAATTGACTTGCTCATATTCACAAAGTAGACAAATGGAGCTGAAATTATTCTACCCCTGTACCTTTCATTGCAGGATGCAGTTCACTAAAATGAGTGCCAGACTACTCCAAATAATGTAAAATGTAAATAGAACAAGTGTTGCATGAATTTGCATTCACTGAAGAATAAATAACTATGAAACTGTAATTACTTGCACTGCTGACTGACAGTAACCCTCAAAGATTTACCAGAAAATTGAAATTAATGACAGACAGGGCTTACATATAAGGCAATATCAGTGATGTTCTGCAAAGTCAGTCACAGATGAGAGGCAAATTATTTTAGTTCACTTAATAGTTGACAGTACAATGGGTTTTGCCTCAACAACCTTTTTCTGAATTTTTGAACAACAAAAACTATGAAACTCTAATAAATGACATTGCTGACTATAAACCTTAGTTATTTTTAACCCTCAGTGATACATTAGAAAGGTTTGGAAGATAGTGTAGAGGATTAAGGTTGGAAAAACTTAAGTGTTTCCTGTAGTCAGTAGCACAGGGTTTGAGTCTGTCTACCTTCATTTGCCACTGTGTGCCTTTGATTAATTTGCTTAACCAGACAGTGCACCTGAATTGTTCTCTCACTTGTTTTAAAAGATAGAGTAACAAAAAGATCATATGTATGAGGTCAAATATTCATCTGCAGGTTCTAAGAGCAACAGCAAGAGCAGAGCAGAACCATTGCCAAATGGATCCCTGGGCAGAATAATGGACCAGACTCCTGTCCCTGCAACCATACAGATATCTCCACTGCTTTGGCTGCTTCTTCCCTGTTGCCATAAAACATTGTTGAAACCTGTCAGTGTTCTTACTATTTCTTTTTCATTACTTTTAGACGTATCACAGAGATTTGATACTACAAAAATGCTAATAGCTATTTAATGAACAAAACAAAGTACTGTCACATTAAAAACAGACAGCATGAGCAACATTAAACTTCTCTTCCTGCAAATTTCACAATTATTTAAAATGCATCTGTCAATCCATTAAATTACTACAGGTGTCCAAGGATTCATAGTCCAAAATAATATCGTAAAGCACTAATTAGCCACCATGTGAAAAGTATAAGAATTCAAAAGACATACGTGTAATGAATTTGCAGACAGCTTTGGACAGCCTACTGAATGCAAGTGTCTCTTTCTTTCCAGGGACAGCCAAGGAGCATTGAAAGGGGAAATTACTTGGTCAGACTCACACATTATACGCACAAAGACTGAGGGAATCAAAAAGCTGGACTGGAGGAAACACTTCGATAACAGGTAATAGCCATAACTCATGCTCACTAAGTACCAACTTGTTGTAGCCCAGCACAATGCATTTTACACCCTTATGCTTGAAAAGAAAAAAAATGTTACATTAAAAATTCATTCATAGTTAATATTTTAACATTAAATTTGTATACTTTATGTTGTGCAGTTTATTCACAGAGAGATAGCAAACTGTCAACAGTCAGCAAAACAAGTAAACCAAGGATCATACATAAAGAACATGGCTCATATGATGACACCCCTGCTTACTAAAATTGATACTTTCCTTTACACCATATTTGCCTTATTATGCAGGATACACTCACAAATGCATACACTATGTGACCATTAATTACAGACCCTTGTAAGACTCTATATATCCAGGTGCTTATTTGCAATAAAATGAATAAAGAAATACATAAATTATGACTGAAAACTGTTCCAGCTTACTACTGTGAGAACTATACAATGTATCCCATTGTATACCCCCATGCCCCCCCCCCCATCCTTTTAGTTCAAAAATCAGAGAGAAAGACCCAACAATTAGGAATATATTTAAAATATTTCTCTTACGTACTTAGAAACATTTTCTGAAGAACTCAGAGTCTGAAACTTACATCTCCGACATTGTTTAGTGACTATAATCCACAACAATTTGCCAGTAAGTCAAAATATTTCAAGGAACAGACCAAAAGAATTCTCAATTTCTTTGCTCAAAAATTCTGGGCAAAGTCAAAATTAATTAGGGTTGCAAAATGGACACATATGAAATATTATTTTTATCTATTTCTTAAATCAAGTAAACCCACTGCAGAAAGTCATCTTTTCAGAGGTGAAACTCTGAATACTACATGAGTAGTGTCTGAGTGACATTCTCACAGTCACACTGTAGGTAAATATTTTGGAACATAAATAGAACATGTTGGAGGGATAGATGTGAATCACAGAGAATACGACTTCTTTGGAATCATATTCTCATCTACATAAAGCAAATCACTTCTCTTACACTATTCAAATCAAATCTGACATGGAGGAATGGATGGGTATCCACAAATTCACTCATGGTTTAGCACCCTTATGCCTCATGGATAAAGGCAACATATAAATGTTCAGCTCATCTCTGGGCTACTCCTACTTAAAATATAAGGACTAAAAATATCATGGGAATATATGACTAGGCTTCTTAAGAAAATAGTAAGCACCTTGATGGAGTTGTTGAATATCCGTACGTCAAACACTACATATGTAACCCCACGCAAGGCCTTAACCTGGTCTGTGAGATTATTAGAACTTGGCAGGATAGATTCATGTCCCAAAGACTCCTTCATCTGTGGAAAAGACACCCTCTCTGTGTCAAGCTGAGTACCTCTCTAGCTCTCTTTAAGAGGAACCTGGCTGACTGGATGGGAAACAGAAAACACACCCTGGGATCCCACCTGTGTCTCTGCTGGACAGGGGAAACAGGTGCTGACTTTGAGGGAACATGGGCAAAATTCTTGGCTAGGCTTATAAGAGCCTCCAGAGCAATAGCCTAGTATTATCCTATGAACCTATCTATCTTTGGAGTGGGAGGATTTAAATCTGGTACTTTTGGTTATAGGAAGAAATGTATTAAAAGCTCAGAGCCTTAAATGCTAGACAGCTCTAATCCACTCAAAAGATTAACAGAACTACAGCAGGTGTTTCATGGGCATGCATTTTCCAAACAATAACAACTCTAATGGCTGATTTACCAAAAAAAGAAGCTGAGGTAGGTCTGTAGTTACTATGGAGGATTAAGGCTCCATGCTCTTAATGAGCTGCCTCATGATAACAGGGTATTATTCTTTCTAATTCCAATTGTCTGACACTGAGCAAGTCACTTAACCAGAAACCCCTGCCTGGGCATACACACACTCCTTTTGACTGAAACTCAATGGACACGTCTCTTAGCTGCATAAAGAAATGTAGTATATGACATATATATATATATATATATATATATGCTTCCACCTGACGACTGCTACTGCTTTAATAGAGTGCACTCTAGTTCTCCCGAGTGCTAAAAAAGACAGCTGGGAGCCCCAATGCCCCCCTCCAGTTCCACCATGTCAGTACATTACCACGAGTTCAGATCCTGTGCTGGATTAAAGTATGTAGTACAAAAACTGAATATACATCTGACATGCTTGCTTTACCTCTTCATTTCTACTTGTAAACAAATGGAAAAAATGAGTGAATCCAAGCATTTTAAATGATCAGTCACAGTATTTTCTGACTTCCTTTTTAATTTTAATAAATTATATAATATATTATTCTGATGCGTATATCGCTTTTTACAAATGTATACTTTTAAAAATAATTGACTGAGTGCAGTAACTACCAAGCATCCTCCTATTCTTCCTGGGAAAGCATCACTCTCTTTCAATGAAAATTAACCTAACAAATTTCATATTTTTCCAAAAAAATGCTCACTGGCAGGTAGCTGAAACACTGAAGAGCAATGTAATTTAAAGACTAGTCATATGAAAGTTTGTATGTCATCTACAGTGGTGACTACTTCCATGGCAAAGCCTGGGCACTTTTTTTCATTTAATTAGTGACTGTTTTGTATTACAAATATGTGACAACATATAAGCCATGTATACCTTTCTAGATAGCTTCATCAAAACAATAGTTGATGTTTCCACACAGTATTTTGACATCATGGTGGGTAACTGCAAGTCTGGCCTGTGTCTATCAAAAATGGTTCAGTAGTAAGAATTCTCACATCAAGAAAAAATTAAAATGACTTTTCTGACATGCACTTTCAGTCAGCTTAATTTATAAGCCTATGGTAAGCTGACCCTAAAATTATTAATTCATATACTTCCTCTCAGTTAATAAATGAAAACTGTGACAATAGCCCAAGATAGTAAGCAGGGACTGTGAAGAATTGTGCTATGGTATATTTAAAGTGGGAGACAATGAAACAGGTGAAAACAATGTTTTAAACTGCAGAGTCTAATAAATGTGATAATCAGACTTGGAAACTTATCAGCAGGTTGTCATCTAGGTACATAATCATAAATATGACAGATGTGTTTCTGAAAATACTCAGAATGGTTATGGATCGCTGAACAAAGCAAAGCAAAGACCTTCTTGGCAAGGAGAGCTCTCAGACATTCACAATAGCTACAGTGACTGGCCTACATTTTCTGTTTGGGTATTTATTTCAAAGAATATAATAAAATATACTAAAATAACCTATTCCACATTACCACAAAACTAGTACTTTTAGAAGACAGCCCCAATGCAATTCCTGTGACAATGTAACAATGTGGGTGCTTTCCTAACATAAATTAAGATAAATAATAAGGGCATATCAGACCTCTACTGACCTGTAAAAAGCAGTTGTCATTTTTTAAAGAAAAGAACATTTTAATTACCTGAAGTTTTATTTTCTATGTAGTCTATACAATAATGTATAGTTTTGTAATTATGAGGTGTGAATTCCATTGCATCATAACATTCAGCAGGAGTGGAAAACACTTCCCACATTTGAAATCAGAATAAAAATAGTACATATTTTGGTGTGCTTTTTGAGAGACATTTTGGAAACTGCTTACACACTTATTTAATGAAGCTGTAGACAGTGCCCTGGATTTAGTAAAATCCATGTAGGCACCATGTAGAGCCTGCACGTAATGTATCCATGTACACAGCCTTGGTTCCCCCTCAGCAGCGCACCATGCATATTAATCATCGTGCACTGCTGAGGGAGAGCATAGGAACAGGGATATTGAATTCCTGTAGGGAGAAGTGTAGAGGCTACCTGTGGTTGAGGATGCCTGGTCAGATGTTATATACAGGATGAGGCTTCCTGTAATGCTCCCTGCTACTGTTGAAATGCTGTGAATTGTTTCAAATGTGTAATATTTTATTTTATGAATAATTTTTTTCCTGTCTGTATGTTTGTGCAGTGTGGTGTGGAGCACAGCAATGCCAAGCTGTGCTCACATATAGGCAGCTGACACCTGCTACATATCTAAAAATAGAAACTGGATGTAATTAATTATCATAATTGCATATTTATTTATTTATTTATTTATTTTTTTATTGCTGTTTGTGCAGTGTGGCACTCATACATACATAGCCGACAGCTGCCATACATCTAAAAATAGAAACCAAATGTAATTAATTATTTTTGGATCTGTTTATATGTGTTTGCACAGAGTGGTGCAGTGCTTAGCAATGCTAACAGGTAGCCCAGTAGTATATGTGAAGGTATACTAGTTTTCATAACATCATGTGGCTAAATGGGTAGAGTAACAGCTTAATGCTTAGTAGGTCCTGGATTTGAGTCCGTAGCAGTCATAAGATGTCTGTAATTTAAGATATTATATACATTTAATTTTAAAAACTAATTTGTGAAATATGGCACTGCTGTGCCTGGCACTGCTTAAACATGCTAACAGCTACTGCTGTTTGTGTGGTGCTAAGCTGAGCTAAAACCTCAGTTGTGCAAGTTTTTGCACTGTTTAGCTCTGTTTAGCTGATTTGCAAGTTGCTAAGTGATGTGGGGCTTTTTGAATGTTGCTCAATGATGTGTAAAGGTGGGAAAACAGCCTATATTAGGTACAATAGGCTGGAATTCTGCAACATTCTTTTGAGGCTGATTATCTGTGGATATGCCAGGCGATGTTGGAGATGGTGTTTGCTTTTGGGAACAGAGATGGGGTTTTCAGGAGTCCAGGTCTTTGTTGGGCTCCTGGTAAAAAGTTATAACCCCAGACTGATGCAGGGCAGTTTTGAGGGCTCAGTTTGTAAGGTGGAGACCTGGGACTGGTTGGCCAGGGAACCTATCAGTGCTACAGGTTTTCCGTGCACTAGTGAGCAGTGTCAACACCATTATGATGACTTGAAGAGGAGAAAGAGGGAAACCTTGGACACCTGGGTTCAACAGGCACAAGCTGGGAATGCCACACAAGTACGTAAGTATGTTTTCCACTGTTTTATCAAACTGCAAGCTGAATGTCTGCAAAATGGGTATGCATAATGGTGTGCTTCTTTTCCAACAGCTGCAGCTGAGATGCGCACAATGTTGAATCCCATGACGGACACCTGGCCAAGTTGCACCTTGAATGTGGTAAATACGGATTTATTATGTTAACTGTAGTGCAATAAGCAAGAAAGAGTAAAACATTTACTGTAATAAACTATACACAATAAAAAACTGTAGTGCAATAAATGGGCCAGTAGATCTGTAGTGCAATAAATGGGCAATTTAATACTGTACTGCAATAAATGAACAATACCAACTATAGTGCAATAAACAATAAACATTACCAATAACAGTTAGTAAAATGGGGTACAGCAGGATTGTGTTGTCATAACTATTGCAATACAGCTGTATGCATTGCTTGTCTTTGGCAAGGTTGCTGCAGTCAAGTGTAACACTGTCTCCAGGCCAATATCAGTCACATAATGCTTTCTGTTCCTCTTACTCCAGGTAATAAAGGTATATGGGTGAGGTAGCCCACTCTATGGGTAGATATTGTGTGTGAACTTTGCAGACATTTATCAGCAATACCAATAAAGTGTTAAGCAGCTTTGTTGATTCCTAAAGAAATATGTCGTAATAAATGCAGTATGGCTGTATTCCATGCATATGTGTTCTTCTGTCACTGCAGGTAAGTATAACACTGTAATAGTTCTAGAATGCAAAACAAATTCAGTCACATAATGCTCTAATTTTCTCCCACTCCAGGAACAAAAGGTATATGGTTGAGGTAGCCCATGTTATGAGGAGTTATGATTGAGCTTACATTTCACAGACACTTATCAGCAATACCAATAAAGTGTCAAGTAACATTGTTGATTACTAAATAAATATGTCTAAATATTTCCATTATTGCTGTATTCCTTGCATGCCTGTACAAAGTTGCTGCAATCAATTGTTAAATTTTTTGCAGATGTCCCCTGCAGTCACAGCTATTGGGTTCTATTCTCATGCCTCCCAACTAAGGCATGAAGGATATCTAGTTTATGTACTGTACACAAACATGCCTCGCAAGTGTCAGGATTTCTAATAATGTAATTAAAACTGCCTAATCTGTCTGTCACAGGATTACCAGAAAAATTATTACCTGGAATGCAACGTATTACCAAATCTGCTTACAAAACACATCGGTAATTATATAAGTCCACATTATGTGAAAGTGATCTGTGTAGTTGTATACCTGCATTTGTTATTGCTTGGCCCATGCTGACCCATGCTAACAGCTTTAGAGATATGTATGTGTAACATCATGTATAAGAGATTTGTAGTCACTGTACTCAAAACTGACACTACATGCCTATAGAGTATTTATTATTAGTGTTTTCAGGGATATAGTCTGCGTTGTCAGTAATGAAATGTTTCTCTCTCTCTCCCCACCCCTTATCTTCATTTATTTATTATTGTTATTTATTACTGTGATTTAATATTAACATATTTTGTTACACTAACTATATTTTGGTAAAATGTAATTTATTATCGTTATGTTTTATTATGATTCACTATTAACATATTTTGTTAAACTAACTGTTTTATTGGCCTTATAGTTTACTTCCTACTGGCATGCTGTTAACATACTGACTGTTAGGTTACTTCATGTTATTTTACACATAATATACATTAATATGTATTTGGATTGATAAATATGATATTCCATTCAGTTAACACTAACAATGGTTTGGTTATTACTAACCTTAACTTATTGCTGTACCTCATTTACCACAGCACATCTAGGTAGGCTGGTTCTGGCTGAACCACCTACCTTGCCTCATCCAGCCATGGCACCAGGTCCCAGCATGTCTGGGACCCAGAATGGTGGTGCACGCTCTACTTCCCCTGCACTACCTGCAGCGTCAGGTAGTACTGTCCCACTGGACGGGAATGAGCCCCCCTCTGAAAGCGGTGGTGGAGGGGGAGTTGTCACCCTGGCTGAGCTGCCAGTTTGGTATGCAGGATAGTCTTTGGTGGTTTTGACTGTCACCTGCACTGGATTGAGGACATGCTGGCCAACCTGGTGGGACAGCCTCACCCTGGTACTCAGCCTCCACTACTGCCACCCCCTGGGCAATGACGGAGCAGTGCAGACAGTCCCATGGGTGGAGATGTGAGTCACACTGCTGCCTTGTGGAGGTACATGAAACATAGATTCCACAACACCCTCCCTAGCCAAGGTGTTCACCCCTCATGTGTCACACACCACCCCTGTCTGCTGTGTTGTCTGTCTGCAAATGCATCCGCACTTATCCAACTTACCTCCACCCACACCTATGTCCCTTCCCTACCTTAAATAAATTGGGCACCTGCCACCGCCCCCAAAAAAAAAAAAAAAAAATATATATATATATATATATATATATATATATATATATATATATATATATATATATATATATATATATATATATATATATATATATTGTCCCAGGTATAGCTCTTTATTTTGCACACATGTCCACTGGACACATGTAATTTGGTCCAATTGTCTTGACAATCCAGTTATGTTGTCCTCACCGCTTTCTCTGGGGATGAGAGTTTAAAGTCATGTACAGTTTTGGTCAAAGTGCATAGTTGTTGCTGTACAAGAAAAAAAATAGCTATGGTTCTTTCCTACACCCTTTCTGCACATCCCTGCCTGCCTTTCATTATGTTTTTCCCCTGGTTGCATCCATTTTCACCACTTTCCTATCTCCCCATTTTTCTTTTCTTTATATTTCTTTAGCGGGATGCTCCATAATGCACCGCTTCTTGCAGCTTCGCTGTGCTCAGCTAAATAGAGCTATATTAACTATATGTGTGTTTTAAAATTGTAATACACACTTACAAAATAAACACCTGTCCCATATTTTGAACCCAAGACCCCCACATCCGCAGACCACTGCATTAACCTGCCACACCCACACATCTCAATTAATGTAGGTGGTTTAAACAAAACATAGTAATTGCCAGTTACAGTCAATAAGAGTGTTTCAGTGGAGCTGGGCACTGCACCGTGCCATGTAAATCTGATTAAAAAGTAATGGAAAAATGGGAGTGTACCTTGGACTCTGGTGCAAAAGCACACCGCTACAAAGCCAAAGACATAATCATGGATATAATTGAGGCCTGTTATAGCAGATAAATGTGCCCTTTATCAGCAACACATAGAAAGACACTTGCTAATACATTAATGGCAAAATATATGTTCAGCTGGGACCCTGGTGCAGAAATACATTCATATAAAGCCATGCACATACTGATGAATGTAGAAAATGCTTTTCACAGCCTGTATGTGTGCACATATGTCTTCCAAATACAGCTGCTGTAGCAGTCACTTAGTAGCTACTCTGGCTCTGCCTCTACAACAAGGCTGGCCCAGCTCCACAGTTACAGCTACAGCTTGCTGTCCTCCAAAGTGTTCACACTCTCTGCCTATGACTATTACCTGCAGCAGCAGCTGCAGCCTATAGCACACTTATTTCTATGTATAAATTACTCACCCCAGTAATGTCCAACACAACATATCAGAAAGGGCCCCTAATCTACATGAAAGCCTTATATATTGTACTGTGGTTGCATGTGATTGGCTGATGATAGTGCAAATCAGCTGTGTTGGCTGCAGTTAGCATTTCAGAACCAGAAATTGGTTGAGAGGCAGTCACCTGCTGATGAGAACCATGTTAAAAAGGCAAGCAGCTGGCTATGGGGAACTAGTCTGCATGAGACTTTCCTCACACAGTATGCACATATGCAAAATATTAACTATCAGCATATATCATCAGAGAAGTATTGCATTCCATCAGGTATGTAACCATTTTGTTTACATCAGGATGCAGATGTGTGAATATACCTATGGGCAATAGGGATCATAGCAATAAATTGTTCTTAGAACTGTGATAATGACATGTCAACGATGTCCAGATTTGGTACACATACAGAGGATGTGCAGTACCTCATAGATGGAATGTATATTGTCATTGTGGCACACTGGGTTCATGGGATTCCCCATTTATAGTGGTTGTAATCGCACACTGCTATTTGTTTGGCACAGTTGCTTTGACATATTATCAGGGGGATTGGCCCTTGGGGACACACTACAATAAAGTCCAGTGTCGGTAATATGATCATACAGCAGTATCTGTCATGGCACACATGGGAATACCCAGCGATTGATAGTATTCTAGTTGTATCCACATGACTAGTATGTTTGCACACTGTGGAATATGACATGTGTGATCAGGCAGTGGATATTGCCAGCCATTCTGTCCTTGCTGTATCTCTACATAATGTGCTTCCACATATGTGATCCTGACATGTGTTGCCATGTTGTTGTCTTTCAGGAAACATGTATGCATGATGCTGTGCAGCTTTCACAGATGTAGAGAATTAATTGATACTGGAAGGGGTCCGTCAGCACAATGAAGTCCTACTGTCCAAGGGGAGGCACAATAGGGAACAGCAGGAGGCATTGTGTGCTAACCTTGTCTGTGAAGTCAATGCCACAGGTCATCAGAAAAGGACAAATGAGCAGGTTCGACACTGTGCAATGGATATGATCAATACTGCATGCCGAAGAGTGGCAGATGTAGCCAGGGATCATGGTGCCACCAGTGGAGGGCCTGCAGTGGAACCACTATCAGCCTCAGGGGAATTCCTGTCAAATCTAGGCACACATGACAGCTCCCAGGCATCCATCACGCCCTACATCGTGGATGTGGGTGGCACAGTTTCCATTGCAGAAGAGCATGCAGATAAGCTCAGGTTAATCAGCACTACAATACTGTAACATTCAGTGTGCCAGAGCGTACATAGTCTTACATGTATGTTAGGTTTGTCTGTTTTGGGAGGAGAAAGGTTTAACTGCATTTTGAATGTCATACTCAGATTTTGACAACTATAACACTTAACACAGTATCTACTGTAAATGTGAGATATATGGATGTATTATCATGTGGTGGTGGAACATGTGGTGGTACTGACATTGCTTCTCCCTCAACTTTTCACAGGTCTGTCAGGTATTGCATATGCCCACGGTCCTGCTCCTTGTAAGCATGATACTTTTTTGTTATTGATGCATGTTTGCAGCATTGTATTCCATAGACTGTCATCCAAAACTTGCTGCCTGCATTCTTGTACTGTTGGCATGATTGCCAAAGCACAAATATTGTCTGACTGTACACATGTTCGACTCATAACTGTGCCTTGTAGGTGTGACCACACTGATATATGTGACAGCATTGTCAAGACAGTACAGAGTATCATATGTGTCAACTGTGCAGAGTCTGCACTAATGTCAACAGTGTACCTCACTGTTGCTGATGAGATTGCAGTGTAATGAGTGTTTATTTACAAATAACTACAGATGTTAGTGGGAAGAATGCTTTCCTCAAGTCCTGCTATATGAGGTTGGGGTTTCAACAGGTCTGTCATAGTGACAGCAGTGTATAGAGCCTTACATATATCACAACATAGTACTGCAGAGCATAATAGTCCAGGCATTAATGTACTGCCTTTTCCTTTCTTATCACAAGTGACTGGTGGGGGGATTAATGTCTGTCCCCTACACAACCTGATGTCAGTGTCTCCTCAGACTTTGATGATAATGGTGGCCACTGTGTGGCACAGGTGGGGGTTGTGAGGGCTGAAATTGTCCCAGAGGTTGACATCTCTCTTCTGCCCTCATTGTCACCGCACACAGTCAGTATGCCCACACATACTCAGTCCCCAGAGGCCACAGTTATTGGACAATCAGAGGGTGGGAACATTGAACAGGAAAGTGTGGTAACTATGGCTGCAGTGAGTGTAAACACTGGCCATAGTCAGAGACCTGGTGAGGACCCACACAGGCGGATTGACAGGGGTGCTTGTAGGAGGCGGGCTGCCCATCCAACACTTGTTGTAGCTGTCACATAACGGGTCACTCAGCACATGTTTAGGGTCATCATGGGGGCACAGGCACTTCTGAACAGAACACCAGATGTATGCTTAGGGTAATGGATGCAGCACCATCTGACATCTGTGACTACCTCCACCACTTTGGGGACACCCCGGATCAGTTCACTGATGCAGTGGACAGAAGGTGGGTTGAGACAATTTCTGTCTTGGACTACGCATTGTCTGTGCTGGAACATGTGGCTGGAGTTGAGTGTTGGACTCATGGACATAGGTCAGCAACCCCATTGCTGAGAGTTCAAGTGGCTGTGCACAATCACTCTCCCATAGTAGCAGTACATCCAGTACTACAGAGAGGGTTGTGCTGTTCACATCATGTTATGACAGGCCATGGGCTCATGGTCCTGGGCATTCCTGTGGGGGACACGGTCCCAGCAGACAGCAGTCACCATCAGATATTAGCACTACTTCTGACCTTGGGCATGGAGGTTCCAGTGCAACTCTGGCAGAGCCAGGCCCAGTGTTCAGGGCCAGAGATGGGGAACTGTCAACTCTACCATGTATGGTCCAAAGCTGTCCAACACAGACACATGTAGGGCTAGCACTGAGCCTGACCTTGTGCATGCACACACTCACACACCACTGTCAAATGCAGGTCATTTACAGACACACATGGCACCTTTCCATAGTCCATCTTACCGACTTCCATTCCTGACTCACACACATGCTGTCAACATTTGGGTCAGCCTAGGCCTCCTGCACCACGACACAACACCCTGTGCAAGTGATGATACCTGTGCCACATCCCTGTCATCCTTGCCATCGATGCAAGGAAATAAAGGTATGTTTCTAATGCACGGGGTGGCTATATTAGTTAACATGTACTTGTGTAATGCAGTGTTGTTTTCCTATGCCACTTGTAGTGCTTAACAACAAATACTGTATGCTGGCATTTGTCATGAGTGCACCATATACTTTTGTGAACCTTAGCTTGTATGATGTTGTAATGGCTGTATATTTACATGATGACAGGTGTGTCACGGACCTGTTTATGTTTCTGTTTCAGGGGTCTGTTGGAATAACCTATGGATACACAGTGGCAATAAAGCAGCACAGGATGGCATCTCAACACAGCAGAAATATGTCTTCAGCAAGATACAGCATTATAAGTGCATGGCTCCATACATGCATATGTGCATAACAGGCTAACAAGGACAATGGCAGCATTCAGTGTACTCATGCATCCCTATTCTGTGAACAGGTCTGCTACCCTTGATAAGTGTCATCAGGGTTTTGGGAACTAACACATCTACAAGCTGTGGTGATGGAAATGACTCATCAAGACACATATCATGTGTCCAGTACAGACAGTTGCCCGACAACAGTTATGATTGCTGTGCTTTGCATCCCATTGTGTACCCTTCACATGATCTGTGTCACAGCAAATGTATGCTTCACATGCATGGGGGGCCTGTTTCATGTAGGGTGTATGGTCTGTGTTACATACCTGTCTCTCCAGCATGTATTATGTACACCACAGTGATCTTGTAGGCATGTAGAACAGGTGAGACATATGTTAGTACCATCATAGATATGTGGGCGGTACACAGTGGGATCCGACACCTCCTTGTATGGATCCATACACATCCCCTCCAGAGCATTTAGGAGACAGACTATACATGTGCGGTTGTGACATGGCCTCCATAGGGCACGTTATCTATACTGTGTACTGGTGTACCATGGAACCTGTGTGGCTGCTACAGTTGTATGATATGCATTTGTAGTGACATAGCAAGGGTGCTATTGCACACAATGAGAGGTGTGATGACTGCCACATTCAGTATAGTAGTGACAGTCTAGGATTTACATCCCAAACCTATCGATATATGTTTTACAACAGTGAATGCATCCTCACATCTTACCGACCAGTGAAAAAGTCAAAGGCTACTTTACTCTTTGTGTCTATAACTCCATGTGTCATGGTTCAACTGTGTGCGATGTGCAGACATGACAATATTTTGCAGGGGTGGATGATTTCCCACAGGGCAGTATTGCGCAGTCTTTTGCATTTAGTCTTTGTCAGTGGCTCATAGAACAACTGACTGTGTCCTAGGGAATCCTGGATAACTGTTGGTTCTGTCTGGGATTCTGTGACAGCTCCCAATATGAAATATCTTGCTAATGTACACAGTCAGAGTTCACTGACAGTGGCTATGATTGCAGAGAGGGAATAAGTAGATGGGCTACAACAATAATGGAGGATGGTGAACTCCACTGGTGACTAGTGCCACTGCAACATAGGTCTTCCAATCCTACCTTCCCAAAGTATGACTGTCAGATGCTTGCCAATCCACCAGCTGACATAGAACTATGTACATGACATACACAGTTTCCAGCAAGGCCTGCTGGCCTAGTACTGTCACACTCCTTGTCAGGCCATGGTAGGTGGAGTGAGACATATATCCGACATCCATTGCATACTGTAACAGTCAATGGGATCTGCCAGTTACAGTTGGTAGGCATGATCTGGTGTTGAGCAAAGGTGGCAGTGTTTGGTCCAGTGTCAGTAGGTGTACGGCAGTGTTAGTGCTCGTATCTATGTTAACTTCTATCATGGCATTTCAGGAGACATGACTCAGAGATCTGGGGACACCACTTGGCACTACATGCTAGTTGTTCTCTGTGAAAGTACATATTTCAGTTACCTCCAGCATGTTTCAAGAAGAGAGTCATGCAAGGGGTCTGTACAGAGAACAAACAAACATGTTAGGAAGTGTAATATGTACACACTGTTTTGCTTAGTCATACTGCGGTTCACTTTCCCAAAGGATGGTCCAGATCCTTACCAACAATGCCATGCTGCAGTGCCATGACATCCCCACACAGGAGACCAATGTGTTGCATAATGTGTTTACCAATATGGGTGACCAGTACAACAACCCCCAATGTGAAGTCCTCCCTGGTGAGATCTGGCCACAGAACAGTCTCCTTAGAACTACCAACTTGTACCCCCCCCTTGCAGACAATACAGGCATATATGTCAAGAAAGCCATTTATTACCTCCTGTGTGATGGTTGACACAGTGTGACCGCACCTCCCCCATCAGATGGGACAGGCAAGTATGCAGATCTCTATACCCATTCATTATGTCAGTAGCATTACAATTGCATGAACTCAGCTGCATGTGACAGGAGGGACACAGATTCATCATGGGTCAGCAAACATGACTGGTGGACAACTGCCATTAGCAGGCTGTAGAATAACAGGTGGACAATATTGTGTGACAGTTGAGGTGAGTGTGACCCCCTAACATGGAGGCACAACCTCATCAGCTAAAAGAAGCATAGAGGGTTGTTCTGATGTTGTGTAGGCATGATAAGTGCAAAAGTAGCCACTCACACAAAGCAGAACCACAACACACAGTGTAGTTACATGTGTGACCTTAAAGAACAGGCCCAGATTGTGGGTGACCTCATACATCATGATGCCACATATGATGTCATGATACCACATATGTGTCTGTACTCATACCTAACCTGTACTCCCACACTGTCTGTGTCAACTACACTCCCTTGTCCCCACCACATGTGACACATGACATTTCTGCAGCCTGTCCCATAACTTCCATATGTACAAAGAAGTTCATAACTGGCCTCTCATTGGAAGATACACAACATCTACTGCACGTGCTAACATTCCAGGCTGCATCCCGCATGTGATCTGACAAGGATTGCTAGCACCATTGGGAAACCCTTGCAATTATACTGACACCACTGGCTGCACACCAGCTGAGTGGACAATGGAAACTGTTATACCCATGGACAGAAGTGGTGCATCGACTGACCAACATAACTATACACCTCTTTGTCTAATCATACATACATATATGTGTTCTACACACAGTTGACTATACACAGTTTGGATGTGTGACAGGGGGAGTGTGACTGTTACATGTGGTGGACATTTCTGAGGCAGTCACGAAGGACCTGGGTGATGGTACATCAGGGTGTACAAGCCCCTAGACTAAGCCAAGCCATTGGACTATATTCCCTGCTTAGGCAACATGTAGAAAGCACCCACTTAGGCATCCACGATGCTGTCATTATATGGGTCACTAAGTGTCCCATTGATGGCATATATATGCAACATAGGGACATCTGCCTTCAACAGCTGATCTGTAAGCAGCTGTGCTCATCAGGGAGCTGTCCTAGGTCCTCTACTGCTTGGAATCCATTTAACCATAATACATGCAACTACTGACTAACTGTGGCTAACAATGCTGGCTGATGCCTGCAGATTTTGAGCACTCATAGTGTCTCCATGGTGTGCCACTATCCTGCAAGAGGGTATTGCAAACACATGCCTGTTGACATACTAATGGCCATAAATTCCATGCAAATATATATGTAGTATCATTTCCACCAGTTAGACCTATGTACCTGGTAAGTAGCACATCAGTCGCAATATGTGATGTACATACTCAGAGGTGAATGAACTGGGCACACAGACCTGGCCATACAGGTTTACACTTATTGTGCTTCAGATTACCATGTCTCTGTAATGGTATGGCCGGAATCATATGGCATAGCTGAGGTCACAATCACATATAAGTGACATACTCATAACCTCCAAGTACTCCTCCCTTAGCATGCCAATATCTGATTGCAATGGCCATTTGTTAATGTATCTTTCCAAGCAGTACTGGCAACTGCACACAACAGTATAGTCCCTCACAATAACACTTCATGTCTTCAGTATGTGTTCAATGGGAATCCTCTGCAGTGAGTGCCAGTGTCACCTGTATAGACTACTCAGAGGTGATCTGTGCCTTAAATATGGGGCAATGTGTGACCCTGCTTGATTGCATATGCTCCCTATCTGTAGGAGGCATAGTAAATGGACAACTCACTGTAAGGACATTAACCTCATATGCAATGTTAATACTACATGCTTGTGGAAGAGATTTGCCTAGCAGACTTGAACACACTCTTGAAACAGAACCCTGCCTAATGGCACACACAGCACCTCAGTGCACCTCAACACATCTGTATGATTGACTGGGCGACCATCATTTCAACAAAGGGTGCCTGCCTGTGTCTCTCTTGGACTAGGGCAATATGTGCTGATCCTGTAGCTATGGGTAAAAAGATGCCCATGATTGTGAAGGCTGTATGGCCATTATGCTAGTGAAGTTCAAATGTCTTATGGTTCCATAACATGATGTAAAATGCTCTAACAGGCTCACATACAAACATGGCTACATTAAGGCTAGCACCACTTGCAATCACTGCATACAGAGCACACCAAGGCACATACATAGTGCAAGTTGATTGTATTTATATGAGAACATTTGCCTATGTAATGGTACACACTACAGATCACAGTACGTGTTGCATGCAATACACCTCATGTCTGCTAGTACTATCAGTTCAGGACATATTATACTTGATGACATCAGCAAGCCTTGTTGTGGGTAGTCCTTTGGGGAGCCACATCACACACTACAAATAAAATACTGCAAAACCCTACCTATTTTTAAATTACCAAGGTTATCATATTTATGCCATATGGACATACACACACGCCATATAGCCTGGAATGAGATTAGACCCCCTACCTATCTAGTCTTACACACTATAGCTCATAGTACTTATTGCCCATGCCACAGCTTAAGCTTGACACTATACTATCAGCTGGCAGTATTATGGTGGCTGACATCATCAGGCCTTGTAGAACAGGATTGTTTGGAAGCCTGCAGCAAGTTACAGGGCCACAAAGTGCATAACCAGTGCAGTTGGATAGCCCATGAGGTCATGCCAGTTGTTTTGGAGAGGGATACACACACACACACACACACACACACACACACACACACACACACACACACACACACACACACACACACACACACACACACACACACACACACACACACGCACGAAGTAGCCTGTAGTGAGATTAGACCTCCTACTTATCTAGTCTTATGCACTATAGTTCACAGTACTTATTGCATGTGACACAGCCTACGTCTGGTGCTACATTGTCAGTTGGTAGTCTTAAAGTGGATGACATCATCAGGCCTTGTAGGAGAGGGCAGTTTGAATGCCAGCAGCAAGTTACAGGCCCACAAAGTGCATAACCATTGCAGGTAGATAGCCCATGAGGGTATGTCAGTTGTTTTGCAGGGAGGGTACACATACACTCACATGTGCGTCAAGAAGACTGGAACGAGATTAGAAGCCTTACACACTATAACTCACAGTACTTATCACATGTACCACAGCTTACATCTAATACAACACTGTCAGCTGATAGTCTTAAGGTGGATGACATTATCAGGTCTTGTAGAAGAGGGCAGTTTGGAAGTCATCAGCAAGTTACAGGGCCAAAAGTTGCATAATCATTCTAGGTGGAAAGCCTATGAGGGCACGTTAGTTGGTTGTAGAGGATACACACGCATACACACCAAGTAGCATGAGGTGCAAGTAGAACCTCTTTCTATCTAGTCATACACATTACAGCTTACAGTACTTATCACATGCTCCACAGCTTAAGTTTGGTATTACATTGTCAGCTGGTAGTCTTAAGGTAGATGACATCATCAGGCCTTGTAGAATATGGCAGTTTGTAAGCCAGCAGCAAGTTATGGGGCCAAAAAGTGCATAACCATTGCAGGTGGATGGCCCATGAGGGAATATCAGTTGTTTTGTAGGGAAATACACACACACACACACACACACACACACACACACACACACATGCACCAAGTAACCTAGAGTGAGATTAGAACCCCTACCATATAGTTTATGGTACTTATCACACATGCCACAACTTAAATCTGATACTGCCTTGTCTGCTGGTAGTCTTAAGATGGATGACATAATCAGTCCTTGTAGAAGAGGATAGTTTGAAAGCCAGCAGCAAGTTACATGGTCAAAAAAGTGCATAACCATTGCAGGTGGATAGCCCATGATGCCATGTCAGTTGCTTTGCAGTGGGATACACACACATGCCCAGAGTAGCCTGGAGTGAGATTAGAACCCTTACTGATCTAGTCTTACACCACATAGATCACAATATCTATTGCACGTGCCACAGGTTAAGGCTGTTGTATAGGTTATTGCAGGCACAGTACTCAAGCATTACACAAACTAGCCTTGTGTTGAACAGCATCTGTGGCCTGCAGAGTGATATTGCTTTGTACTATCTGCAACTAGTATCCTAGCATTGAGATAACTGTTATTATCCTATCTATGTGTGTACAGTTACCAGTATGGCCATATGTGACTGTTTGCACTTAGCAAACCTGTGGGCAAGAACAATGTGCCCTGTCCATGTGTGCAGTGTCAACATTACACAGGTGTCTGTAGGTAAGTGGATTATGTACTGCTGTGCTCATAGTTTGGATCCTTTGAGCAACTGTATGGATGTGAGATAGTGCAGATTTAATCACCATTATTAGGGTATATAGGACAATGCAGACATCCTCACACATATTTATGTATATAACAGGGATGTATATATAAATGCAGCTGTGTGTGTGTGTATATGTATGTATATATATATATATATATATATATATATATATATATATATATATATATATATTATATAGATATATGGGGAGAGTCTATATATCATTTTAATATATATAGCTCTATATATATATATATATATATATATATATATATATATTGGTATATATCTATTTCATACTACATAGAGGTAGATATACTATGCATGTGAGAGAGAGAGTTAGTGACAGACAGATGCTTATATGTATATGTCTGTATGTATAAACATATCTATACATAACAGGTCATTTTAATGAAGGGACAACAGAACTGCCTTCATTTTATCTAAGTGCATGGGCATGCCCACTGGGACTGTCAGTACTTATACAGTGGCTCCAGGCCACACCCACCTGTACTCCAGTCCGGGATTTTGTGTGTTACAGACAATGACATCTGTCCCTGTTTCTGCTGTAGTGCACTTCACTCAAAATGTCCACATCATTCCTCAACTGTCTGCTGTACTTAATATGTGACTGAAGTTCATAATGTTACCAACACACAGTCTGTAAAAACACCAACATAATAATACTTCACATGCAAAAGATGTGACTGCTTCCAGATTAGAACCATCAACACCATCACCCATGCTAACTTCCCTAGTTCACTGAGCCACACAGGCTGCCCAACAGAGAGGAGTCATTCATCACACAATTAACAGCATCCATGTGTACGTTGCTATTCCTACTGTGCATGTGACATACAATGTGTAATCAAGTTCTATGTTACAGCCCTGAGATTGCCTGGTATGCTGATATACCATTGCTGACTTACTGTTAAATCTGTTATACTGGAACACTGCTGTGATGGGGGTGGGGGGAACAACAGCACATGGTCTGCTGGGTTAGACAGTAGTCCAGATATCATGTGAACCCACTGTTTAACATCCCCCTTGACTGATATAGTGAATATTCCAACCATGAGGCCTAGTGATTATTAGGAAACACATACTATTGGACTGGGTATCTGTAGTCCTATGTGGATGTTACTTCTGTGCACATAGCCCACTATATTTTTGAATAAATGCAGCAGATCCATACATATGATTCAATATTATAGTAATCCTAACAAGTAGTGTGTAGGTTAGAGACTTACCTTGCAAATGCAGCATTTGACAGGACTGTAGTTCAGAGCTGACTCTATGTGATGCAAGCAGTAAACAACCAATACATGGATAGATACAGGTTGTGTTGGTTGCCTGGCATCAAGAATTTTAACATATGTATGTGAGTAGTAGTCAGGTGCCAGTCCCTAGAGCCCTAGGTTGTCATTGAATGGGCTATGCTTTGCTTCTTAGCCAAAGCCAGGGAGTACTGAGCATGCCTGCATCTACCTATAGGAACATCATCAGGGGATTCCTCCTCCATGTCCTCCTGAGACTATGGCTGTAGTGACCTAGGCAATGGTGGGGGGCTATGTATCCCTTCCCTGTGCTGATCCTGCTGCAGCTGTTCCACATGATCATATTGTTTAGCATGGCACATACTGTTAACATATGTGCACATGTGGCTGGAGAGTACTGAAGGGCTCCAGCAGCTATATTGAGGCACCGAAACCATGACTTCAGAAGCCCAAACACATGCTCTATGATGTTCCTAGTTTGCGCGTGTGTGTGTGTGCCTCATTATGGTGTTCTTCAGTGGATGTGTGTGCATTTCTGATGGGTGTCATCATCAACGGTTCCATTGCATAGCCAGCATTTCCCAGTAAATGGCCATGTGAGATGTTCTCCCTAGCAAACTTCTGGTACAGCTGTGATGTGTGCCAGATATGAGAGTCATGATAACTGCCAGGGCTGCCAGTACACACACTCATGATAATCCCCTGGGCATTGCACATGACTTGGCAGTTGATGGAGTGGTTGATGTAGATTCTACCCTATTCACCGGGTGGTGACTTGATGTGTACATGAGTGCAGTCTATGGCACCCAGTACCTCAGGGTAGTGTGCTACATGGTAGAAGTGTTGCATATTGCTGGCCCTCACCTCAGGGATGAGGGAAAAAGAAATGTGCTCACCAACATGTGGTAGCATGGCATCCATGAGCTGGTGGAGTACCCTTGATGCTGATGCCTGTGAGACCCCCATCATGTCCTCAGGTGATCTTTGGAAAGTTCCTGTAGCTAATATCCTAAGGGCTATGCATACCTTTTTTTCCACTGGGATGGGTTCCCCTCTGTTGGCTCTGGGTCTGAGTTGAGGGCAACAGAGCTCAGTGAGTTCTTGTAGTATATCCCTGTCCACCCCGTAGTGCTCTACACTCTCCAGCTCACGTAGCTCCTGGAAGGTTACCCTGGGCTTAAACACTCTTCTCCTTCTCTGTCTGGGACCACTGTTAGCAGCAGCAATGACTTCATCATCTAGCACATACAGATGTAGCAGACCTGCAGCAACCCCTAGCATTCTCTCAGTTAAAATTCCCTAGTCTGTACTCCAATGATACAGAGTATGGGGGGAAATCTGATTGTAGGCTGTATGCATACTTTATAGTACTCTGCTGTAGGTGCCCACTATGTAATTGTTTACCTATGATGCATTACACCTGCCTGGTATATCATTAAGATCATTTAATGGCCCTAGCTTAAGTTAAACAAGGGTCAAAACTAATTATATGTCATTGGCTTTTAGATATACTCAGCACAGCAGTGTGCCACGCAAATGTGCACCCCCCATATGTAAACAAAGCTTAGCACTTAGTACACACACACACCCAGACATCCACACTCAGCATAGTGGTGTGCTTTTCAAAGAAGTGGAAATACATGGCCATTAGCTATCCAAAGCTTAGAAGTTAGTACACACACACCCCTGAAAGGACATGCTCAGCAAAGCAGCACACCACGCAAACAGGAACAGCTAAGCTGAAATAAGCTTAGAAGTCATTGGACACACCCTACCCTGATGGCAGCTACCTCCTCTGTAAACAGCAACATGGTTCTCTGCCTACATGAAGGGGATATGTGAACATGATTACCCCTTTATGCTATTCAGTAACTCCACCTCATTTGCATAAGAATCTGTGCTCACAGCCTGGAAACTACACACTTCCTAGCTATACCATGTTAGCAACAATGCACCACTCTAGATACTCCACACAAGGTTCTGTAATACATTTCTGTCACATAATATTCATTTTGTTTTTTTGCCCAGATTATTAATAAAAAAATAAAATTAATTTAACTTATTTCCTTTAATTTTTCAGACACACAGGAGGATACTTTGACATATATCTGTATGTGGTATGCCATTTCTGTCTATATATCTACATTTTTACAGCCCCTTTTGTCTGTCTGCACTCTTGTACATGGAAGTTTTCCATGTACACTACAGACACTGACACAGGCTCTGAAGAGCTGCCTATCTGCTTGCTGGACCACTCTACCTGGCTCATTTGCATGAGATTTACCTGCTTATGAGGTGATTTGCATGCCATGGAACTTCCTGTGTTGGCATGTGCATGTGCACTGCTCAGCAGTGTTTACTGAATCTAAAACCTGCTTACTTTCATGTAAGTAGAGTAGCGCAATGCCTACATGGTAAAAAGCACTGTGCAGTCTTTATTAAATTACTCCAATATTTCTAGTCTCCCCATGAAATTTCCAGATAACATAACTGTTGAAAAACAGTCTTGGCTATAGTTCATAAGTGATAGCTTCCATGTTTGCATTCTTGTATTATGTAATATCTGAAAGCCTTTCATAGAAAATGTAATATGCAAAAATGAATTTTCTTGGAAATAACATTTTCTCTTTTGAGCCCTTTCAATTAATTATATATTTATTTTGCTTAGAAATAAGCAAATAAGTAATCACTGGCATGAATTAATATTTTATTGCTGTAACCAAATTCCATTTTATAATGAAAACTTCCTACTGCACCTCTGAAGTGCAAAACATAGAATGTAATTTTTTTATACTAAATGCTTAATTTGTTTAATAATATAATTAATTATTAATTCATTTAACATTTCTAAGTTACATTATGTGTTTCAGTGAAGATGTGCCTTATGCAGAGTTATGCTGAAAATTTTAAGGTAAATAATGTTTCTGTCACCCACTATTCCTACTTTCAGGATACATTCTTTCCAGGTGACTTCCTACTAATTTACTACTTTCAGTGCATGATTCACAGCATGTCAAGCATCTCTCCAGTGCTTCCCAGGCACCAACAACTGTGAGTACCAGAGTCTAAAAATGTACTTTACCAGGAAGACAACTGTGCTATTGAAAACTACTCTTTAACAAGGAGCCAACTTTTGAAAAAAAAATGTTTCTATTTTATAATGTGTTAGAAATAATAGAGAGATACTTACATAAGGGATATGGCAATAATGTAAACTTTAGCAACAGAAATCATTTGATTTATTTTTAAGCATACTGCTGTAGAAACTCCAGCTTAAGGTCAATCAGAGTCATTACTGTCTTTTGTGAATGCATTTGTGTGTGTGTGTGTGTGTGTGTGTGTGTGTGTGTGTGTGTGTGTGTGTGTGTGTGTGTGTGTGTGTGTGTGTGTGTGTGTGTGTGTGTATGTGTGTGTGTGTGTTTATCTAGATCTATAAATGTGTCTGTGCATATACATATATCTATCTGTATAGATACATAGATATATGCATGTATACACACAGACACATATACACAAACATCACACATTTCATTGTTTCATTACTTAACCTCAGGTTTTGATTATAATTGTACAAGTGATGTAAGCTTTACTTAGATGAGATACAATGACACTTAGTGTTCTTATTTAGACATTTAACTAAACCATTCTTCCACAGAGTGCAGGTAGATTCCCAGACAGTGCTTTCACTCAAGCTGCTCACACACACTGAGAAATTCTAACTTCTCAGCTTCATCTAGGCTATCAAATTATTTGATATAATTGCTATTCTCTCCTGACATCATACCTTATTTACCCCCCTAGGTTCAACATATCTTCAAGGTTGACAGTTATCTGAATGGCTGAATTCTGTATTCTTGTCATTGCCGTGTCCTCCTTCTTTTATTTGAAACTGATTTTCCATGGAAAGCCAGTGGATTCATGACTGCTCAACTGGAACAAGCATAAATGAGTTTACAGTTTCTGCTTTACAGCAGCTGTGGGCATCGTAATTCACAGCACATTGAAAGATATTGACCAGAATGACAAACCTGGAAAGCTATGGGGAAAATGTGTATAATATTTCTGCTTTGTGACAGGATCAAAAGCAAAGACATTATAACTGCCTTATTGAAATAAATTATGCTTTATTCCCTTTTAGACAATCTTGGTGAACAAAATTACAGGGCATTTGATTTTACTTTTTTGCCTCCCACCTTCTAATTTCATTTTTGTGCTACAGAAGTGAGACTTGAATTTAGAAGTATATAATTAAATTTTGTTCACCTGTTAGTGTTATTGTCCATTCTGAGAAACATGGTAGTTCTAAACATACCTTCACAGAAGCATCTGAATATCATGAGGTAAAAAAATTATTCAATGATTTTAATTTTAAAGCATAAAACTCCAACAACTCAGACAGCCTTAAAAATAATGAAATAATGAATCAGTGTACACATACACAGACACACATGAATACATATGCACATAGATTTACATTATATACATATATGACACTCACAACCCGCGGTGGTGGTGCTGCGGTAGCGTTGTCGCCTCACAGTAAGACGCTGTCCGGTTCGATTCTCAGCTAGATCGTCTTCTGCGTGGAGATATGCGTGAATGGGCGTACCTTCGTTGAAGGTTGTGTGTCAGGCCTAGCAAGCCGGTACGTAAAAATCAACTGCCAATCATTAGTGGACCGGAGTTCCACTGTGGCGACCCCTAACCGGGAAAAGCCGAAAGACACAAACAAACATATATGACACTCACAAATATGTACAGCATATACATTTACACATTTGTATCTTAACAAGTATAGGTACCAATCAAATAAATATTACACAAATATCCAAAACATACATACTTACACACATAGCTGCATGTACCCCCCGTGCACACACATATCTATTAAAGATGGACTATGTGAGTCATCTGCTGCATTCCACAGGATGCCCGAATAAACTTTGTGCCTGAAGTAGACACCAGAAGGAATGAGTCCCATTGAAAGAACATGCTGCTTATCGAAGCCATGTGAGTGCTGTAAGTTAATTGCTAATCTGAGCTCTTTTGATAAGAAATAAGAAAACTTGCTGCAATATTGGTGTATGTAGCCTTGCTCCATAGAAAAGTTGGATAGAATCCACAGTGACTAGATTATTGTCTCTCTTTATGTAATTAAAACACACACACACACACACACACACACACACACACACACACACACACACACACACACACACACACACACACACATACACACACACACACACACACACACACACACTCATACACAAAAATGGTGTCTCACATTTTTATAGGATAATAGGTGTTTACTGGACTAGCCATGCATCCCAAATCTCTGATAAGTTCTGGTATCCTTGATAAGTATAAGAAGGGGCTTGGGAGATGAAACATTTTTAAGTAGGGCCTGGTAGATGAACCATTTATAAGCTGGCTGTGTCCATTAGAGACATAGGTACCAAGATAGGGATGAACTTCCTGTTCATCATCCAATTGCCCAAGTTACTCCTTAATTGAGTTAGGGTGGAACTCTGCTTCATATGGATGGGGAGCCTGTTCCAGGGATGGAGTAGCCTCTGGGATACATACTTGTCTTTCCAGCATGTCCTATTTATATCACAGGCAAGGTTTAAGTCTTTAGAATGGTTATTGTTTTGCAGATATGCAGGAGCTCCATCAGAGTAGGGTCTGACAATGCCTTGTATGCCAGCTATAGATCTCCCCTCAACAGCCTTTAGGAATCAGAATACAGGGATAGAGCCATAAGATGGTTTGCATAGGAAATGTCACTTATGCCCTGTATTCTTTCTGTGAGGATCCTCTGTGGATGTTCCAGGTCTTGGACATGCCTGGTTAGTTGCATAGCAAAGGGGGCATTGTACTTAATGATAGGTCTGATGAATGCTGAATACAGTGGAACAATGACTTCCTCAGACCTAGATGCAATATCTTTGTTTTTAAGTTGCACAACGTACAATGATTTCCTCATTACTATAGTCACTTGCTGTTCAAAGGCTAGATTACTGTCTGTTTGTGTCCCTAATGTCTGACTACTGGGTCAACTCTTACTGGTGTGTTGTCAATATGATAGTTATCAGGAGTGTATGACTTCATGATGGATGCTATTATACATTTCTTGGCATTTCATTTTAGTCCATGGCTGTGGCACCACTTATTTTGTCTGTGTAAGCCTTTCCTGGAGAACACTTGTGTTTCTGGGTGATTTGATAACAGCTCCTAATTTGCAATTATCTGCATATTTAGTCAGCCAGAGGCCATTGACCTTGGCCTTGATGTCAGAGAAGTAAATGCCAAAGAAAAGTGCTCCCAGGACCAATCCCTTAGGCACTCTGCTTGTGACTGGCCTCTTTGTAGAGATGTACTCCCAAATTCTAACTTCCTGAGTCCTGTCAGTGAGCCAGCTGGCTCTCTGCCAGGTTACATAAGTGTTGTACTTAACCTCTTAAGTTTGTCACCAATGCCCGAATGAGGAATTGTGTCAATGGCCTTGACCAGATCAAGGCAGGCAGTGTGAACCATTTTGTCTTCATTCAGTGCCTTGGTGACCTTCTCAAAGAAGTCCACCAGGATCAGTAGGCATGATCTGCCCTTGATGAAACCAAATTGGATTGGATACATTGTCTGGAGGTTTCCTATGCCATTACTGATCATTTACAAGATAATTCTTTCCATGGCTTTGCATATGAGTCTAGTGAGGCTTATGGAACTGTAGTTTATAGGGTCTGTAGATGGCCCACCTTTGCGCAGTGGGATGACTGTTGCTGTTCTCCATTCATGAGACATGATGCCTGTTTGCAGGTTACAGTTAAATAGCAATTCCAGAGAGCCTTGGCAGATCATGTTTTATGCTATTTCGAATGCATCCTGGGATATTATCTGGGCCCATTGATGCAGTATTTTTGGCTTTAAAGAGAGCATTAAGGACCTGTTCCCTGGTGATAGCAGGCAAAGTTATATCTGATGGTATTTCCTGAGGGAAGGCTGATGGGAAGAGAGGGGTAAAGTTGGAACTGAACTTTACAGCCAGTAGGTTTGCTATATCTTCTGGCTCAGTATAGGTGGCTCAATTTACAATGATCTCTGAACCAATTGTGTTTGCCTTTGAGGTTGAGGACATAGCTAAAGATGCCCTTATGGTTGTCTTTGGTCTGGGTGGACACATTTACCTCAAATTTGTCTTTGGTATACTTTATTTGTCCTCTGAGTTATTTGTTTAGTTTGATGAGACTGCTTTTATCCTGCTGGGTGCTGAACCTCATCATTTTTGCCATGGTTTTCTTCCTCCTGTTATACAGCCTATTGAAGTTGTGATTCTACCAGGGTAGCTTGTTTCTTGAGTTGGTTCTGTACTTCTTCCTGTTGGGTACAGCTGCCTCTATGCAGCTGTTAACATGCCTGTATTGGGTTGGGTTTCTGTGAAAAATTCTGCATAGGCAGTAGTGTTCTCAAGGTTTATTGGGGCTTGAAATTTTGGGAGGTTATCACTTAATTGTAGGCAGTTAGCCTTAGAGTAGTTCCTGAATATTCCAGGGTTAGCTGGGGTTCCAGGTTTTATCTTTGCTTCAAAGGAGACCATTTTGTGGTCTGACCATACCAGAGAAGACACTACACTAGGGGTGTGCAGCACTCTGCCATATTAGTGAGGACCAGATCCAGTATGGTTGCACCCCTTGTTGGTGTACTGACAGTCTGGTCCACGGAGCTTGTGTTTACAAAATCCAGGAATGTCTGTGCCTGTACATTTGATGTCATATATAATTCCCAGTTAATAGTAGGGTAATTAGCGTCACATTTGAATATGGCATTGGGTTGGATGGTGAATGTCTCCAATAAATTTAAATGCATGGTATGGGTTTCCTAGATTATAGAGGGGGACCTATAGCTTGCAAGGAAGTGGGATTGGATTTTTCCTATGGTGAACTGAACATGGAGAAGGCCAAGTGCATTGCCCTGTTTGGCCAGCCTTAAGGTATACTTATTTTTAATTTAAATTGAGACACCTCCACCTTTAGTCCCTGTCTGTGGAGTAGCTGGTCTAAATGCGTGAAAGACATTATAACCTTGCATCTGTCGGTGTGCTGTCCACAGATTTAAACCATGTCTCAGTGACCACACAGAAAATAATCTTCAATACCATCTTCAATTGATGAAAGAGTCATTGGTGTATACTAGGCTAATGACCTCAGACAGCTGTTTTAAGACCTAGCCATGCTTCCCAAGGTGAGAATCAAACCATGTACTTTGTGTCTTTATGGTAAATACCTTAACCATTATGCCAGCCTCCAAAAATAGCATAACTTGTAATATTTGTACATTTTGTGACTGGGGTTAGAATCCCCTGACATTACATATATGTTACAACAGCATCATGCCAAAAGATTTTAAAAATATGAAACACTTCACAAATTTGTGTGTTGCCCTTACGCAGGGGCCACTCTGAGCCATGCTAATCTTCTCTGTATCATTCCCATTCTAGTATATGTGCTGCAATACTAGTAACTGAGAAATACTAATGGAAATGAAGTTTTCTTGCAGACCTTTTGTCCAGAGACACCTGTGGGGATTGGGAAAAAATTAATGACTTATGGAGAACAAGCAGTGTTACAGGTGGTTTAGGAAGGTTTAATTTATTAGGTTGAAGTCGACTGAGTGATAAGCAGGAAATGATATAAGGATGGGTGTGGTTTTCTGTTTTATATTTTCAAGATGAGTATAGCTGGGCCTTTTGGCATGCTTTTAGTGTAACCCTCCCTCACTTTCCTTGTTGTTTTAGGAGACTGAAGGTGCTATCAGTCTGTCTTGCATTATGGAGGTGGAGTAATAGGGGCTCAGGAGGAACCACTCTTCTGATTCTTCCCCCTTTTGATGGCTGTTTCAAAAGTGAGTGATGGTACACTGCTTCAGGAATATTTGGTTATGTGTTTTAGTGAGTGGTGGGATTTGATACTGCTTGTATATGGGATTTGGAAGGTGAATATTCTCATAGCTGTAAAAAATGTGATTCTGTTATTGGATGTATTTTGATTAATGTACATGTTCATGATTATCTGTTGTATTGTATTAACTGGTTTATAATTAATTAATTGGGCGGCGCAGTGGTGCAGCGGTTAATGCTGTCGCCTCACAGCAAGAGGTTCTCCAGTTCGATTCTTGGCTGGGGTGCCTTCTGTGTGGAGTTTGCATGTTCTCCCTGCGTTCGCGTGGGTTTCCTCTGGGTACTCCGGTTTCCTCCCACATTCTAAAGACATGCTTCTGGAGCATTTCTCCCCGGGCCTCAGCTGAAAACAGGATCTGTGGAACCTAGTCGGACATTCCCGGTCAACAAATGTTAAATAAATAAATGAAGCTTAGGCTTTCAGTTTGTTTCACTCAAGTGCGTGACAAATAAATACATAAATGAGTGCTATTCTGTCTTTTAATGCTATGTGCTCTGATCACTAGGCAACAAGCAGATTCTTCCAGTCCTAGTACACCTAGCATTTGCAGGACAAACTTTAATCTGTGGTAATTTATGTTATTAAGGCGCATTCCTGGGATTCAAAGACATGCTTACTGTGATGGCGATTATCCTGCCACTGTTTATTATTCTGGCTGAGCTCATTACCAATTAACAAAGTAAAAACTTGCAGCCTAGGTGTAGCTAACAACTAATCCTGATTACACCAAGATCAGGATCTGCAGTGAGGAAGAAACAGTTGCAGCAGTGGCTATTGAACTGGATGAGTACAACATAATCAGTGTGCCACGCAATCACAGCCCTTAAGGCAAAATAACATACCCAACCCACTAGTAATAGGCGACTCTATAGTCAGGCACACTGATGTCCCACTAACTAGGCTGGACAAGGAGAAGGTTACAGTTAGCTGCCTGTTGGGCGCCTAGATCCGCCACATAACACAAGCAGTCAGGTCACTCCAGAACAAGTACAAATATGACTCTGTCATTGTTCATGTTGGTGTGAATAACCTGAGACGTACCTCCCTGGACTACATGAAAAGAGACATGGAAGAGATCTCTGATCACGTAGCCCAGGCCGGTATGACCTTGACCTTGAGTAGCATCCTGCCCCTGCCCTAACCAAGAATGATGCCACAGTATAAAGAAAAAATTATCAATTTCAACAATTTGCCTAAGTTTCTGATGTCATTCAAAGGGGATCCAGTATCTGTCCACCTGGGATGGCATGCTCGACAAGCCACGTTGCTTTGCAAGTGATGGCTTGCACCTGTCACCCTTAGGCTTTCGAATACTGGCAGTCATTTGCCGCCCCCATAGTGCCTTTTTTAGGCAAGGCTCAAAAGACAAACCCACCACCGTAAATAGCACAAGTAACCAAAAACTGAGGGTAATGCTACTCAACGCCAGAAGTCTAAACCTCAAAATGCATGCACTCAAGGCACTCCTTATTATGGAGAACATCGATATCTGTGGAGTAACAGAAACCTGGTTTAAGGCTCCAGAGAGCACCCCATCACTACCAGGCTATAACTTATACCATAATGTTTGGCCACAGAACCTGGACCAAAACACAAAAAGCAGGGGTGTATCCAAATTCATCAAGGATACCCACACCTCCAGGTTAGTGGCACAGCACAATGCCTCAGAGATCATCCATGTGCAACTAACAATGGGCAAAACTGCAATTCAAATTGTAGCTTGCTACAGATTACCCACCATGACCCAGGACCCCCATTCCACGTTTCTGGAGACACTGGAAAATATGAAGGTCCTACCAAATGCCCTAAAATTGGGTGATTTCAATTACCCAAACATTAACTGGGAGAACTACTCAAGTACTAACTCCCATGTCCAACGCTTCCTAGAATTTATAAACTCAAATGCCCTGGATCATCTGGTCAACACCCCCACCAGAGGTGACAACATATTGGACCTGGTCATTACCAACATGGGTGACCGGTGTTCTATATCAGAGGTCAACCCCTCGCTGGTTAGATCAGACCATAGACTAATCACTCTGGATATCCACATTATGCCCCCACCCCCAATCAAGGAAACCACCATGAAAAACTTTTCAAAAGCAAACTTCACATTACTTAAGACCGAGGTGGAAAGGTTCACAGCCCCCATGCTAAAGGACAATGCTGTCCAAGCTGCTGAATCCCTTACAAAGCATTCTATGAGCACCTGCAAGAATGCATGGATTGTGCTATCCCAAAGAAAACCAAGACTCACTCCTCCAAGAAAAGGAAACCAGTCTAGTGGACCCCTGTCATAAATAAGCTATACAATAGAAGGAGGAAACTAGTACAGAAAAGAGTAACATCCCAAGAAGGAAAGACATCCCTGATCAGTATCAGCAAGAAACTATGATCCCTCATAAAATCATCCAAGGCTAGCTTCAAAAGAAAAATTGCCAAGGACTCCAAAGATAACCACAAAACGTTCTTTAGCTATGCCAAGAACCTAAGTGGAAACTCTCAGATCTGCTCTGAGTTAGTGCAGAATGGCACAAAATACACTGAACCGACTGATATTGCCAATATTCTGACAGACAGGTTTAGTGCAAACTTCACCCCCCTCTCACCCTCTAAAGGGCCCATAACCATACCAGAAGAATGTAGAGCCCTGGCAATCACTGACACACAGGTTAAAACAGCCCTATCCAAAGCAAAAAACACAGCTTCAATGGGACCAGACAGTATCCCAGCCTGTGTCTTACACAAGTTCCAAAATGAACTAACCCCTCACCTAAACACACTGTTCAAACGCAGCCTCTCTACAGGCTACATACCTATAGAGTGGTGCACAGCAACAATTATCCTGCTCCATAAAGGTGGAGCCACAAAGGACCCTTGGAGCTATCACCCTATAAGCCTGACTAACCTGGTCTGCAAGGCTATGGAACGCATCATCATGGAACTCATTAACAGAGACATTGGGAACCTCCAAACATTGGACCCTACCCAGTTTGGCTTTGTTAAGGGCAGATCATGCCTACTAAACCTGGTGGACTTCTTTGATATAGTTACCAAGGCTTTAGATGAGGGAAAGGAGGTCCACACAGCCTACCTAGACCTTGCAATGGCTTTTGACACCATTCCCCATTCTGGTATTATAGACAAGCTCACCAGCCTGAACATAACCCCCTGCGTCACGAGATGGGTTGCCAACTGGCTCATGGATAGAACCCACATGGTGAGAGTTGCAGGCTCTAGATCCAACTCTAAACCGGTTACAAGTGGCGTCCCCCAGGGCTCAGTCCTGGGACCCCTCCTGTTCGGTATATACTTCTCAGAGGTACAGGCAAGCACAGGAGGAGTATGGTTGACCAAGTTCACAGATGACTGCAAACTGGGGGCCATAACTGACTCTCTGGCTAATACAGACATCCTCCAGAAGGGTCTCACTGAGTCCGATACCTGATGTCAAAATCATGGCCTCAAGCTAAATGCCAAAACAGGCATAGTCTTCCCCTTTGGAAAAAACAAAGTACCCGTGAACTACCACATACGTGGTAGTCCCCTAAATACAGAAAATGTAATAAGAGATTTGGGGACCCAAGTAGACAGTAATCTCTCTTTTGATAATCATATTAACAAGGTGGTTAGGAAATCCTTCTATGTGGCTCACCTAATCACAAAAGGGTTCTCATCTAAAACCAAATAGGTTATTGTGCCCCTCTACTCATCACTCATCAGACCCATCATAGAGTACAATGCCCCAATTGGGATGTACCTTACAATACACCTGCAACTGCTGGAAAGACAACAGAAGTACCTCACCAAGAGGATTACTGGCCTCAAACAGATGCCATATGCAGCCTGACTAAAGAAACTCCAGCTGTATGTACTCGGTTGCATACCGCTTACTCAGAGGTGATCTCTGGTTGACATACAAGGCCATGTCCAACCCAGAATTGATGGACATGCTCCACCTAAAAAAAAACAAATCCCCAAGACCCACACGTTCTAGGGATCTAAATCTCACCACAATGATAAATAGGAAGTGCTGGAGGGATAGATTCCTGTCCCAGAGACTTCCCATGATTTGGAACAGGACTCCAATCTACATTAGGCAGAGCCTCTCACTAACACTCTTCAATAGAAACCTTGACGAGTGGATGGGAAACAGAAAATTTACCCTGGGGATCACTGCAGTGGCTCTGCTTTACAGAGGTACAGGGAACTAATGCTCTGCTGGACAGAGGCACAGGGAACTCATCTAAGGGGGCAGCAAAAGCCAACACATTCTGGCTACACTTATAGATGCCCTTGGGCAGATAGCCTAGTACTTACCTATGAACCTATGATCTATGAACCTAAATATAAAGAGGTGTGTGTGTCTCTGTATTTGAACATGCGCTAAGCAGCACTAAGACAAGAAACTCTACTTTAAAAGGGCCACTGCATTGTTTTAAATTGATTTTTTTGACCAAAACAAGGGCTTGCAATTGGAAATTAGGATAGCATGAAAAGGTGGGGTAGCAAGCAGATGGAAGCACAAAAGGGAAACAAAATAAAAAAATGTGAATTTCAAGGAGAGGGGCAGAAAATGTGAGGGACTGAAATATAATACTTTTTTTTTTTGGCATATTTGTTTTTCAGGGGGGAAATCCAAAACCGAAAGCATCACTTCTTCTATGTTTTTGTTTTTTTTTTTTGTTTTTGGCTATGCTTTTGAAAATGCTAGCTAATGCAGGAATATTATAGATTCTTCAGGACATTGAAGTACCTTAAATCAGCATCAAGAATAAAAAAAAATAAAAATAACTTCTTGATAAGCAGGTCTAGGAAATTGAATAAATAGAAGAAGCAATGGTTGACCAAGAAATGAGGGTAAAGGAATGTAAGCTGCAAGATTACATTTTTTTTACATTAGAGATGGATTTCCAAAAGTTAGATGATAGAGA
Organism: Protopterus annectens; assembly: GCF_019279795.1. Taxonomy (NCBI): domain Eukaryota; kingdom Metazoa; phylum Chordata; order Ceratodontiformes; family Protopteridae; genus Protopterus; species Protopterus annectens. The sequence continues at coordinate 476,850,375 of NC_056751.1, forward strand.
AAATCATTGTGTGCTCTGGTATGTGATTGTCTAGTAGAGAAAGATTGGAGTTTATAGGTGGACTATAAAGCACATACCCCACTTTATATCATTAAAGATTCATAGGTTTATAGGTGTGTACTAGGCTAATGGCCCTGGAGCCTTTATAAGCCTAGCCCATAGGATTACTGTGGCATCATGCCACCCAACCTTAGTTCCCAGTGCCTCTGTCGAGTAGAGCCACTGGAGTGATCCCTGGGATGAATTTTTTATTTCCCATCCACTCATCAAGAATTCTCTTGAAGAGGGCCAGTGAGGTGCTCTGTTTGACATGTATGGAAAGTCTATTCCATAGCATGGGCAGTCTCTGGGCTATGAACCTGTCCCTCCAGCATGTTCTGTTGATTGTGGTAATGAGGTAGAGGTCTCTGGACTGTATGGTGTAGAGGGATTGGGATTTCTTTAGATGTAGCATTTCTAATAGAGCTGGGTCAGACATGTAAGTCAAGCAGAGATCGCTTCTAAGTAGGTAATATGAGACAGAGAATAATTGGAGTTTTTTGAGTCTGTCCATATAGGACAAGTGTTTAAGGCCTAGGATCCTCTTTGTGAGGTACTTTTGTGGCTTCACCAGTTGTTGCAGGTGCCTAATGAGGTACATGCCAAATGGGGCATTGTACTCGATGATTGGCCTAATGAGAGAAGAGTAGAGGGAGATAATGACCTCCTTCTTCTTGGATGCAAAACCCTTAGTACTGAGATGTGCCACATAGAAGGATTTTCTGACCACAGTGGCAACGTGGTGGTCAAAAGAGAGGTTGCTGTCAACCTAAATTCCCAGATCTCTTATAACGCATTCTGTGTTCAGTGGACTACCATCGATGTGGTAATTCATGGGAACCAGGTTTTTCCCAAAAGGGGATGACGACACATTTTTTTGGCATTGAGCTTAAGGCCATGGTTCTAACACCAGCCGTTGGTCTCAATGAGGCCTTTCTGTAGGATGTCAACATCACTTGGGGAGTTAGTAATAGCTCCTAACTTGCAATCATCTATGAACTTTGTCAGCCAGAGTCCCTTCGTGTTGGCCTGGACTTCAGAGAAGTAGATACCAAACAGAAGAGGAACCAGGACTGAACCCTGTGGGACTCCACTCATGACTGGTTGGCAGTCTGACTTAGAGTCAGCTACTTTCACACTGTGGGTTCTATATGCGAGCCAGTTTGCAACCCATCTAGTGATATACAGGTTGATGCCTAACTTAGTGAGTTTTTCTATGATTCCTGAGTGGGGAATGGTATCAAATACCTTGGCCAGATCAAGGTTGGCTGTATGAACCACCTTGCCTTCATTCACAGCTCTGGTGACTGACTCAAAGAAGTCAACCAGGTTGAGCAGGCATGCTCTACCCTTCATAAAACCAAAATGTGTGGGATCCAGAGTTTGGATATTCCCCATATCCTTGTTTATTAGGTCCATGATGATGTGTTCCATAGCTTTGCATATCAGACTCGTCAGGCTAATGGGGCGATAGTTCCTAGAGTCTGTAAATGCTCCTCCTTTGTGGAGAGGGATGACTGTAGCAGTGTTCCATTCAGTAGGGACAAAGCCTGAGGTGAGGCTGTGGTTAAAGAGAGCACACAGGTGAGATGCCAATTCACTCTGTAGTTCATGTAGAACACTGCCAGGGATATTGTCAGTTCCCATAAAAGCTGTATTCTAGGCCTTGGACAAAGCAGAATGGCACCAAAATGAAAAAAAAAAGTAACTGTAAAACAATTTTTGTTATTAGTATTTGTATAAAACATTACATAATATAAACTACATGTTATATATTGAAGCAGTTTTTATAAACCACATGTTATATATTGAAGCAGTTTTATGCAGTGTGTAGTCATGGATCTTTTAAATGTTGAGTGGAGTCTTTTCAGTGACTGCATGAATTAAAGAATTTAAGGTAAAAATGTGCTTTTTACTTCATAGACTTAGACCATTGTGAGACAGGTTAGGTTTAACCTACTAATGATGTGTTGTTGTGATAGTAATCCTGCTCAGTATGAAAGGAACCGCAGGTTCAGACATTTGGTGTATGTGCTTGGCTGAGCAGCCAGTGGTGCGAAGCTACCATATGTGGGATTATGACTGAATGCCTCTAAGTCAGAATCCCACCTAAACATAACGATACCACAGCGCCGCAGATCTCAGGTTGGCTAGGGATAGCTGGCTGTAAGGTTGTCGAGGAGCACTGATCGTCACTGGGTCATAGCACGGACAGAAGGGGGCCACCTCTCTTCAGGAGTGCACCGCACGTTCATGTGGAGCCTGGTGCTAAATCCTGAAGAAAGGCTGGACAAAAGCAAGTTTAAGTAAATATGCTGTGATCTTGGGCTGCTGGGTTGGGGGTGGGATGTAAAAGTGCACTATTATATAATATGTAGAATTAAGATATTGTAATGTATTAATTGATTTCTAATTAGTAAAATGTTCACAATTTTTACAAGGGAGAAGGCCTAGATTATTTTCATTGGCTTAAGGTATAATCAGGTATATTTTTGTAAGCAAGTAGCTTGAAAAATAAGTAAAAATGATGAACAGCATTAAAAATGCTAAGTTTCTTTCATTTGCGAAGATATTAGCTTTAGCTACTAGCAAATGTCCTTTGTGAGTGTCAAAAAATAAAAATGATGTAATTTTTCTGCAGGAATTGCCTCAAAATGCTTCTTAATTGGCTGAAAAAAGGTCTGAAGGATAGTCAAACATAATGAGCACACATATGTGTGGCACCAAAACCAGCAGATCTAGAGCAATCATGTTCAATAACAGTGTAGTATCTGTCCAAATAGAAAGGAGATGTGTTCAAAACAACACATGTAAGTTCCATGGTACATTACAAAGATGTAATATTATCTGTGGACAATGATTATACACAATTACTGAGAAAGCAAAGAAAATCTATTTGGAGTAAAATGCTTGCATTGCAGAAATAATAGATCATATTCACTATTTGTAAGTCCTTAGTGCTGCAATGAATATAAGCATGCAGGACTTTACTGATCCTATTCTTGGTTTGGAAACACATTATAGGCAAGGATTGCTCCAGCCAGTCATGATGACATATTGTGCAGTGACACCAGCAGCAGACTGCACAAAGCAGCTTCCTCAGTCTTCTACTAAAGCTCTACTGTCCAAGCAAAAAGAATGTTATAAAAAATATCATTGACCCTTCAGTAAGACCAGAAAAGAAAATGTCAAAGGAAATTAACATATAGTTTGCTGGAACAACCAACATGTATCTGTCAAGTGTATATTCAAAGGAAATGTGAACTTTAAGTTAATGTTGGACTGGATTGCCAGGCATTATGTAACTTATAGCATTACAACCTATTTTATTTGGTATGTGGAAATGAAGGTGTTAAGCATGTTTCAAATATTTAGTAACAAGTTTATTTCAATTTCTGAACTAATAAAGCAAGGCAGGTTATAAGGACAGGCAACATGAATGAAGAAGGAAATAACATTGCTTCCTAGCATTCCTGAGACCAATAAAACAGATGCATTGGCAATTTGCTGCCTATAATGTTGTCTTCTCAATGTAGGTCTGTCAGTCATTATACAAGTAAATATCCTGTAATATATATCAAGCTTGATTATTTTAGATGGAGGGTGGCTGTCCATCATTATCTACCTGTTTAGGTTATATAGGAGTAGACCCCATGCTGTTATTATACATTCTTAATCTAGCAATGTTTCTGCTGACATGCCAGCTGGATGGAATTAGAGGAAATAATACAGTTAAACAAAGGAAATTTCATAGTTTTATATGCTATTTCAATCCACAGGGAGGAGTATAATAACTGCTTCCAAGATTCCTTCTTTCCTAACTTAAGAGAGCCAGTTTACTCTTGGCAACTGGTATCTCCTGCTTCAGAGTCTATGTGCTGAGCTGATGTATGTGGATTTCATTCCCACCTACTATATATTGTGCCATTAGTGGTGATTTGGGGTGTGTGCTGGTTATAATGGTGAGCACAGTTCCTATGATGCTTTACAAGAAAAGTACATATAACCAACATTGCGTCCAGCAGTTACTGCAGAGGATCAAGGCATTGAATTGCTAATTAACACCTAGGTTAGATTCCTTCAGCCTTCATTTGCCTACTGTGTGACTTTGAGCAAGTCACTTAATTATACAACTGCTCTGGTGTCATTGTGAAACTGGGCTAGGCTGCTGGGTGGTCTCTTGCCTGCATACTTAATAACTGCCTATGTACCTCATAAAATATTTTCCATGTTCTGTAACCAGGAGCGGCCTTAGGTCAACTGGTGCCCTAGGCAAAAGGGCTTCATGGTGCTCCCCCACCACACCACCCGGTGCCCCCATCCTGGTCTACCTTCACCATATAAATACTGGAGAAGTGCCCTTGCAAGAGTGGTTCCCTAGGTGGTCGCCTAGTTGGCCAATGCCTAAGGCCGGCTATGGCTGCAACCATTTGATAGTTAAGACTGCAAGCAGCCTCAGACAAGCTCCATCTGGAAACTTAAATGTGTAACAGGCAGTTTGGATTTTGAAATGTGTAATTAACAGTCATTTTGCTTGTTGCTCACAGAATGCTCCTTTCACACTCTGAAGTAATAAAGGAGACAGCATGAACTTGGGAGCTGTCAGAAAGAGTGAAGTTAAGGGGAATGCTTCATTCCTCATTCTCCACTTGTTACCACCATTGCTTAGAGAGTAGAGTTAAGGACTGATTCATAACTCTCTGTCTGTTACCACTGTTTTACTTCCTTGCCATTACTTTGTCTTGGTATGGGTATAAACATATCAAGGTTTACTAGATGTAACAGGTCATGACTATATCTTTTATTGTTCCTGTTTTGTTACTATAACTAGATCATGACTGAAAATGTGTCCTTGTGGTCTAATCTTCTCAAAATTAAAACACATATATAAATAAAGAAATGAATCAATCCCAGACATTAAGTTTCATTATGGTCTTTATGTAGTGAAGCTCTGAAATTACTGCTAAGATAAGGCAGTCTAGAAGTATTGTGGTAAGTAGTCCAACTGGTTATTAATGGGGCTGGTTTAGATTAGCTGATCTTAGTTTTTGATTCTTATCTTTGGAGCTTCTTATGGCTGAGTTCCTTTTTAATAAAGGTTTCAACTTTTTTAAATACCTGGAGCTATAGTAGTTGGATTGGTGTACCTGAGGCATGCTTTTTGCGGGGGGTTGTTGGAGAGTGGTGCCTATACATATATATCTATATCTATATCTATATCTGTATCTATATATGTATCTATACACAAACACACACACACACACACACATATATATCATATATATATATATATATATATATATATATATATATATATATATATATATATATATATATATATACGTGCATGTGTATATCTATCTATCTATCTATCTATCTATCTATCTATCTATCTATCTATCTATCTATCTATCTATCCCTGGAGCCATAGTAGTTGGATTTGCAGTACCTGAGGCATGCTTCTTTTTGGAGGTTGGTGGAGAGTGGTAGAGTTGTGCCTATATATATATATATATATATATATATATTTATTTATATATATATATATATATATATATATATATATATATATATATATGTGTGTGTGTGTGTGTGTGTGTTTGTGTGTGTCTGAAACATATAAAGAACCATATATCTGTATTACACGTATATGTATGTGTGTGTCTATCTATCTATACGTGTGTGTGTGTGTGTTGCAATTAAAATTCCCAGAACAAGTGTAAATCTTACTATCAACTCCTATAATTATGAGCTTGTTGTTGAGAATGTATTTGCATTCCCTACAGGGATCATTTTGAAACATTCTAACAGGACAGTTGAGAAATGTACTAGACATCTCTGAAGGCATTGTAAAGTCTAGCTTGTAGACTTAGTTGCAATCAGGAGTGGCCTTAGGTCAGCTGGTGCCCTAGGCAAAAGGGCTCCACGGTGCCCCCCGTAACACCACCTGGTGCCCCCATCCTGGTCTACCTACACCAGATAAATACTGGAAAAGTGCCCCTGCTACAGCGGTGCCCTAGGCGGTCGCCTAGTTGGCCTATGCCTAAGGCCGGCTATGGTTGCAATGTAGTTAGGCCAGAAGTAGTTACACTGGAATATCCTGTAAGGAGAGTTAGGTTATGTAGTAGGTTGGATAGAATTCACGGTTTCAGACAGTCTTCTCAGAAAACCTGCCAATTGCTGGGTGACAAGATAAAGAATAATGCAGCCCAATCCATGCCTGCGCTCCTGTTGAACAGATACACCACAGTAGGCCAGAAAAGACTGACAATATCACTTTCTTTTGAAAAAGTCCAAGTGACAGTACATTCCTTGATTTAAAAAGTGTATCTTCTAGAACAGATGGACTTTAGTTGTGTACATGTATATGGAAGAGGAGGGTCTATAGTAAATCAGCGAGCACTTAAAAAAGCAAACACTGATTTATCGACGCTCTTTCAGCAAAAGCTGAAATCCCGAACACTTGGAACAGCGATTTTTTTCCCCCAGGGATAAAAATTGCTGGGCTGTTTTCGGGACTTGGCCATTTCCTCCACTGTGGTGCGATCTCAGAATTGGTATATTTGAGTAGGAGTTAACGTTTTGAAGGTTTTTTTTTTTCCTGTGGAACAGCGATATTTTCCCTAGGGAAAAAAATCACTGTTCCGAGTGTTCAGGAAGCTTTCGGTGAAAGAGGGTTGATAAATAGGTGTTCGCTTTTTTAAGTTTTCGCTGATTTAACATAGACTCAAAGAGGAGATGCAAGGTAAATTTTTATGTGTATGTACATCAGAATATTAAAGGCTGCAATCATATTTTTGACATATAATAGTATTGATGATTCTTAAGCCAAATAAATGCATATTAAGTGTGCCATCATATAACACAATATATCTTTTTATAGATTCTTCATAGTCTCTAGATGCAGAGTTTATAGATAATGGTGACCAAAAATATTCATCTGAATTAGTTTGCCTTTGTAAAAGGGAGAAATGCATACTACTGCTAAGAGTGCAGTGGGAGGTTTGGAAGGTTGGTATAATGGTTAAGGTGTTTACCTTACACACCCAAGATGCAGGGTTTGATTTTTTTACATGGGGTAATTGGCTAGAATTAAAATGGCCCACAAGGGCCTAGTACTGATCTATGAACCTAGAAAAACATTTAAATATCAATGAAGATGAATAATTGCTATCGCAGTTTACATGCTGAAAAGTATTTGATAATTTGAAAAGGTATTTAGACAGCTTGCCAGGCATTTTATGGCAATATTATTTTTCTCAGCAAGCAATGCATTAGTACAGGCAGTCAAAGAGAGAATGATAAGGTAGTATAAACCAGGGTTAAGGACACAGAGCATGAGGTAAATTAGTTGTATATAACATATATGAACTGTTAGGTTTGTTCTTTTGAGTATCTTATTATTATTGCAGAAATTTTGGACTACCCTCATAATAAAGATAAAACAAAGTTTATTTGAATGGGTTGTACACCTTACGCTAGAGCAATATGGAGTACAAGTTCACATATGAAGGTAACATATATGCATTAGTCTGGAGTACACCAAACAGGAAACAATGTCATCGAACAATAAAGAGGTCAGACAAATGAACCATAAGTACAGATACCATTATAAATTATTATAACTAACACTGGAATAGAATAGTTTGAAAACCTCTCTTCCTAAACTGCTATAGTTAACTTAGTCCTTGGCCAGAGGACTTCATGGACTGACCCTCCAATAGATGTAGAAAAACCTCTGTGCATATTCTTTCATTATAAAGAACTCAGTTAGCAGCATAAATGCACTGCAGGGTAGATAGGGCATTCCATGCCTGCAGATTTATATTTAAGTAGTGCACATAAGGAGTGGAAATTACGGGTGAATATAATGGAAACATGGCTAATGCCATCTTACCGGGTACTTTAGAAGAAGATAAATTTTGCAAAACTCCTAAACATTGAGTGAGAAAAGATCTACTTCTGAATCTTGAAATACTGAAATATCGAATTTCAGTATCTCGAGATCAGAATACCAAACGTCCAGAAGAAGAAAAATGCACAATACTGATGTGCAAAACATCGAAAAAACAGAATACAAGTAAAGATCCAACCCTCCAGAACATAAAAACATTAAAACAAAGAAAGTCAAAACAAATAAAACTACCATATGTTTTTGCAGGGGGGCAAGCTCCCATGCACCCCCCATGTGGGGGGCTATGCCCGTCACACTCCCGCTACTTATATATATCAACTCCAAGGGTGCACTAACATGAAAAAAACAAGCCTACTTTTATGCACACTACATGCCCATTGCACACTGTCATACTTACACCCACTAGAAACTCACACACTACACATGTACAAAAATCATCACTTTCAACACTTTCACTCACACACTCTCACCTGCCTACCCTAACCTACTCCTAAAACATTCCAAAAAACTAAAACAAACCACATTTCTACCCAAAACTCTTACTAACTACAAACATATCTGAATCTCCAAACATAACCACACATCGGCCGCCATGTTCACAACCCAGAAACATCAAAACCTTAAAGGTACAGTACACTATGAAAAACAGACCAGACAACAACTACTGCAGATTCAGCAAACTCAGATGCGACATTATGCAGTTTCGCACAACTGCACTTTTGTCATACTGGTCTAGAGATACTGAAATTCAAAATTTCAGTATTTCGAGTTTCAGAAGTGGACACGTAAGGAGGTGGTAAAAATACATGATCCATGTGAATTTCTTCATTACATCAGCAGAAGAATACGGGGATCTAATATATTTAATTGGACTGCTTTTTAGCATATGACAATACTGAGAGCCCATTTCATTGAATAGGTATGAAACTGCAAACTTTTTGACCTGAGGTACTTCATACCTCCACGCAACCTCAGCGCAAATTACAACATTTGCAGTTTTAAGGCTATCTAGTAGATCAGGCTCATACAAAAGTAATTAACTGAAAAGTGATGCAATCAAAAATATAAATATCAAAGATGTTTATGCTGTAAATCTTTTTTAAGTAAAGCTTTTAATACTCGGATTATTCAGCTATCAGAGTGACTGACAACACTTTTTCTGCATGAGGTAAGACCCACACTCCCCTATACTGGAAACTTTGCTCCCGGGGCTTCCTAAACTAATTTTACTAAATGAGGTTTCACAACATCTTTGGGTGAGTTAGAAAAAGTCTGACAGTCCATATGTCTAAACAGTTTTGATTGATCAAGATTCTCTGAAACTGAGTTGCTGACATAAAAGTAAACCCACCAGATATACTAAAGTGATACAAGCCTAAATAAGAATAGCAGTGGTTTACTTGGTATTTGATATGCTCACTGCAGATGATGTTTTTTAGGTTGGCAGTTCACAGTTAGATTACATTCAAGAATCTTGGTCCAATAGAGATTGATCTTAAGGACATTAATAAGAATAGACTAAAGTCATTTGAAGACATCAGAACAGAGTTTAATGTAATTCATAAATGATTTATATAAATATTTGAAATTTGTCATTTCCTCTAAAAGAAATGGTGGAATCAGCTTGGGCACTGGGTTCACACCAAATAGTTAGAGGATAATATCAGCTCTTCTGTTGTCCTTGATGATCAAAGCTCTTACACTCTATCAGCCTTCCAACTCTGAAGCATTGTAAGGACCATGGTAGACAAATCTGGAAACCAAGCTGCAGGAATAGAATAGACAGAGATGAGGTTGTAGACTTTTAGAAGTCTGGCCAGTAATACCCAGCTAGAAACCATGGAGTGGAGAATAATGCATCATTGTTTTCTAAATCCATCTTAGTTAGCAAGAATGTATTGAGAAATGCCATCCTACCATGTGGAGGCATAGAGAAGACAGAGTAATGACGAAAGTGTTTTCTCTATATGTTTGCCTTGCTCCTGGCTAGGGAAAGGTCTATGTAGGCTATGCATATGCTGGTCTTCTGCTTTGAGGCTCATTGGCCCTATGCATATTTCCTATACCATCCAAACTACCAAATATAAGCATGCATTTGTTAAGGTTTCTTTAGCTAATATGCTAAAAGTGCTTAACATGTTTGTAGTAATCTAGCAACTCCACATTGTTGTAAATCATAGACAAAGCATCAGCCATGGCATACAGGGCATTGCCAGACCTCACTTTGAGGCACCTCCTGCATATCAGTAAAACAAATGGCACCAGACTTAACCATTCTAAAGACTTAAATCTTGCTTGTGATATTAGCTCATTACCTCCAAGTAACACCTCCAGGTGCATCTGCAGTCAACTCCCACTGATGTCTCTAGGCATCAAACATTGCTTGTTCATGTTAACATCAATAATTTCAAAAACATGCTATTTACAGGATTTTAAAAGATTTAATCTTAAAGCTTACACAATGGCAAACTCAGCTGTATTATTATTTGACCTCAGTCTAGTGCAGGTAAATATATATTAACTGTTGATTTTATGATATTAATTTATATAGTTATAATTTTCACATTTTTTCTAAATATCTCAACAACCAAGTAACATAGACAGAACTCCTTAGTCTCATATGTATGCCCTCAGGTAGATTAATAAAATTCTGCTGACAGTACGCGTTTAACAATAGTCGTTGGTGAGATATTATAAGTTGTTTACAATATATTACAAATGTAATTGTTACTGTGTTTACTGTTACTTATAAAATTTGGTTTAAGACCTTGAACCTAAATAATACTACCATTATAAAAACACCTTTTGCTGAAGAGTTTGCCATTTATACTTCTTTCATAACCCCTATGGTTCCAGAGACATGAGCATTTGTTTGAAATGTGAGGACGTAATTTGATTCTGTCAAAAGGTTTAGGCTCCGTCCATTGGTAGTAACAGTGTGAACTTCCTGAGCTCCAACAGAGTGAATGAGTTAATAGGACCTGCTGGAGAGGCAGGTATATATCCCAGAGATGACCCCATCTCTGAAACAGGCTCCTCATCCATATGAAGCAGAAAAGCATAATGTTCTTAGCAAATTACTAAAAGCTTAGAAATAGACAGGAATGAAAAGCTAGCAGTACATTATGTTGGCAGTTAAAAATATTTGCTAATCAACTTTCTATGGGCAACAGAAAGGTACAATACCTGTACATGGTCTATGTAAGATGCATTTCCTTTTTAAGACACATATAATGGAAGTAGAATTAGCTAATATTTATTCAGACCTTAGAGCCATCTATCTGAAAAGCCATGTCTGGGTGGGAATTTTTTTTTTTTTTGGATCTTTAGCATAGCATTTAGATTTGCTAGATGTGGATGCACTTTCTCTATGATGAATTGTAGAATGGGAGAACATGGGAGAAAATGATTTAACTTTATGTACTCAGGAGCACACCAGTAACATATAGTGAATCATGGGTCTCAGCAATCAGCACAAGAATCCAAACATATGTTTAATATGGGTCTACTTTGTTTTGTTGACTCTCATTTCACTGAATTTCATGTCACCCTGACCACATCGTTGAAAACACAAATTACTGAAAACTCATTTCACTGAACTAAACTTAGTATATATGGCACTGTGCTGAGTACTGTAAGGCAAGCAAAAGGTATATGCCCTTTTCCCCACTGTAGTGCAATCCTGGAGTTAGTATATATACTTGGGGGGAGGGTGGGTGGCACAGCCCCCCCCCCTACATTGTTTGTTTTATATTCTATTTTACCAAAAACATCAAAACAATACATTTTAAACAATAGACATGGATAGTTACAATACCAATGACTAACTCTCTACAGAAGACACTATGTACTCAAACTAAATGGGGGACTATGCCCCCCACATCCCATAATGTGGAGGGGCCTGCCCCCCACACACCCCTAACTATGTATACTAACTCCAGGATCACAGTACAGTGGGGAAAAGGGCATATATCTTTTACTTGCCTTAAAGTACTCTACACAGTGCCATATATACTAACTGCAGTTCAGTGAAATGAGATTCAGTGAAATGAGTTTTCAGTAATTTGAGGTTTCAGTGAAGTGGTCGGGGTGAAATGAATTTCACTGAAATGAGATTCAACAAAACAAAGCAGACCCGCTTAATACATGAGATGGTTCCTTAAGGTACTGTACCCGGCATAAGTACTATACTAGAATTGTGTTTAAAGCAAGCAAAATGTGACTGTCAGTTATGATCAGTGTGATCCATTTTTTATGGCAATGAATTGCAATCCTGAACAAAATACATAATTGCATTTGCCTGTTACCTATGACCTTATTTTTCTCATTGCCTTTTTCCTTTTGATTGATTAATCTAAACAAAAAAAAATGTTACAGAAGAAAAGATGTATGCAGAGGGTGTAGCTGTATCTTTTTTTAATCCCAAGATGAAGCTATGAAACCACTAATCCTTTTCAACATGACTTTTGCTCTCTTGTTCTGGTCTCATCCTGAGAATTTATGGGTATCTTCAATTCAGGCAGCTAAATGACCTTGTAAACATAGTCTGTGGTGATATAAAGACAACATCTAGGTAATGACAATAAAACTAAAATAGTGTTTAAAATGCATGGTGGTAAAAATAACAGACTGCTACCATAAACCCAAAGAAGCAGCATAGATCAATATATGAAAATTATTTGATAGTCAGTAGGTCAGTGCATAATTTAACATCACTACCATCTAGTCATTAATAAAACAAAAACATTACCACTATAATATTTATCAGTAGACCAAGCATAAAAGGAATCAGATTATTGTAAGGTTTCTGAAAGTATGGACTCTGGGGCAATGTCTGAAAAAGTACTATATAAGGCAACTAAAAAAAAAGTGCCCATTGGTCAGTCAGTCAGCCAGTCATAATTAGTATGTAAATAAGCAGAATCACACTAAGCTTAATTTGTAATATGCACATATAAACCACCTCAGAATTACCTTAAGTGCCAACTTGCATTAGAGAACAAACAGCACAGCTTTGACTAGAGTAAGGCACTGAAATTATCAAATTAAGTGATTGCTTTAATTAACTAATTTGTTAATCAGATCAACCCACAATGCTGAAGTTTCCTTTTATAGGGACAACACGATAAAACAGTCTGGTTACCTAAGTGACTTGCTTTTAGTTGCACAATAAAGCTCATCCTGCAAATATTTTGCATGCTATATTTCAACAATTCTTTGCAATATAAATATTATAAAATATGCCTTTTATTTATATATCTTTAACTGCATTTTTTGCATGGAAGGAATTAAATATTTCCAAAGAGAATACAAGGTAGATGTACTCCAATACATACAACGTTGTTGTTGTTGTTGTGTCTTTCGGCTTATCCCGGTTAGGGGTCGCCACAGTGGAACTCCGGTCCGCTAATGTTTGGTAGTGGATTTTTACGTGCCGAGTTACCAGCCCTGATGCACAACATTCAACAAAGGCATGCTCATTCACGCATGCCTCCACACAGAAGACGCTCTAGCTGAGAATCAAATGGGACGTCTTGCTGTGAGGCGGCAACGCTACCGCAGCACCACTACCGTGGGTTAAATAGTTAATCATGAAAATCTGAGCTGGTTAAATAGGCCACAGAGACATCCTGCCTGCAGTGCTAATGCCTCATGTCTAGAGTTTCAGTATGTATCCTACATAGCCAATTCTTTTGATGAAAACAAATTATTTAATTAGTGGTATATTGCCTTTTATGGAGTAACATCTGGCAGATTAACCAGTTATATATGCCATATAACTATTGTTTCAAACTCAGCAGTCCACACAAGTGTAAATGTGGATATGAGGGCTAGAAGTAAGAGAAAATACAAAGCACCAGTTCAACAGTGTCCAAATCAATCATATATTATAGGAATAATGCAAAAATACATTGCCTGATGTGTGGCAATCACAAAATGACTCACTAGACCATTGGCCCAAAAGAGAAGCAAAAGTCTACATATACAGTATGTGGTTTGAGAACAAAACATTGTCTAGAAAGGAAAATAAAAACTGTAAAATTAAAGTGAGACAAACTGGGGACACAAAATGTTTTAGCTTTGTTCCTCCACTCCATGTCTCATATGTCAGGATTTTTAAAGGGTGCATTTCACAGTTTATAAAATGAGTCATATGCTTTAAAATTAACTTATGAATCATTTGAACATGTTGCATGTTTATATTGCTATAGATAATGAGATTTCTCCAACTCCCACATTTATATTAAAGAATGGCAACTTAAACAGCATGAGGAGAAATCACTTGTGTGACTAATTTGAGATGGCATTGAAAAACAGCCCAAATCATAAAGTGCTGACCAAAGAGAAGGAACAGAGCATCAAACACCTGCCCACAATGCTTAGTGGATGGTTAGTGGTGGGATGACGGAGTGTGGCATTAGTTGTTCTGTAGCAGCAGCATTCCTGTTGGAGACTTAGTAAAATACTGTAAGGCCTACTTATTTGACAGAGAGTATTTTTCTCAGGATACAGTAAAGCTTGTACAGGTGTATGAGCTGACTGACTAATGGCACAATGAAGAATAACACCTGAGCAGATTAAAAGGAGGTTTGCACAGGAAAATAATCTTTGGCCTTAAACAAGATAGCATCCGGGAACATGAAATCCATCTATCAAAGCAAGGGGAACCAAATTCAAGAATATATATTTTTGGAGAGGAGGGGATGGTAACCTGACGTCAGTTGGAGAAAACAAAATGTATAAAGTGCATAATATATCCTTTCACTAAATGGATCCCAGTTTTGGACAATAATAACTAGCACTATCACAATGGTAGAATATAATATTCTCACTTATGTAAAATAATGTTCTCACAGTAGTAAACTCTGACATTATATATTGGTGGAAAGCAGCATTCTCAAAACAGTATAATACAATATTGCACGGCACTGGGCTGTATATAATATTTTCCCAGTAATATACTTTGGTATTATGTAATGGAGAGAGCTATACTGGGATACGATGAGGCATGTGCCTCACCTGTGAAATAATGTTACCTTGTGATTGCCTGTTTAAATTCTCCGAATATTTTTTTTTTACATTGCATGACTGAAATGGACCTATTCTTATGTCACTGCATAACTAAAGTTTGTGAAATCAGTATTACTTCAGCCTTTTTTATTAGCCAAGGGTGCTTTTATCAACACCTGCAATGTGCCCTGAAGTGCTACCTCCTTCATTTCATATGGTGTTGTATTGTTAGCATATTTAAGTAAAAAGGAAATCCTATTTGTTAACACTGTAGGCCCTGAACATGCAGTCCCTTTCATAGGTTTATAGGTTGATACTAGGCTATTGGCCCTTGAGCCTAAACAGGCCTAGCCATAACAATTCCCTGGATATTTCTTCCCACAATATTTACTTCCCTGGACCCCTGTCTAGCAAGGTGACTGATGTAATCCCTGAAGTAAATTTCCTATCTCCCATCCAATCGTCAAGGTTCCTTTTGAAGAGGGCCAAGGAGGCGCTCTGTTTGACATGTATGGGCAGTCTATTCCAGAGTATGGGGAGTCTCTGGGTCAGGAACCTATCCCTCCAGCATGTTTTTGTTTATTGTGATGACAAGGTTTAGATCCCTGGAGTGTGTGGCTCTGAAGGATTGGGATTTCTTTAAGTGGAGCATGTCCAACAGCTCAGGGCTTGACATGGCCTTGTATGTTAAGCAGATATCGCCTCTGAGTAGACGATATGCCACAGAGTATAGCTGGAGGTTTTTTAGATGGTCAGCATAGGGCATCTGCTTTAGGCCTGCAATACTTTTAGTGAGGTATTGCTGTGGCTTTTCCAACTGTTGCAGATGTCTTGTGAGGTACATACCAAATGGGCATTTATCTGTTTAATTTAGCTGCATGGTAATATAATATACTTATTTCTATCACATTAATTTATCTTAGTAGTTCTGAAGTGATTACTCTGTTCATCGTTTTCACCAATATTCTAACATATTGGGTCGTATTTACTTTTTGTGATATACTTCTTTCATGTATCTTAGTATGTCTGTCCATCTCTATTAAATCAATTAGATCTTCCCTAAGACCATCTTCCTCCTGCCTTAGATCAACATCCTTGTTTTCTGTTTCATATGAATCTTTAACAGTGAGTTCCAGAACATCATTCTGTGACTTATCTTCAGATGCATCCTCCTTCTTCTGCTGTTCCTCCATATGTCCAGTCATTTAGCAGCATTATCTGAATCAGAGTTTCCACTATTTCCTACTCCTTCCCTTGTTGTGTAACTTCAACTAGACTTTCATGTGAGTCTCCCACAGAAGGTTTTAAATATCACTCTGTGGGTAATCCTCTTCAGATGCACCCCATGCCATGCACTGCTCCTCTATGTGGAATGTGACAGGTCCATCATAGTCTAAAAGTGCATGTGTTGGAGTTTGTATGCTAAACCATTCACATTGTCGATGGACCATCACTTCAATTTCTGTTTCATTTCTGTCTCACTAACCCTTTTTAACATTCTTTCTTTGTAATCTTATTTGTATTATGTGAAATTTGTCATATCTGTGTGTCTCTGTCTGCACTTCTTGATTTTGGCTTTCTTTTTTTGAATATATATCACACCAAATCAGATCTCTTTTTCTTTCCTATGTCCCTTTAACTATGTTCGACAACCTTTTTTGATTTTTTATATTCTTTTCACTTCATATGCTACTTCTTTTTTTCTAGGAGACCCTATGATTCTTCATCTACATAATATTTTTCTTGATCTGCTTCACTGAGGAATTTAATGTTTTATCTGTAGCTTTTGTACAATTATTTTTCTTTCCTCTGATTTCTCATACTCGTTAACCATATCCTGTCTGGAACTTCTGGGCTTATTGTTTAATAGTAACAATTCATAATTTCTTTCAACAGATTACTTTATCATCTCTGTGCCTGTTGTTTGGCATGTCAGTGTTTGATTTTCATGGACTAATTCCTTCTACAACAGGAGCACCACCCTCCACTTGAGCATAGGTTAATCCTGTGGTATGAATTTTTCCATGTCTGGAAGATTCTATATTGTATTTTTTCCAGCCCTGGCACCAGTGCATACTCCAGCAATGGACATGTATTTATCCAAAAAACAGTGCACCCTAAAGTTTGTATTTTGTCCTACCATTTTCCCTGATATATAAAATATAGTCTGTATTAGTGTCATTTTTGTGAGATTTTGTAAAAAAAACACACACATCACATGAAGGTACTTACCAAAACTTAATGGTGAATTTAATTCCAGCAATACATCTCTCCTTTTCTTGATAAATGTATCTCTCTATTTGGACCCCTCTTGCTGATTTCATCTTCCCACTCAGACCTCTTCTTTCTCATTTCACCTCTCTATTTAGACTCCTCTTACTCTCTTCATGTCTGCATTTGGAATGATGACTGACATGTAAAAGTGCAAACATATCTTAATAGTTTGCACTTCCAGACACATTAATTTGCTGAGTTTGCCACAATAACTTTTGGTTTTCCACTGCAAGGTATCCTCTGAGTAGTGCTTTATATTTCACTGTTTACAGCATCCTGACTTAACAATCAAACCAATAGTAGGTTGTCAATATCTGCTTATAAAAAGCCAGATAATAGAAAAAAGTGTCTTTATACTAATAGGGCTGATTACATAAGTGCTGCCATGCCTATGTTATAATTATTTGCCCCATTCCCAGGTTGAAAACTTGGAAGGTATTCTAGTATATATATATTTTAGTGTTTTGAATTAGATTTTTTCCTATAGACTTTTGTTACTTCATATCTGACTACACAACATAATGGACCAGAATGAAGGAACCTTTGCACAGTTGCCAATATATAGTTCATTACAAGTGAGAACCGTAAGTCTTTTATCCAGTAGGTATTCCCCTCTCACTCCTCCAAAAACATATTTCTGCTTTGAGATTTGGCTTAAACAAATTCAATTACTGAATAAGAGTGAATATTTTAATGTAAAGTAATAACTGTGACTACAAGGATGTATGACTATTGTACAAAACATTCAAGTATAGACTTATCTGAAAATGATTTTGTGCTCTTGTATTATGGGGATTCATGTCTACAGTTCCCCTTCACTAATTTCAAAAATGTTTGAGTATTAAACTTTTATAGATGGGTGTGCTAAAACAATTTATAGAGAAAAGGGTTCAACCTTCTTTTCAAAAATAATGGCAGTGGTCTGAAGTAGTGTTTTCAATTATCCAGGCAGTGATATAGCAAGAACAATAGTGGAACGATTAAATATCAAATAAAAAAATAATAATCTGGGTGAGGCAGCAGGACTGGATGCAATTACACTTGAACTATACAATCTATTTCCTCAAAGAAAATCTATTTCTACTGGTAAAAAATATAAAAAGCAGCTGTCACTAGCAGATAACTATTCATTGATTTCCCATATTTTAAAATCGGGACTAATAAGATTCTAGTTTCCT
The DNA here is from genome assembly GCF_019279795.1 of Protopterus annectens. NCBI lineage: Eukaryota > Metazoa > Chordata > Ceratodontiformes > Protopteridae > Protopterus > Protopterus annectens. The sequence goes on from NC_056751.1 coordinate 476,868,792, forward strand.
TATATAAGCATAGTTCATTGCTTAATCTTGACTTCAAAATCTTTTTTGGGACACTGCCAGCCCAGCTTTCTGGAATTTTATAAATAATTATATGTCACTTGAAAATATTAATATGATTTATATAGAAATGTGACACTGCCAGCCCAGCTATCAGGAATTTTGTAAATAATCATATGTCATCTGTATATAGTAATATGATTCATATGCTTGTTCTACAAATGTAAGATAACTGTTATGTACTGAGCTTCAAGAATATAAACACAGTGTACCCTATTGTAAAAGAACAGAAATGTATATAAAGTATATACCTGTGCAAATGTATGTTTTAATAGTAGAAACTGGAACACGCAGAGTTAACTTGCAAAACTTCAAGAAAACAAGTTGAAAAGTAGAGTGTTTTACAATTGTGTTATCTCACTTTCAGTGCAGCAAGCAAACACAATGTCTAGAGCAAGAGGTTTTCCTATTGTTTTGAAACAAAAATAATTACTAGGTTTCAAATGTAAAAGTGTTTTTATTGCTCTATGACTTCCTAGCAGCTGCACACTTCTGAGAAATATGTATTTTTGACACAGAGGTATTAAATTCTAAGTATCTGTTTAGCCTGGGAACTCGAATCAGATGACAAAGAGAGATGTTATCTGAACTAACCACACAGTAATGTTGATTATTAATTTAAGAACTCTGTCAGAGAAAGACTGGGCATTTTGTATCTTGTCTTGGACCTAGCAACATCCATCATCTGCATTTGCTATGTTCTGTAAGTAAGTTATTTAGGGCATAGTGTCTTTTAGATATAGATAGGAATATAGTAAAGATTAGTTTAGATGTTTTCTGTATTTATTTGAGACTCTCCTGCAATGTTGTTTTAACATATTTCCTGTGATTCTGAACTCTGTCATTACTGTGCTGTTTGAGTATTGTCTTGTTCTTTTATTATTTATTATTAAATATATTTAAACCTTTTAATTGTGGGTTGTTTGGTTAGGGATATTTAAGCTCTTAGAGTACATGCATATGTATTTGGTGACACTGTATAGGCCACTCCAATAACCTTGCTCTTGATCACACTTACCATTTGGATAACAGTAACATTAGTGTGTGTGTGTGTGTGTGTGTGTGTGTGTGTGTGTGTGTGTGTGTGTGTGTGTGTGTGTGTGTGTGTGCTACTTGGGCAGGAACATGAAGCACTGGTTGGACAGAGTGTGCTGGAAGGTTTGGCTTGACTACTCAACTGAGATCTTAACCCTATAACTGTGCCAGTAGGGAGTTGTATTGGGGATCTGGAGAAAGAGGTAGAAACTAGCCACAGACTGACTATGATCTCTGTGTGCCCTTAAGGGAAATTGTACTTTACTGTGTGTATACTTGTCATCTTCCCATTATGTACATCCTTCACTGTTGCCAGTGGTGAGGATTGAGGTTCCTTGATTACTGGTCAAGAGCAGGGATGTCACATATTAATTGTTTGACAGTGGTGGGATATCCACATCACATATATATTGGCTGACAGTGGTGAGTTATCCACATCACATATTAATTGGGTTGTATTAGTGTGGATATTGAATTCCTGAAACCTATGTATAGTGATCACTGAAGGTGTTTGTACTCTCAGTGTTTCTACTCTCAATCAGCCACGCAGTGAACATTCAGAGGTCACATCACAATTGTTTTATTTATTTATTTTTGTTAGCTTAGTCAGGGAGAGCAGGCAAGCATGTCAACAAAGGAGTATGACAAGCTGACAAGGAGCCAGTTGGCTGAGATATGCCAGGCTAAAGGACTGGTGCATGCCAGCCTGACTAAAGCCGACATCATTGTGACTTTACTCACAGTTGCATCATAGAATAACAACCAGCAGGACAATCAGACTGGCAGTGGAGATGTAAAACTCTCAGATAATGGACAGCACGACCTTTCCACAGTGGACTTAAAAATCCATCTGTAGTTAAAGAGGCTTGAGTTGTATGCCAAGCATTTGAAAATAGAAGCAGCAGAGAGACTGAGTCATCTGGAGGCTGAGGAGAATGAGAGACAGAGGCAACATGAAAAGGAGATGCTGACTCTTCGCCAGAGTCATGGAGGTAATGGGGAAGGGAGTAACTGAACCCCAGAAGCAAAAAAGGTAAGTAAATTTCTTCCACAATTTACAGAGGGCCATAATTTTGACAGTTTCATTCATATGTTTGAGAGGGTATGTAAACAGTATAATGTTGAGCAAGGGCTCTGGGTACAGTTTCTGAACCCCTTACTCCATGGTAAAGCTGTAATTGTTATTTCTACATTGTCTGATACTGATTGTTTAAATTATAATGTTGTAAGAAGCTGTTTGCTAGAATATTTTAAGTTAACACCTGAAGTTTATAGGAAAAAGTTTCATTAGCATAGACACAAGGCTGATGAAAGTGTATGCGAATATATTGCTGAACTAAGCACTTATTCTCATAGGTTGGTGAGTGGATGTCAGGTCACCACTTTTGAAGGGCTAGCAGACTTTTGGTGAGAGAACAAGCCCTTAGCACTTTGCTTGAGAACATGAGAATCTGGTTAGCTGATAGACAATGCAATACTGTCAATGAGTTGGGGAAGAAGGGAGACCTATACCTAGCAAGCAGAACATCACTGCACAAGAAAGGAACACTCATTGCTGCTCATGGGTCTAAGTGAACCCATGTTGGGCAGCCCAGACTGCCCCAACAGAGTTTGCCAGTAGCAGGGGAAGCCACTAGTCTAGGTACACATCCAGGACCAAAGGTTAAATGTTTTAAATGCAACCAGTGGGGTCATGTAGCATATAGATGTCCACAGAGGCAAGGTGGGGAACAAAAGTCGGGAGAACCAGTAAGTGGGAATGACAAAATGCCAACAGTAGGTTGTCTCTCGACAACAAAGGTACCAAACTACCACCCTGCAGACATCCAGGTAGGGAATGAGTTTGATAATGCAGTACCATGTGTGCATGCAGTTACATGAGGTCAGGCTTGGAGACAAGCATATGAGTCTGGTTGCCTGGGAGAGACACAGACAGACTACACACTTGCAGCATGGACTAGTGATGTGGTTACTTTAGGGAGGGAGCTACCCTGTAGCAGTGATACTAAAGGTGAGCCACAGCTGCTTATGGATACTGATGTTTCCTTGGACAGAGTAACTGCGAGGGCAGAGGTGAGTAATAGTACCCAGGCTGACAGTGAGGCACCACTGTCAGAGGATACCAGACTTCCTGTGGAAGGGGAGCTGGGAAGGGTTACAAAGAGAGAGTTAAGACAGGCTCAGCTCTCAAACTCTACATTACAAGGCCTAAGGGAGATAGCTAGTGAGACACCTGATTCTCAAGGAAAGGGAGAATCTGTATACTGGGACAAAGGGTTACTATACAGACAGTGGACTCCTGACGGACAGCTAGAGGGTGAGAAACTACAGAGCAGTTGGTAGAGCCCAGAGCCTACCATCTGGCAATTCTAGCCATAGCCCATGATATTCCCTTTGCAGGTCACACGGGCATAAAACATACAAAGATACATATTATGCAGAACTTTTATTGGCCTGTGATCTCCAGAGATGTAACAGAGTACTGCAGGACTTGTGAGTGAGCAGTGCCAAAAGGTAGGCAAGGCAGAAGACAAGATGAAAGCTCCTTTAATACCTTTGTCTGTGATTGAGGAGCCATTTCAGAGGGTAGCTATGGATATTGTGGGCCCTCAGAGTGCCCCAAGTTCCACAGGGAAAAAGTATATCCTATTGGTAGTAGATTATGCTACCAGATACCCTGAGGCAGTAGCTCTGTCCTCCATTGAGGCAGAAAAGGTGGCAAATGCTTTGTTAGAGATTTTCAGCAGGGTAGGTTTCCCAAAAGAAATACTGACTGTCAGAGGTGCCAATTTCATTTCAGACCTGCTGGCTTGTCTGTGGAAGTACTGTGGGCTGAAGCAGCTAAAGACCTCTCCCTACCATCCTCAGACTAATGGTCTTGTTGAACAGTTAAATTCTACACTCAAGATGATGCTACAGGCATTTGCAGACCAGTTTAAGAGGGAGTGGGACAAATATTTGCCCCATCTGCTGTTTGCTTACAGAGAGGTGCCTCAGGAATCCACAGGTTTTTCACCCTTGGAGTTGCTGTATGGGCGTAGGTTGAGGGGACATCTAGATTTAATTCAAGATGAGTGGGAGGGTGAGTGTGAATCCCACAAGAAGTCTGTTGTGGCATATGTCCTAAACCTCAGGACAAGGCGCAGGGAACCTGGCAGAAGCCCAACAGCAGAAAAAGTTCTGGTATGACAGGAATGCTCAAGCTAAAGAGTATGCTGCAGGACAGCAGGTAATGGTTCTCATTCCTGTCAGACACAACAAGCTGCAGGCAGCCTGGAAGGGACCCTACAAGGTGGTAAGGAAGGTCATTGATATTAACTACATGGTAGAGCTGCTAGGCAGGAGACAGGGGCACAAATTGTGCCATGTTAACATGATGAAACCTTACTATGATAGGGAGTCCCTTGTGCTGAGTATTTGCAGTGGCTTGCAAGAAGAGTCTCAGGGGGATCTGGTGACTGATCTCCTCAATGAGACTTGTACTGACACCTCAGTGGAAGGGGTAGTAATGTCCCAGCAGCTATCTCCTACCCAGGTTTGAGAAATCTGAACAGTATTACTGGAGTTTGGGGACATGTTCACTGGGAAAACAGGGTGCACCCACTTGGTGCAGCACCATGTGGATACAGGACCCCAAAGCACTATTAAGCAGGTCCCTTATAGGGTGCCTGAGAGAGTCAAATAGACTCTGAGGGAAGAGATACAGGGAATATTGGCACTAGGGGTAATTCAGGAGTCCAGCAGTCCTTGTGCCTCCCCAATGGTGCTGGTACCAAAGAAGGATGGCAGCACCAAGTTCTGTGTGGACTACAGGAAATTAAATAGTCACACAGAGTCAGATGCTTACCCCTTTCCTAGGACAGATGAAGCCCCAGAGCAGCTGGGTGGGGCTAAGTATCTTACCACCATTGCTTTTACCAAGGGATACTGGCAAGTACCCGTGACTGCAAATGCTAGAGAGAGGTCAGCCTTTGTTACTCTGTTTGGCTTGTATGAGTTCATAAAGATGCCCTTTGGGATGAAAAAATGCCCCAGAGACTTTCCAGAAGCTGGTAGATCAAATCTTAGCAGGAGCAGGAGATTTTGCCCTTGTTAACCTAGATGATATTGCCATCTACCGCCATTCTTGGCAAGAGCACCTTCAGCATGTCAGGGAGGGGCTGGGCTGACTACGAAGGGCAGGGTTGATCATTAAGCCCAGCAAATGTCAGGTGGATATGGCAGAGGTCTCCTAACTGGGACATAGAGTGGGGAGTTGTAAGATCAGGACAGAACCTGTCAAAGTGGAAGCCATTCAGGCAAGGCCTGCCCCTGTTACCAATAAGCAGGTGAGGGCATTCTTACGGACAGGAGGGTACTACAGAATGTTCATCCTCAGTTATAGTACCATAGCTCCTCCCCTCACAGATCTGACAAGGAAAAACAGGCCAGATAAAGTAGTGCAGACCCCAGCATATGAGCAGGCATTCCAGAAGCTGAAAGGAGCATTTGAAGGGCCCAGCCCACATTACAGCAAATAATTGTTGTGGCGGTGGATGCTTCAAACCATGTGGTGGGGGCTGTACTTAGCCAGATTTCCTCAGAGGGAGAAGAGCACCCAGTGGTTTATCTCGGTCATGGGCTCCAACCCAGGGAGGAATGCTATGCACCTGTAGAAAAGGAATGCCTAGCCATAGTGTGGGCACTGCAGAAACTTTAGCCTTATCTGTATGGAAAGAAATTCACTGTAGTTACAGACCTCAATCCCTTAGCATGGCTACATCAAGCCAGCCAGCAAATTACCAAGTTATTAAGGTGGAGCCTAGGGTTGCACGCATATAATATGACAGTGCAGCACTGCAGTGAGGTTAGCAATGCCAACACAGATGGGCTGTCAAGACAGGGAATGGGGTAAGGTATACCCAGGTAGACTCAACCCTCTCAAGCAACGTTTCTCAAGGGTCACTTGAAAAACTAGCTTGAGTTTTTTTTGGGGGGGGGTTGAGGATTGTGACACTGCTAGCCCAGGTATCTGGAATTTTGTAAATAATTATATGTCACTTGAAAATATTAATATGATTTATATAGAAATGTGACACTGCCAGCCCAGCTATCTGGAATTTTGTAAATCATCATATGTCATTTGTGAATAGTAATATTATTCATATGCTTGTCCTACAAATGTAAGAGAAATACATGTTATGTACTGAGCTTCAAGAATGTAACCACAGTGTACACTACTGGAAAATAACAGAAATGTATATAAACTATATACCTGTGCAAATGTATATTTTAATAGTAGAAGCTGGAACATACAGAGTTAACTTGCAAAACTTCAAGAAAAAAAGTTGAAAAGTAGAGTGTTTTATGATGGTGTTATCTCAGTTTCATTGCAGCAAGCAGATACAATGTCTAGAGACAGAGGTTTTCCTATTCTTTTAAAACAGAAATAATTATTAGGTTACGAATGTAAAAGTGTTTTTATTGCTCTATGACTTCCTAGCAGCTGCACACTTCTGAATGATATGTATTTTAGATACAGAGGTGTTAAATTCTAAGCATCTGTTTAGCCTGGAAACTGAAGTTAGGTGACAAGGAATAATATCCTCTGAGCTAACCCAGCAGTAATGTTGATTAATAATTTAAGAACTCACTCAGAGAAAAACTGTGCATTTTGTATCTTGTCTTGGACATAGAAACATCTATCATCTGCATTTGCCTTGCTCTGTAAGTACGTTATTTAAGGTATGGTATATTTTAGATATAGATAGGAATATAGTAAAGATTAGTTAAGATGTTTTCTGTATTTATTTGAGACTGTCCTGCAATGTTGTTTTAAAATATTTCCTGTGGTTCTGAACTCTGTAGTTACTGTGTTGTTTGAGTATTGTCTTGTTCTTTTATTATTTATTATTTATTATTAAATATATTTAAACCTTTAAATTGTGGCTATTTTTTTAGAGATATTTAAGCTCTTAGACTACTTGCATATGTATTTGGTGACACTGTATAGGTCACTCCAATATCCTTGCTGTTGGTCACACTTACCTTTTGAATGATAGTAGCATTGCACAGTAGGATTGGGCACCCTTTGTAAGGTCCTTAAAGTAGCTGATAAGTAGTGATTGGTGGCAGTAATAACTACCTTATAGTCTGGGCAGAAGGGGGCATAGCTAGTGAACCTGTGCCAGCCTTCCCCAGTTAGTGTCTGTGTGTTTGTATATAAATCAAATCTCAAAGTGTGTGTGTGTGTGTGTGTGTGTGTGTGTGTGTGTGTGTGTGTGTGTGTGTGTGTGTCAGCTAGTTGGGCAGGGACATGAAGCACTGGTTGGACAGAGGGGGTACTGGAAATGTTGGCTTGACCACTCGGCTGAGATCTTAACCCTTTAGCTGTGCCAGTAGAGAGTCTTATTGGGGATCTGGAGAAAGTGGCAGAAACCAGACACAGACTGACGTAAGGTTGGTGGCATGATGCCAAGGTAATCCTATGGGCTAGGCTTCTAAAGGCTTCAGGGCCATTAGTCTAGTGCACACCTATGAACCTATGACCCTATAATCTATATGTGCTGTTAAGAGAAATTGTATTTTACTGTGTGTACATGTCATCCTCCCACTGTGTATGCCCTCACTGCTGCCAGTGGTGAGGATTGAGGCTCCTTGATTACTGGGCCAGTGCAGGGGTGTCACAGTTTTATATCAAACAGACTGGAAGACATAAAAGAAACATTAATGAATAAGGATCATACATAATTTACACTTAGCAGTTTAACACAAGCCACTGTCAAAAGAATGATCACAATAACAGATTATGCAAATGTGAATAAACAGTAGTTAATCGCACTTGATATGGACTTTGAAAAAATAACTTTTTATACAATATACTGGAAATTTCTATTTAAAACTTTAGAAATTGTTGGGTCCCAATAAGACTTTATGAATTTAGTAAGGAGCATTTATATATATTCAAAAACTTACATAAAGATAGGCTCCTTCACCTCATGTGTTTTATGCCTAAATAAGGGGAAAAAACAAGGTTGTCCACTTGTTCCTTTATTGCATGGTTTGACTACAGAACACTTCACAAATTTTATCAGAAATAATCAAGAGACTGAAGTCTTTAAAATATCTAAAGATATTAAGTCTATGCTACATCTTTTCAGTGATAACCCACCATTGCCCATAGGATATGTAAATAAATCAATAAAAGTGTCATTAAATGTACAAAAGGTTTCTATAATTAAATTTAATAAAGAGAAAAATGGAACTGATTTTGTTACATCAAAAATGAATATAACACTAAGTAATAAATTAAGTTTAGATGATAAACAAGAACTCAGATACTCATGGATATTAAGATCTACGAATATAAAAAAATATACAGACTAACTTTGAAAGTATTATAGAATTAGGTCAATTAATCAAGAAATGAAATAGTCTGTTTTAAGAAAATTTAATGTGAATAACAATGAGTCTTACCCAAAATAAAACTAATGAAAAATGTGGATTGCCATCATTCTTTTGGCATCCTTTGAAAGCTGAAATAGCATATGTTAATCATAAAATAATATGGGAAACAGGAAATATTGGATTCACAGATAGTGAATAATATGCAAGTGTATCAATATTCATAGCCTTGGGTAACTGGATTAACAAATCCTATAAAGGACAAAATAAAACAATGCATACCCTATACAATATAAGCAAATTAAAATATATAATTTATCAAATATGTATAGTGTATAATAAACTGTTGTGGTTTGATACATTATATATAAATGGGAAATATGCATTGATTGTAGCTTTATTATATTTGTACTATATTTAAAAATAATTACATATATGGATATTCTTAACTTAAAACTTGTGTTTTGTTATTTTTCTATGGAAACAGCTTTGCATGTTCTAAAAAGTATGAATATAACAAAGATAGATATATTAAAAAAGTGGCTTTCTGGTTGGAACATTTTGAATGGGATTTAGTAATGAATCTGCATCAGCATCACCTCCCTTTTTCCTGTTTTGTACATGAGTTTGGGGTGTCACATCAGCAATGACTGTCACCCTGAGGCAACATTCCTATGACTGAGTGGTTAGCCTTATTATAGTAGTTCTTTCATACCAGGCACAAATGTGTACACATAACACACCTATGGCTATTTTAGAGTGTGCAGTCCACTTACTGCATGTCTTTGGAATATAGGAGGAAACTAAAGAACCCAAAGAAAACCTACATGAACAGAGGTAGGACTCCACACAGAGGGCACCCACACTGATAATAAAACAAGAGAACATCTTGCTGTGAGACAACACTACTCAATTCATCACTGTCATACCCACAGTTAGTAATAAATTTATGTTAATGAGAAAATTTAAAGTAAAACAGAAAAGATATTTGTACAAAGTACAAGATAAAACAAATAATAGAAAACTTGCATATTATGTCTACTGAAAAAAAAAAATTACCAGAAATTATAACATATTTTATCATCTACAATAAGTGGTGAAATGAACTCTAAAGGAAGGTTACTTAAGCGCTATAAATATGTTAAAAAAAGAAGAATAAGAAAAAAATAACAGTTCAACAAAGGATTACTGGAATTTCTTAAGTATGTGTATCCTAAACACTATCAATGGTGAACATAATATGAAGTTAATATGATCACTGGTAAAATAAACAACCTCTAGTTTATACTGGATGTATGAATATGCCAATTTATCAATAGAATTGTTATTATACCTTATAAACGGAGTAAGATATATTAACCGAATTTATCAAATGTTAGAGAAGCAAGAAAGCTTTAAGATCTAATTGACAACTAATTTTTACTGAGATAAATTACATAAATTCTTATTAAAAATAGTAAGCTTCTTCAAAGTCTTATGATCAGACAATTGTATATTAAATAGATTAAAGATTATAATGAATGGTCCATTAACTAATGGTGTCAAGAAAAAAGACTTTGATATCCTGGAGTTCATTGGTAATGGCTAGAATTACCGTTACTAGAAATGAAAATCTGATAAATTCCATACTATATTTTGTTTTCTTGATCTTGTCACTGTTTTATGTAAAAATGAAAAGGAAGCTACCATAATAATCCAAATGTTATATTTGATCAAATTGAAAGCTTTGTTAGAGAAGTGTAAGTTTTTTTGCAAAACCAATAAATACTGCTAATATATAAGAATCAACCAATAATAATAATAAGAAGAAGAACTTCAAGTTTAAAGAACAAAGGGATAAAACTTGTGAACAATATACATAACACTTATAGTACACAGACAATATAAACAATATGAAACCGTGTAAACAATGTAAACAGTCTGCCCTCACAGCATTCACAGACCTATAACAAATTGATAAAAGCTGTAATAATGCTCACCAATTTCCTTGCTATAATTTAGAAACATAAGAAGAGGAAAAACAGACTGAAGAAGGTTAGCATATGCTGATGGGAGGGTTTATACTTATCACTACAGATATCTGAAAAATGTCTTGCATACATTAAACAAACATCTTTTATAATTAGATACTTTCATTGTTGAGTTCAGTTGAGGTGATGTGTTTAAGTAACCATCGATAACTGCATAATCCATAGTTTATTGTAATCCTTTAAATGGGTATAAATGGAAGAAGTACAGATTAAACAATTGTCCATGGTAGGTAGATAAGCAATATTCAAAATCCTATGAGCTAATTAAGGCACTAATAAGGTACTAATTCCCACATTGACTTAACATGTTTACTGGACTAAAACTTGCGAAAATATAGCCGTTAAGAGTTGTACCCCTCACATCAGGCGAAGGATAAAAAACTGTCTGCACAACCAAATATGGTGTCAAGTAACCATTGCACATGAATTTTGTTTGCTGTTCAAACATTTGGGGCATGTATTCATGTGATTTAACACATTTACTTGTAAAGGGTGAGTAGAAGGTCATTCATGATGAAGAACAATTCCATAGTTATTGTTACTTTTTTCATAATTTTTTAATACAGGGGCTCTGCAAAATTGATTGCATATGTAAAGATGCCATTTGCACCCATTTGATAATAGATCTGTTATGTTTACTAATATCTGGAAGTTTATTCGGTTTATTCTGAGCAGATGTGAAAGGCTGCAGGAAAAGGAGGCATGCATAAATGAAAATATCTCCATCTCTTTGTAACTGGCAATTTGAACTTACAGCTTAAATGTTCAAAGAAAGCAAATACCCACTAACCCTCTAAGTTTTGCAGTTCATCTTAAATCCAGGCTACACCTAGGCATTTCCCAGTAGACCAAGTTATTTTATTGCCACCTATAGACACCTGAGGATGATCCCAATGTGGGGCAAACATGAAGCTCTAAAAGGGGTTCACCACTGTTTTTTGCATAGTCGTAGCTGAAATGTCACAGTAAAAGTGTACTGTAACTTAAGATGCTGAAGTAGGGATGCCTTATACCACAGAATACACAGAGTAAAGGCACTGCCTACTACAGTAGAGTCTAGTCTCACCCATAATGGGGGAGACAATCTTCTATATGTTAAGGTCATTCTCAAAATAGCTGCTGACACATACAGCTTTATAGCTGGACATCCTGCTCCTCCCTATATAGGTAAGCATACTATTCTTATTCAGATTCTTCTGCTTCCCTTTGCCCAAATGGAATCAAAAATGTTTTTTATATTTTAGGTAGCTATTTACTAGAAGGGGGAAATTAATATGTCTTAAAAAGATAGAATATTATATGGATTAATATAATTTTTAACACTAATTCTCCATAAAATGGGAACATTTAATAGTTGCTATGAACAGTGATAAGGACCTTCTCCTACAGAAGCTTGAGTTAGGGATACTCATGGATTCAGCTCTGGAGTTCAAATAAATCCATAAATATTTTGGCGGAATTGATACCCCTTGCAATTCATTGAGGGTATCTTTGTCTAGTAAGGTTTTGGCTGTAAAATTAACAAGAGATAGAACCTGTTTCTGATTCATTAAGCTTAAGGGAAAGCATTACTCCAACAACTTCTAAAATTTGTAGGAGATTCAGGATATCTTCCTGTGGGATTTCTGTGAGAAGCAAATACTCATCTGCAAATATTAATATTCAGATATCCTTCTGAAAGAATTTCCACCCTTGTATTAAATATGAAGTCATGATTGATTGGATGACTGGTTCAAAAACTAAAAGAAAGGTGTCAACGGGTACATCTGTCTTGAACCTCTCCAAAATATAATGGGGAGGGGGTAAAACTATGCCCATTGATACTCTCTCTCCCAAGGGTTTGTGTATTAGGCCATAATTACGTTTATAAATTCCTGATGAAAACACATTGTTGTCTTCACCCACCAAAAGTATTCTGACCTCCCCAAGTAAAAGGCTGCTGAAGTGCATTAGGACACACTGCAGGATTCCCATTATTATTCTGTCCTTGCATTAAGGTAAATAAAGCTCTCATGGTGTCTGTGCTTGATCTATGCTTTATAAAACCTGCTTGAGTTGAGTGATTTAGCCTAGGAGCTAAAGGTTATAACCTTGCAGCTAAAATCTTCATATATAATTTGGACTCAGAATTGATTAAAGATATGAGGCTACAATTTGCATTATCTTGGGTATTGTTCATTGGTTTGGGTGAAAAAAAAAATCAATATTCTTGCAATGAATAGGGCATGCATTACTGAAAGATATGGCTAAATAAGCAGACCAATGGTTAAGCTATATGCAGTTTAATAACCTTATTTATGTCTAGGGTTACTCAATCTGGCCCATGTGGTTTGCCTAAGGATACGTTTTTATAACTTTTAATACATCTTCTGTGATTTACTCAATATGGGAAAATTAAATAATGAAAATTAGATTAAATATTAATGTCAGAATAATATTAATAGAGGATGTGAACAATTTCTTCAAGATCTGGAGTTAGCCTCTGATTTTTCCATATTACAGGGGTTGATGTTTTTTCAGTCATTATGTGTGTATGCTAGCACACTGGCTGGCATTTTTTTCTCTATGGTCCAAGCCTTTAGCCCCACTCTGTGCAGGTATACAAGAGACCTCAACTTATATATTTGAGCTTCTTTAGAGTGAGTTTGCAACCCTGAATTATTTGCTGGAATTTAAATGCATAGTAGTGATACCTGGTCCTCTCATGATGCAGCAGAGATTTGGCCATTTTTATTTCATTACCTAGATATCATTACCTAGTTTGCCCAAGTATCTTGATTTGAGTGTAGACAGAATAAATGTGAAGGATTCCCACCATATACAACGTGACAAAAAATGTTTTGGATTCTGAGCAATACAAGTCTAAGCTTCATGTTTAATATAATAATTGAATTTTTAAGATTGATTGTTTTAAGAGCAGGGTGTCAACTCTCCCTCATTTGCTCTGCTCCTGCAAGGACAGGGAGAAAGCAAGTTCCAGGGACAGGCCGATCAGTAAAAGAACAACGGAGTGCATTAACAGTCTTCACACACTGATCTAATGATTAGGACATTAGCAAGTATCCATCTAGCTTGCTGAGAGACCCAAGGAGGTAATAAATGTATAGTCAGAATTATCACCATTAACCAATGTATGTATGTCACATAGCCCCAAATCTTCTGTCATTTGTCGAGAAATTAGTTCTCTTATGTCCCTCAACTCAGTGGGTTGTCCTATCTAACATGTGGGTTAATTATCACATTAAAATCATATCCTATTATATTTTTTTCATTCTCTTGTCAATTTTTCCAAATGAGAAAAAGATCAGCGAAAAACAATGGTTTGTCTTGATTTAGGCCACATGCATTACACAACAATAACAGTCCTATTCCTATATCTATTACAACTATTGTCCATCTTTTCCCCTTATCTATAAACACTTGTTTAGGGGAACTTTGAAGAGACTTATACAAATTTCTTCACCCCAGTTGGAAGACCCTACCAGGTTGAAAGAAACCAAACTGTCATGATATCTAATATATTTAGTGTTTTCCAAGCTGTTACCAGCTACTAAAGAAAAATATATATATTTGGTTTAATTTACCTTAGAAAGTGAGCACAAACATTCCTTTTTAACTGAGAATTCAAACCTATTGCATCAAATTGATGGCATATAGTGACATCTAAGGGGGGGGGGGGTTACAGCAAAAGATGAATATAAAAGAAAAAAAAAGTACATATTAAAAGAATTAATAGTCAACTCAAACACAATGCACACTACTGTCTTTGGGTCCAAAGAAGAAACTTGCCACAGGTAATCAAACTGTCCCTGTGACAGTTCACTGGTCTGGGCGAGACTGGATAAGTAGAAGAAACAGTACTCACATATTTGAAAAATACAATGCACATCTTGTCCTTAGGTTGCTTATTCCATTTGTTTTTGATTCAGAAGCCCTTCGTTCCACCCAACAGATTTTAAGAAGAAGTAGTGGATTACTTACATACCATTCTGATCCTGTTGCAGTATGGACTGAGATTTCATAGGTTCTTCTGAGGTAGAACCTCTGTCTGACGACTGTAGAGTGGATTCTTTGACCAAAGTTGCATAACTGTTTTGTGTTTGCACACTGAATAATTGTCAACTAGAAGTTTTCTAGACAGACCAATCTCCACTCCCAAATGAGTCATCCATACCATTTCAGTCTTTTTGCTTTGGAGCCAAAGCAGTTGGAGATTACACAGTCACACACTTTCCAGAAATTGTTTTCATTTTAAGGTAATCAGGAGTCTGATTAGAAGCTGGGGATGTATCCATTGCAGAAAGGGCTATATTTGTTACAGTAGTTGTAAGCAAAGTATCTTGTTAAAATTGCTTAATAGTCCCTGTAGAGTCATATTTGCATTTCCTGGATTGAAAATTAATTAGCATGTTGGCTGGGTAAATGAAATTAGTAAGAAAGTCATTCATGCAGCTTAAAGTTTGGACCTCCAAAAAAGATTTCCACTTAATCAGCACTGCTTTAGGATAGTCTTTAAAAATACATACTTGCTAGCTCTCAGAATAAATTCCTTGGCCTCTCTAGCCTTTCTTGGCATAGTTTATAAGTCAGCAATACTTAGAAAACATATATCTAGGTGGAAAACCCAATTCCATTTGGCGCTTTAGTGTTCTATGAACTCATTCTAGTGATAGGATGAGATAAGCCAAATGCCAAAGTGATAGAGTTCTGCATCATCTCTGTACAATTTTCTTTACCAAATTTTTCTTTTTAGCCAACTAATCTCAGATTATTTCATCCTGATCTGATTTCAAGATCATCTAGTTTATTTAGTGTGTTCTGAATCGAGACATTGTTAACTCCCCAATCTGGTTTTGGACATCCTGCACTGCAGTGGGCTAGAGTGAGTTGACAGTGCCAGTTCCAAAAATCCATTTTTTGCACTTAGATTGTGTATCTCCTACTTATTTGAAGAGGCCAGCTGCTTAACTTAATAAATGTCAGTTCAAGACAGTTTTGTTCAAGCTGTCAGTTTTAGAAATTACTACTTATAGCTTGTCAAGTTGGTCCAGCACTGAGATATTTTGATATTTTATCTACTTTAAATAAACTATTCCTCAAAACACACAATCCACTGAATGCAAATAAATATGGAAACTTGCAGTTCAGATATAGTGCAGCCACATTACAAATTATTTCTTCAGTCTCAGAGCAATTTCCCAATTTTGAGTGTCAGATCTGCCCCTTAAAAAGTTCATGAAATATTTGGAGTCATATTGTCTTTTTGAACTCTATTATTATTTTCAATTTTTAATTCATAAACTTTATATATTACTCATTTTATATAGTTGCTATAATAAAAATCAGTGAAGTGATTTGGAAAAAATAGATGAAGGTTGTTAAAATATGCAATCATTTGTTTACTGAATATATCAAGGCACTGAAAGTTCAGCAGTTTACCAGCCTGATGCATAACTTGTGTATGTGTGTTTGGGGGTTAATATTGCAGATGGCAAGGGGAAGAAAGAGACAGAGAGAGACATCTGCATTTGTAAAATATGCATTCATTACTTATCAGCACCTGACATTTCCTCAACCAAATGGTATAGCCATATGAATCTGTCTCAAGATCAAGACCTTAAAAAGTCTTACAGAGATAAATCAGATTTTGCAGTAAATAGTTTAAACCTGGTTAAAACTGCTTATTGTTCTTGCAGTTGGACTATTTCAGTCTTCACAATCCATTCTACATTCCATTTCCTCATTCTGTCTCCTTAAGAGAGTGCCATTAGTATCCTTCTTGATGACAGTCAGTTTTTGGAATGCATTCCTTTTTAAGAGAAACAGTGAGTAGAAAACTTGATTATTTATTTCTTTTTTGGTATAAGACTGAAAAAGTTAGCATATGATTATCAATCTTTTTATTTGGGGTATCTGGATCCAAGCTACTGATCTATTCCATGGGGAAAAGGCCCCACAACTATATTAAAAAGAGCAGAACAAAAGGTGATCAGAGATACAAAGGGGAATTGTTTTACTCATCAAATCCTATCAAGAAACGAGAAGCAGAATACAGGAAAAGTTAGAGGATGGGGAGACACTGTTCTATTATAAGAAGCAAAACTGAAAATCTGAGACAGGGGGATATACTGCTTTATGAATAATCAAAGGAAGAGTTAGACAACAAGGCATGGGATGAAAGAGTGGAGTAGCAATTGTGTTATAAACAATCACCAGGAAAGTGATACAATGGAGGATAGGTAGAAGGATCATCTGTCAAGTATGGGCAGAAAGTACACAATTGACAGTAGAAAGCATATATACATCAAATAGGGAAAAGAAGAAGATGAAATAGAGATACTGACAAAACTACAATGTCACCACAAAAATAGAAAAAAGACAGGTTGAATGGAATACAAAAAAAAATGACAAGAACTAGGTCAAGTTATAAAAGATGGAGCATGGCTGGAGACATGGAGTGAAAGTTATTGAAATGGAACAGAATGCTCCTTTGCAAGATATATGAGGGTACAGGCAAGTAGGTTAGAAAGGTTCTTAGGGAAAGAAAACCTAATGAAAAAAGTTGAAGAGACCCAAATACACAGGGATGCATACCAGATCTGGCAGCAGTGAGAAGTAAGGTAAGTATGCATGAACAGAAAATAATAAGAATGGGTGGAAGTGGACTAGCTATAAATAGAAAGAGACACGGGACCATTGAACACTGCAAGGATTAATAATTGCATCAATACAGGACAACAAGGAAGAGAAGCAAACTGGAAAATGTTGCTGGGATGCGATCAAGGTCATTGTCAGAGGAAAACTGATAAGCGCAGAAGGAAAGAGAGAAGGGTGTTTCAGGAACTGGAGAGAGGGGGTGGCACAGAAAGAAGCTGGAAGAAATTAAAACAGAAAGAAAGTAGTACAGATCAGAGAACAAAAGCAGTAAGACTGGAATTGGGGAGTAAAATAAAGCACACTAAATTCTGCAATGGTACTAGAAGAACTACTGGTGGATAGTGGGGGAAGCACAAGGGAAAGTAGCTAGCCAAGAAATAGAAAGAGCAGCAGGTGGGGGAGAGAGATGTATGGGGTTTTACCCTAAAGGGAGACTGCATTAGTTAGGGGAACTGTGATAATGTTCCACATACACTATTTGAAGTTTAGACCATCCCTAGAACACTTTTGAAATTGAAGTTTTAGCTTTAGATTGACTGATTTGGATGGTGTTGATTGCTCTGATACTGATTATGTATGTACGCTTGCAGGTGTGTGCTTGATCCTCATTGGTAGATGACTTGACTAGTGTATGCCATGTCTGCAATGATGGATTTTCATGGGTCCTGAATAATGGCAGGCTCTGGTTTCTTTCTTGCCTGCTTATGTAGCTTTCTAAGTAGAATGTTGTTGCATTATTAGGGTAGATCCCTTCTGTAATGGGTTAAGAAATAATTTAGAAGATCTTGACTATAGACAATATAACAAGAGAATCAAATTTGCAAAGGCTGAAATATTCAGAGAACAATTTGGTTACAATTGGCAGTGAGACTATATATGGCTGTAAAGAGTGTTGTATATTACACATTTTTTCCTTCAATGCTGTAAAGTTTCTTATGATGATGTATTTTTTACAAGATTGGTGCCTCTTTTCCCTCAAGATGTTTTCAATCAATTTGCAGTCCTCCATCGTCTATCTTATTGGTGAAAATAAATAAAGCTGGTTAAAAAGGATTTTATCAGCATCAGTAAAATGGACTGAAATTTCTATTAAATTAGAAAAAACATATGAATTTTGTATTTGCTGATTTAGTACCAGCCAAATGCATCATATTTCAAATGTAGGCACGGGTGACTCATAGCAAAATATACTACTGCTAAGAAATATTAATTGTCTTGTGTCTGTTGTATCAGTTGTACATATTTGAATCTATCACAAGAATAAGTGTCTGTCCCTGCTAAAAGGTGTTAATTCTTTCTTGAAACAATTACCTGCTGTAATGCATTATGTAAAATGACTTCCATTATGTCAGTGAATGTTCATAGCTCTTAATTTTAATTTTAATTTTATTGTTGTAAATGTGTTCCACTAGAGCCTGATCCTTGGCTGAAAGGGTCTGTTAACTAAATAAATGCATTAATGAAGTACTTAATTGATTAAAAAGTACAGGATTCAATACAGATAGCTAATACAGTGAATATATCATCAGTGTTGTTTCATTGGTCATGCCAAGCTCATAGCATGGTGAAAAAAGTTCAAGTTGCAAATGCATCATTACATTGTGGATCAACAATGATCAGTATAAACTGGTTAAAGAGAATAAACGTTTAGTTATTAGTCTAAACTATTTACAAGTAGTATATTGGATTCAGACAGATCCTATGATGTTACTGTTAATGCAAGATTCTGGAAAAAAATGCTAGTAGCTTTGTGGAGTAAAACTGAAAATAGTTAAACTGTATGGTCTAACTTAGTTTGGTTAAAAACAGAAATAACATGCTGATTGAGTTATCAACATAGCTGCATTGTGAAGCCTGGTACAACTTGCAGTTGTACAGCCTCACAAGACTTAAACAGATCTATATCTGCTTACTCAAAGTGAGTTCTATCTGATTTACATGCATATAAAATGGTCTGAAATACCAAGAGGAAAATGTTTTTCTGTGACTGATAAAGGCAAATGGTTTTCTGCTTAATACCTGTGGTTTCCAGCTCTGTGAACTTCTGCATATTGTAAGATATGCTTTTCTTTAATGGATCCACGTGTTTATACAAAGAAATCTACATGTTTGCAATTTTCTGAGAAAGAGCGTTAAGCCTGATATAAGATTGCACAGATGTGCATACTTTTCTGAGCTATTTGTCAAATGTTCTTTTCTTTTGGGAGGATTGTGAAGAAGATGGACTAAAATATGCCCCAAGATACTGTTTTCTGTGTTGTGCAAAGGTAATTTACATATGTCCTAGCTTGTTTCTGGTTACTTCTTCTCTAACTTTAAACTATTAAGACTAAAGGCCCTGGAAATAATATATCACTGTCAATAAATTACACTCACTAACTTAAAATTTAGGAATATTATATGGTTTAAAATAGAATGAATTCCAAGATATTTTTAAATAAAACTGTGATAGAAAGGAATGAATGCGATGCTTTATTCAGTGTAGGGTTTGGACTAGAATTACTAAATTGTCATACTGACCAACAAATTAAGAACTTTTTGATGCAAATGAAGACAGTTTGTAGAACTGAAATAATATGGAAGGGAAACTTAGAATGAACTTTGATAAAAAGATGTACAGTTATGCATTGCCTGGATAATTTCTATAGATTTCACTCAAAGAATATCTGGACTCATTCTTTTAATCTTGTTAGCTACATGGAGGAATTATTCTTCACATTTCTAGAAAGAAACTGCTATTATTCTTTTGAAACCATTATATACATGCTGTGCCTGTACACATGCAAGTAGGTATGTACACAGATATTTGTGTGTGTGTGTGTGTGTGTGTGTGTGTGTGTGTGTGTGTGTGTGTGTGTGTGTGTGTGTGTGTGTGTGTGTGTTTGCACGTGCGTGTGTGTGTCTGTGTGTGTGTCTGTGTGTGCATGGGTGCTGTTGTACATGTATGTGTGAGTTATATACTTGTGAAACATAGAATAAATATCCCTCAATAGCACCATTTTCATCCAACACTGTCTAAGAACATGATGTAGAAGAACTCATGAAAAATGCAAGAAATATCCATTTCAAAACCAGCAACATTTTTGTCATCCAGTGCTGTCTCTAGCAACATGATGCAGAAGAAGTGCAAAGCAATGGAAGAGAGCTTACAGAACCACAAAACGTGTTCTTGTACTGTTCCCTGGGCTTACCTAGAAAATAAAATACTTATATTCAATTAGTTGATAAGCCACGGTGGTACAGTGGTAGCATTGTTGCCTCACAGCAAGAGGTTCTCCTGTTCAATTCTCAGCTGGAGTGCCTTCTGTGTGGAGTCTGCATGTGCTCCTCGCAGTCGAGTGGCCTCCGAAAGACGTGTGAATGGGTGTGCCTTCGCTGAAGGTTGGCCATTGGGCTGGCAACTCGGCACCATAAAAATCAACTGCCAATCATTAGCGGACCGGAGTTCCGCTATGGTGACCCCTAACTTTGAAAAGCTGAAAAGACAAACATATTCAATTAGCTGATGTGAGCTCTTTCTTGTTTAGGTCCAACTATGAAAGACTGATGGAAAATCTTTTGAAGGCAAACTGTTAATTCTCAAATGACTTGCAGCCCCATTAGACAAAATCAAAAAGATCTGTCTTTTATGAGGGGAGCATTTCATATAATGTCATCCACAACACCTCTGCTTATGGAAGTTAACCAACTGCATGTTCTACTTTCTCAAGGAAAGGTGAATCACCCTAATAAGGTAAACAGAGCAGACTTATGAAGTATAACTTTCCAGGAAACACGTTTTGGGAAACATAAAACTAGGGAAATGAAACAGGCAAGTTAATCTTCAAGAAATGATTAGATCATACACAGGAAAACCACATATAGAAATGCACACACCCACACATGTACATGAGAAAGAGAGAGCAAGAGAGAGAGAAAGATAATAGGTTACATAAAAAGCCTTTTATGGTATGTGAATGCACATACATTAAGGAAAATATAATAGGCAAGGAAATGGTAGTGATAAAAAATATATGTCTGACGTGTGTCCGCAAAGGTATTGAATAAACATAAGAGAGTAGAGCACTTTAAAATTTATATAATTATGTGAAGTATTTTATTTACTGCTTAGAATAAGTTTGTGTTAAAACTAGTGGCATTACTCTAATTTCTAAATAGTAATTGTGGCTGTAATTTGGGCTCTCTGTAGTTGAAGAACTAGAGAAGCATTAACAAATTTGTGGTTCCATGTAGGAAAAAGAAAAGAGTGAAAGTGTAGATGTGGAAAAGCAAAGCAGTTTACAGATAATGGGAAAATACAGAACTGTTTGCCTTGTAGTTGAGCTGACCAGGTTAAAGCTTTGAGCTTCTAAAATGCTTAATTATGTAGTCCTGGGTTTGATATACTCACTTTTTACTTGCAGAGTATCTAATCATGTCACGTAACCAAACACCTCCCCTGTGAGTTCAAGAAGGTAGTTATGTTTAATGAGCGTTGCCATATAAATTAATAAATTAACTAAATAACTGTTTGATGGAGGCAACAGGATAGCTTAGTGATATACAAGACAGGTGAGACTGTTGATATAGAGATTCTAGGGGTCAGTTCTGACAGAATTGCTGTCAGTGTAAGTGACTCTAGTGTAAGGCTGCTTTATTGATAGGCCTTATGCTGGATTAAGTCACTTCCACCAAGAACAAGTCTTGTGAAACTGAGGAAGGGTTACACATGAGTATGTTCCTTACACTGAGAGCAATTCTTTAGGAATCTGTCCACAGATGCTGGAGATAAATACCAAATGGCAAATATCAGGTTTTATTTTTGAAGGCCAAGTTTTTATAGAATCATGTTTAGGATTAGGATTACATAATTCATTTTTTTTCTGATGGAGCATAAGTATAGGTGGATATGAGTATCTGAAAATGGTAAGACAGAAGGAGAAGAAGGACAAATGAGCAAGGAATCATATACCACAGAATATAACAGCAGTTACACATTGGCTAGTTTCCTAATGTGCCTAGTAGCCTACTTATTAATAAAAATATGGATGTTATTCAACTCAAAATGCTTTTTCTCCTACTTTCATACTAATTACATTATGCCTTTCCAATGAATTCTGGAATTCAGGAACTGTTTTTGCCTTGTCTAATCAGGAAGGCTGTACTAATTATCTGCCACCATAGTATGAAATAATACCTCCTTGTGTCTTCCCTTGTTAAGCAAGCATATAACATACAATTGTGTTCTTATTTCACAGTTCTGTTTACTCAAAATTGTAATCATTTGATCTCTGTAGAATTTTTAAGTATTAAACATGGTTATCTCCCTCTCCCTGACTTTCTTTAAGACTAAATACATTAAGTTGTTTTCATTACTTATTACACAGTTTATGATGTATGTTCCAATGTGTCCACCTTTTTCCTTGGCATTTGTATCACATGCATTTTTTTATATTTCTGCAATGCATTTAAGCTGCTATGTTTTAGATAAGGACAATAATTCTGTCTCCTCGACTTACTGTGCATCATATCTGGGGTGTAAACTTGCATTATCACCAAAACTTTACTTCCAGTCAGTCTTTAATATCTCACATAAAAATAATGAAATGACTGTCTGCAGAATTTACCCTTTGGTATATCTTCATCCTTAATGCCTTTCATTCTCTTTACTACGACTGTCTTTGTCCTTTAGTCTTGTCTGTGTTTTGCCCGTTCATTCACCACAAACTTCGCTAACATTTTGTTTGTGCCATAACAAATGCATTATTAGAGTGAGTCAATATAATGCGGGCTTAACTGTGATACAAATTACTAGGGTATGAATAGCAGTGAGGGACTGGTACATTGATCTGAAAAAGTTGGGAATGTGTGAACAATGCGGCCTCATACAACCAACAGGAAGGGTAGCGGTGAATTCCTACCGTAGGAGCTATTCCTCTGGAAATTCCTGGGACTGACATCCGGTACGGATGGATGTGGAAACATTCCAGCATGGGAAATAAGGGTGCAGATGCTAGCACTCATAATCCCAACCACAGAAGGAATTTCAGTGGTTGTTTTGGCAATATGCATGGTCATATCATTCAAAAAATAACTAGTGAGCCACACTGGATAATGATTATGCTCTGTCCTCTCCTCTTCATTTCTCTCCTCTTCTCTTCTCTCTTTCATGGTGTCTCATTGCAAAGGAAGGATAATGAGAGAGAGAGGTTTTCCTCAACTACTCGCAGATCCAGTGAAATATATTAAATCATTTACTAGGCAAGACATTACTGTTATAAATCTGTGCTGCCTTGTGACTAGTGCCTATATGCCTTCCCATTATTCAAAAACAACTTTCCTAGATCAATACATCCATAGTTCCTGCTAAAGTTAAGGTCAAAATGATGTCTAAAGTATATCTTTTGATTTTCTTTCTCCTATTCTTGTGAATGAGGAATACATCTGAACATTTGTATTCATGAAGAACCATAACCATCTCCATGACTTCCTAAAATGTTTTATTAAGTGGTACAGATACATAGAGAGAGAATCAGAAAGTGCAAACTGGCTCAATGTCAGTTTTTTTCATTTCTTCTCATCAAAACTGACTTCAATGGGCACTGCTGAATGAAACTTGAGAGACGCAGAGTTCACTGAGAATCTTTTTCTCTTGCAAGCAGGAATATAATCAGGATAGGAGAAAGACATCACAACCAACTTTCCACATTCCCAAATTAAATGATTAAATGTACTAAATCTAGTATCACTATACCTTGGTGAAGATTGCTTACAGTGTTAAAGGAATAATACCCCTTATTTTCTTGAAAAAACAAGCATCTCCAAAAAATTGCAACATTCATGAAAGCAAATATTTTAAATGCATCTTTGAAGATCGTTATACAAAACTCTGTGTTAACGTTTTGCACTTTTTCAACATTCAGCATATCTTCCACTTTAAACCAATATGTGTTTGTGTGTGTGTGTGTGTGTGTGTGTGTGTGTGTGTGTGTGTGTGTGTGTGTGTGTGTGTGTGTATGTGTGCATATCAGTGATTATCAAAGACACCTTTATTATGCTACTGAAACTACTGCAAGCAAAGCACCTTGATGCTCTGGATAGACAACAACTTAATTTATCCCCAAAGGGGGCTTCTATAACTTCCAAAAGTAGTTAGTTAACGTATTTAAACCCTATTTGCCCTCACAGCCACATCAGGTAATTACTGCTTTGTAAAAAAAAAAAAAAAAAGCACAGTAACTCCTACTTTACTTATCTATTAATAATTTCATATATTGTTAACTTAAAAAATTAAAATTAGTACTTCAGTTACATAGCTTATGCAGTGAAATTAAGTTATGCCACTGTCAGCTTAACATAGACCTTACACCTATGTTTAAACAAGTGTGGCCCAGACAGTTTACTATAATATATGAGGAAGTAAAAATAAATTCAGTTGTTTTCATTGAACTGACAAGGGCTGTTTGTTTTTTCTTAAGAAACTCATATTTTTTGTTATGGGAATAGACCAAGCAACCAACAACCTGTTAATTGCTCTACTTAGCTTTACCAACATCATAAACCAATACAGGAATGAGGGAAACATACCCCGGGATTCATGAAGCTTGCACCAGGTGCAGCTGTAGCGTCGGCATTCTAACACCAAATATGGCCGCCGAGCGATTCAGGTACGAGCAGTTTCCACGTGCACTACCTGTGTACGCTACTCCCTCACAACTCCCGAGCCTTGTATGCTAATTACCCCATGTGCAGCAGTGTAGCATGCAAATGAAGGTATGTAGCAATTCAGGAAGTGGTGCAGGCATAGTGTAAACATGCAGAAATGTAAACCGTAGAAAACGGTTTACATTTTTGCAAGCATAAAATTGGAGCCATGAAGCCGACCAAACACATGTATTATATTGTTAATATATGCCAATGGCTAAATATATAGCCTTTGGCATAAAAAAAAATAAATAAATAAAAATGTACAAAATATAAACTTAACATTTAATATATATAGTCGCACTATCGCAATGTAGAAGCGCAGGGCAGCGGTGCACAAAGGGGATCACAAGGAATATATAAAAATATAGAATAAAACTGCAATGAAACACATATCATGATTTCCCCATAATAGTCAATGGCAGGCATGCTACACCATACTTATGGCGCAAGGGTTGCTAAGGGGCAGTGACAATGTTATGCACAGTAGCTAGGAATTAGTAGGCAATGCCATGCAAATGAGAGGACTAATAGTGAATCACAGATTCCCCACTGGTGTAAGAATGCACCTCACAGTGTAGCATTATAACACCGAGGTGTGCAATTGAGATAAAGATGACATCAAGAGAGGGGTGGGTTGCCATTGCTGTAAGCACATTGGAGCATTGCTAAACCGGTCTGCCCCTAGCTAGGCAAAGTTGCAGGATAGGGGTGTGTCGAACTGGCCATAGCTATGCTTAGCTGAGAGTACACAAGGTAACCGAGTATGCATGTGAACGGAGAAGAAAACATGCATAAACCCAGTAAACCGATATGCGTGGTGTGCACTGCAGCTGAAACAGGAAGGATATAGGAAAGAAATAAAGAAATGCTGCAGCAGTGAAATTGGAGTACAAATGACTGATAAACACCTAGGAGCCTACAGTGGGCCATTGACAACAGCTAACAAGGCTGCAAGCAGCTATCTGCAGAACAGGAAAGGAGAGAGGCTGTACTGCAAAGAAAACAGTAAAGTGTCAAAGCAGAACAAAGCCGATTTGCAGTATTATCAGCTACAATGTGCATTTTGCCATGACTGGGTAGGGAAAGTACAAAACAAGAAAGACGGCAGGTGGATGCATGCCTGTTAATGGGAGGGTATACAGGTCTAAAAGTGAATTAAAAAGCAACAGATTTATCAATGCAGGCAGGTAGAGCTCCACAGTAAAGGCCCCACACTTGCAGTACTCATTGCAAAACCCATAATTAAGACATGCTGCAGCTGGAATAGCTCATACACACCCACTGACAGCAGCATCCATAGCACAATACTATAAAGTGTGAAAGCACCTCACACACATTTGTGCATTCCCATACACACTGCACCAGTGGTGTATACAGATGGAGAACTTTTATTATGTACATGCTAGGTGCTGCCATAGCTTTGATCCACCAGCATGTGTTGGAGACTGAAGGTGGTGTGGAGGATGATGCACATGACCACCTCAGGCACCAGAGGAGGAGGAGAGTGCTCAGACCCAGGGTAACCTACCAAGGGCTACATGATCTGGAGATAGTAGAGCATTACAGGGTGGACAGGGACATCCTACAGCAACTTGTGAAGCTGTGCTGGCCATGCCTCAGAGCCAGAACAAACAGAGGGGAACCCATCCCAGTGGATACAAAGGTATGTGTAAGCCTGAGAATACTAGCTACAGGTACCTTTCAAAGACCAACTGGGGATATCATGGGGATCTCACAGACATCAGCATCCAGGGTACTACACCAGTTCTGGATGCCATGTTACCACATGCCAATGAGCACATATACTTCCCCTGAATGCAGGAGGAGTTGGCCAGCAATATGCGTCTCTTCCACCATGTGGCAGAATACCCAGAGGTACTGGGTGCAATAGACTGCATGGACATACACATCAAGTCACCACCCGGTGAGCAGGGTAGGTGTTACATAAACCACAAGGGATACCCCTCCATCAACTGCCAGGTCATGTGCAATGCCCAGGGCATTATCATGGATGTGTGTGCTGGCAGCCCTGGAAGCTATCACGACTCCCACATCTGGTATGCCTCACAGCTGTATCAGTTATTTGCCAGGGGGGACATCCCAAATGGCCACCTGCTGGGGGATGCTGGCTATGCACTTGAACCATGGATGATGACTCCCATCAGAAATGCACACACACCCATGAAGGAACGCCACAATGAGGCACATGCACAAACCAGAATCATCATAGAGCATGTGTTTGGGATGCTGAAATCACAGTTCCATTGCTTGGATATATCTGGTGGAGCATTGCAGTACTCTCCAGGCACATGTGCCCACATCTTCATAGTGTGTGCCATGCTACACAATATGGTCCTGCGGAAACAGCTGCAGCAGAGACAGAATGGTGAAGGCCCTCACAGCCCACCACCATTGCCAAAGGCCCCACAGGCACAGAGGTACTCAGACCACGAACACCCTGAGCCAGCCCCAGTAGGCAGATGAAGGAGTGCCCAGTATGCCCATGCCTTGGCAAAGAGGGAATGTATAGCACACACACTGACAGTGTAGGCAACTAGGGACTTTCACCTTTCTCCACCTGCACACACAGTAAAAATGGATGGCACACACACACACAAGACTACCTGTAAATTGTCATGTATAGGCAGTCTACTGTGTGCATCCAACATAGGCAGCCCTCAACTATTGCACACACAACTGCCATTGGCACAAGGTAAGTCAACACCTGAACAGTAAATTAAGCTATCAGCATATGCAGATACTGTATGTATAGATTCATAGGTCGGTACTTGGCCAACTGCCAGAGGCCATTCATAAGCCCAGCCAAAATGTGTCAGCTTTTGCCACCCCATTGATTCATTAACTGTCCCTCTGTGGAGCAGAGCCAATGGCAGGATCCCTGGGGTGCATCTACTGTTCCCCATTCACTCTTCAAGGTTTCTCTTGCAGAGTGTTAGTGAGGGGCTCTGTATAATGTAGTTAGGGATATTGTTCCAAAGTACGGGGAATGTCTGTGACAGGAAGCTGTCCCTCCAGCATCTTCCAGTTATTGTTGTGGCAAGGTTCAGCTGACTACAGTGTGTGGCTCACTGTGACATGGATTCCCATAGGTGGAGCATATCCATCAAGCCTGAGTTCGACATGGCTGTGTTGGCCAGCAGAGATCATCTCTGCGTAAACAAGATGCCACTGAGTAAAGCAGGATTTTATTCAGTCTGGCTGCATAGGCCATATGTTGGATGCCAGTATTCCCCTTGGCGAGGTACATTCGTGGACCTCCCACCTGCTGGAAGTGTCTTCTGAGGTACATCCCACATGGGTTATTATACCCCATGATGGGACTGATGAGTGATGAGTAAAGAGGCACTATAACCCCAGTATGTCTAGATGGGAATCCTTTAGTAATCATATGGCCTACATAGAAGAATGTCCTAACTACTGTGAAGATATGATTGTCAAAGGGGAGATCACTTTCTACTTTAGTCCCCAGATAACCCATTACCTCGTCTGTATTAAAGTGGCTGCCACTTATGTGTTAATATGTGGGTGCCAATTCCACAATGGAATGATCATGCAGTTATTGCCACTTGGCTGGAGGCCAGGACATTGACACTCTGTGATGTTCTCTGTGAGGCCTCTTGAAAGATGTCTTTGTCAGCTGGACTATCGGTCATGGCTCCCAGTTCGCAGTCATTGCCAAACATGGTCTTTCATAGTCCACCTGTGTTTGCCTGTACCTCTGAGACGTATATGACAAACAGTAGTGCTCTTAGGACTGAGTCCTGTGGGACACCAGTCGTGACTGGTCAAGAGTTGGACCTGGAGACCGCTAGTCGTACCATGTGGGTTCTATGTGTAAGCCCGTTGGCAACCTAACCTGTGATGTATGGGTATATGTACAGGCTTGTGTGTTTATCAATAATACCTGAGTGCGGCATGGTGTCAAAAGGCTTGGCGAGGTCCTGGTAGTATGTATGAGCCACCTCCCCTGTCATCTAATGTCTTGGTGACTGTGTGTAAGAGGACAAACAGGTTCATTAGGCATGAACTGCACTCAACCAAGCTGACTTGGGTTGGGTCACGTGTTTGGAGGTTAACAATGTATTTGTTAATGAGTGCCATGAGGATGCGAACCATACCATTGCAGATCAGGCTAGTCAGGCTTATGGAGTGGTAGTTACCATGGTCAGTTGTGATTCCACCTTAACAGAGTGGAATAACCGTTGCCACATGCCATTGTATGGGCATGTAGCCTGTGGGGAGGCTGAGGTAGGAAAGCTTAATTAGGTGGGGGCAGTTAATCTTGTACAGTTTGCAAGATACAGTCTGGGGCAACATCTGCCTCCATTAATGCTGTGTTCTGCTGTTAGAGAGAGCCATTTACACCTGTGTGTCTCTGATGTGTGGGATACTGTACCTCTCGGGTAGAGTTGTGGGCTCTTTAGGGGGTGAAGTATGCACTGAATGTATCTACAAGAATGTTGGTGATATCAGTAGGGTCAGCATATTTTGTGCTATATTTCACCGGCACATTGCAAATCTGTGTGTCACCATGTAGATCCTTGACATAGCCAAAGAAGGCTTTGTGGTTATCTTTTGAATCCTTGCATATTCTCCTGCTGATGTTAGCCTTGGATGATGTCATGAGGGACCTACGTATCATACTAATATTGGTCACGGATGTCTGCCCTCCATGGGATTTGCTGTTTGTCTGGAACACTGTCCTACTTCTGTAGTATAGCCTGTTTATTGCAGAGGTCCACCAGACCAGTGTCCTTGTCTAGGAAGAGTGAGTCTTGGTTTACCAGTGATGACACGATCCATACATCCTTGTAGGTGCTTATAGACTGCATTTGTAAATCTGTCTGTATCTTGAGCAGTGTTTCCCCTTAGCATGGGGCTCTGAAACCCCCCACCCTTGTCACTAATAGTTTAAATTTAGCTGTTGGAAAGGTATACACTGTGATATCCGTTGGTAGGGAAGATGCTTGGGTGTGGAAACAGTGAATAGTTCATGGTCAGATCTAACCTGTGACTGGTTAACCTCCACTGTGGTGCACCTGTTGCCCATGTTGGTGAAGACCATTTCTGGTAGTTTCCACCCCAAGTTAGGGAGGTTACCACCTGATACAGGGCATATGAGGTGATAAATTCCAGGAATCGCTGGGCCTGGAAGTGAGTACCGGAGTAAGTTTCCCAGTTAATGGTATGGTAGTTGACATCGACCAATGCCAGGGTGTGCATTAGGAATATCATGTTCTCCACTGTCTCCAGGTATTGTGGAGTGGTGGTTCTGGGTCATGGAGGGTGATCCATAGCAGGTCACAGTTTACATTGCAATTGTGGCTGATGTTAGCTGTACATGGATGATCTCAGAGGTATCATGCTGCCCCACTAATCTGGAGGTGTAGGTATCCCTGATAAATATGGATACAGACCCTCCATGTCTGTCAGTCCATATTCTGTGGCTGAAATGTGTGGTATGGGTTGTAGCCTGGTAGTGCTTAAGACAGATCTCAGTTACTGCACAGATGTGGATGTCGTCCATCCTGAGGAGTGCTGTGAGTGCATGCATGTTGTGATCAACCCCTGGTGTTGAGAAGCATAACCCTCATTGAATCTGCTATTGTGCTGTTTAAGGAACTTGTATTCACCTTCGAGACTCTCCTAAATAAGGCACCATGGGGGTGCCAAAAGCCAGTATTCCAAAGCCTAAGGCTGACACATAGGCAGGTATGGTATTGTTGCATGCATGTTCCCCATTGTGCTTGTTTTTCATCTCTCCTGTAGGTAACCTACTGGTAAGCAATAGAAAGCCTTAAACTTATACAAGTCTTCTAGCTTCCAAGATAGGCTTTTGGAGTGACTAAGTATCAGTGTTCTTTATGTTCTTGCTGTACTTAACTGTTTCCTGACTACATGGTGATTTATCACTGTATATTATGATCTGAAGGTCTGTTATTATGACTGTGATGGCCTGCACGTTAGATGTTCACAGATAGCCTACTACCTATCTGCCCAAGGGCAATTAGAAGCATAGCTACAGTGTGTTGGCTTTCCTCACGCCATTGATGAAGTAACTGAGCCTTTGCCAAGCATAGCCAATGAAGCAATTCCAGGCAGAGTTGCTGGAAGCTGTTGAAGACTAGGGTTGTGGAGGGTGATAGGGGCACTTAGTGATCTAAAGAGGGCATGTTAATGTGACAATTCAACACCATTCAATTCCCCCAACAGGTCTCACAGCTATCAAGCTGGGCAGGCTCCCCCATACCCTGGCTGTATGGTTCTGGGATACATGATCCCATGGGTGTATATTCTGTTACCCATTCACACAACAAGGTTTCCCTTGAAGTTTGTCATTGAGGGGCTATGCCTAATGTAGTTAGGAATGTAATGTATTGTCTCACAGTACATCTGTTATATGTTCTTATTTTAAGAGTATGTGAAGCTCAGTGAGTTTGGGGGCCTCTGGCCTTTTGCTTAACCTAGCTTACACATAGAAATCATCTAAATAAGAAATAGCGGAAGCAACGTTAATGTCAACAGTGTAATGGTTACAGCATCTGCATAGTATCTGTGCATTTGAGGTTCCAATCCTGATAAAGGCAGGGATGTTTATCATGTTCAAAGTATACCTTAACCACAGCTTGCATATATAGATAGTAATCGTCTGTATAATAAAATTAGAAACATCCATATAAACCTATGTGTGCTGGAGAGTACAGTCAACAGAGAATGTAATGTTATGTCAGTACATAGTGAGATGTTACTTCATTGACATGTATATATCCTGAGTAGTTAACGGATGTGGCCGTGTTTGCAGGCACAGGTTATATGTTACAAAGTTTGTTTAACTGTGTTTAACCGCTGCTATAATGTCACACAAACACTTTTAAACATGCTTACAACTGCTTACATTTATTTATTTTTATTTATTTAACATTTGTTGACCGGGAAAGTCTGACTAGGTTCCACAGATCCTGTTTTCAGCAGAGGCCCGGGAAGAAATGCTCCAGAAGCATGTCTTTAGAATGTGGGAGGAAACTGGAGTACCTGGAGGAGACCCACGTGAATGCAGGGAGAATATGCAAACTCCACACAAAAGCACCCCGGCTGAGAATTGAACCGGAGAACCTCTTGCGTTGAGGTGATAGTGTTAACCGCTGCACCACTGAGCAGCCCGCATTAAATGAGCCTTATTCTGGAGTAAAAAACATTTGTAAAGCATTGCAGCTGTTGAACCCTGGACCATGCACATTATAGTCATGGGACTTACCACTAAGCCATCCGAGATGTATACATGTTTCATGGTCTTGAGACTACACCTTATACCATATGCATTTCACTGTAATGATCACAAATGGGACAGTCAGTTTGTGTACATATGTACAGTACATTGTAATGTACTGTAGTTTGTGAACCAACACATTCCAGTCTACATATGTATTACTGTTACAAATTAATACAATATATATATATATATATATATATCTATATCTATATATATGTATATATATATATATATATATATATATATATATATATATATATATATATATATATATATCAGTGATGTCTGCACATATATATATATATATATATATATATATATATATTATACAGTTACATCAATAGCCATATATATAAACATCTATGAACACACTTCGTAACAGAGAAGAACTCCAAAGGAAATGGAGTGTGCACAAAACACATGGAGCTCTGGTATTATAACAATTAATATTAACCTAATTCACCATAGAAAGGGTGGTTGTTGTGTATGTGAAAATTGGGGTGAGGAAGGAATGATGGGTAATGCAATCATGCATCAAGGAGGGCCTGGGATGGATGTTCAATAAGTGAACTGGAGGAGTATACATGGAGTATGGGGAAATATAAAAAGGACACAAAGCAAGAACCTTTCTCATTCATAATACTTCCTGTCATGTCACATTGCAACACCTAATTTCCCAAACATATGAACATTAACATGTATCAGACATATGTACACCAACTGAGTGTCACATTTGTTTTCAGTAGTGAGGAATGTCTGTCGTACAATATATATTCTAAACATCATAAAATTTGTACATATCTCCGATGCCTTAGTGGTAAAGTCAGTGACTGTGGTGTTCATGGTCCCGGGTTCAAGGGCTGTTAGATTATTTTGAGGGCCAGAATAAGGGCTGTTGGATGCAGGTGGGTTAAAGCACTCTTAAGCAGTTGTAAGCATGTTTCCATGGGTTTGCTCAACGGTAAGTGGTGCTGAAACACGGTAAATGGAGAAGCACTTCACAGGTTTAACCTTTGCTTAATGTCGCGCAGACCACAGACAAACCTGCTTACAACTGCGTAAATGTACGTTATTCACACTTTCCTTACTAGTGCCTACTCTGAGAGGTAAATGAATAACACCCACAACCAAGTACTCCATTCTCAGAGTAACCTAACACTAAGCTACCTGGGATGTACCTATCCCAGTTGTGTATGCAGACAGCTTAAAACACAAAAGGGAGGAATGTGTTGAAATAGGACGACCCGCCATGTACCCAATTAAAGGTGTATGCTTATATATATATATATATATATATATATATATATATATATATATATATAGAGAGAGAGAGAGATACATAGAGACATGTTGATATATACAGGTCTACATATATATGTAGATGTATAGATAGGTTAAAAACATCTGCACATCTATGGAGGTACAGATAAACGTATGCAATAATATATATATATATATATATATATATATATATATATATATATATTTATATAGATATACACACACACACACACACACACACACACACACACACACACATACATACATGTGGGTAGACAGCATCCAAAGTGTTCATATCTGAGTATAACATGGACCATAGCAATCACACATTCGCCCCCCCCCCCACAAACAATATGAACATAACATATGAAGAGCATATGCCAATACACTATTACAAATATGTTCTATGGACACAGTCACCAACACAACTGCAATGACTGCAAATATCCACGACAGAAATACACAGACAGCTTTCATTTTACAAAACTTTATTACATTCTGATGCATTGCCAAAAGTATTCAAGGACTAACAGTACCTGCGTGCTATACAGGAATCATTTAATAGGGCCTTAATGAATCAGTCTGCTATTACCATAGTATTAGTCCACTAAGGGATAGGTGTTCACATAGGGAAAGAACACCCACATACATATAGACATTGTATAAAAGGGGTTACTACACACCTGCATGTGCTATGTACACCCACCAACATCTACCCCACAACCAAAATAATTACATCAATACATACTGTCATGCCTTAACCAATTATTCAACTACTGTACAACATCTGCTGAAACCTTACCATACCTGGACACAGACAGACTAACATGGCCCTATGTGAAATATTTGCCATTACACAATTGAACAGCTGCTGATGTAACAGGGTTTGTATGATCTAATCCCGTTTCAGAGGGTTGAAACATTCGTACACCAGGAAGTGTTACCGAGTACTGATTATCAGCACAGTATGATACACATTAACACCAAACTAAATATGTCTGGTAAGCACACTGTAAACCCCCTAACATTATATGCATAGCTATGCAGCCTTGAGCTGGTCAAACAACCTGGCCAGACTGAAACATATGCAGAAGTATTAGGTCCAGACAAACCCTACACAAGTAGCAATGTTCAGACATATGACAGCAGTACTCACATTTAGACCAAATCCTCTAGGCATTACACACAATATATTACTGGTCATCTCCATACAGCTGTTGCAATAGATTTCAAACAACACTTCCACACTGTCTTCCTCACAAGTAAGGCAAAGGGACAATGCCCAAGTGGAGTACTCAGTTATATTCCACTGTAGCCATGGTATTGGCTAAGGCAGTAGCAGTGCAGCTGATGTGCATGTAATTAGCTTCTTAGGAACACCAATTGGTTTTTGTGATAGCACATGTTACTTGATCTGTAACTATAAAATGTTGCCTTGTCACACATTCAAACCATCTGTATCTACCTGTAGGACAGTAAAAAACACTGAAAAATTAACCAAAAATGAGTATTATACTAGTCAATAACACCTCTGATTACTAAGAAGGTATGTATAGCATGTAATATGCCTGTGTATGTAGTACCTGTACTGTAAGAATTATAGTGTAATCAATGCATATAGTGGAAATAGCTATCTTGTAGCGATGTATTGTTGAGCAGTAGTAATGCTTGTAATATTCTATGTGTGTACTGCTGTAGATCACACAACAAACTCCGCATACACCACAAGGGATGATATGGGCTTGGAACCCACCAATTCTCATCCAGCCACTCTGTGTCAGGATTGGTCCAACAAGTATGTGCTATAACAGGGGGATAGTATATGTCAATATATTGTAACAGTCAACATATGTTTGTTTGTGCCTTTCGGCTTTTCCCGATTAGGGGTCGCCACAGCGAAACTCCGGTCCGCTAATGATTGGTAGTGGATTTTTATGTACCGGATTACCAGCCCTGATGCACAACCTTCAACGAAGGCACACCCCATTCACGTATGCCTCCACACAGTAGACACTCTAGCTGAGAATCGAACGGGACAACATCTTGCTATGAGGCGACAACGATACCGCATCACCATCATATGGGTGTATAAGTAAGATGAACATGTTAAAGATGGGATTACCGTGCAAATATGGTGTGCATTGTGGGATATTGTGCCGATAACTGTGTAATGTACAATATTTTAAGAAGATCTATATTCTATTCTACATGACAGTTCTGTTATGTTATGCAAACAGTAGTTATGTCTATTGGCAATTACAATGCTCAGTAACAGGATACATATCATTTGTATTCATCTGACAGTTTAGCAGCATGATAGCAATGATAACTGGAAGAGCCAGGTAACATGCACATAACACATGTAATATTCACCTCTCTAGTATCGTTTGCAAGCAATAACAGCTGTGCATTTGTACATGTTATGCAAATGTGTAGTGACCCTTGCTACAGGGTAGGACCTCTCTAGTATCGTTTGCAAGCAATAACAGCTGTGCATGTGTACATGTTATGCAAATGTGTAGTGACCCTTGTTACAGGGCTGGACCTCTCTAATATCATTTGCAAGCAATAACAGCTGCACCTGTGTACATGTTATGCAAATGTGTAGTGACCCTTGTTTCAGGGCTGGACCTCTGTAGTATTGTTTGCAAGCGATAAGAGCTGTGCATGTGTACATATTATGCAAATGTGTAGTGACCCTTGTTATAGGGTTGGTCCACTCTAGTATTGTTTGCAAGCAATAACAGCTGTGCATGTGTACATGTTATACAAATGTGTAGTGACCCTTCTTACAGGGCTGGTCCTCTCTAGTATCATTTGCAAGCAATAACAGCTGTGCATGTGTACATGTTATGCAAATGTATAGTGACCCTTGTTACAGGGCTGAACCTCTCTAGTATCATTTGCAAGCAATAATAGCTGTGCATGTGTACATGTTATGCAAATGTGTAGTGACCCATGTTACAGGGTTGGTCCTCTCTAGTATCATTTGCAAGCAATAACAGCTGTGCAGGTGTACATATTATGCAAATGTGTAGTGACCCTTGTTACAGGGCTGGTCCTCTCTAGTATCGTTTGAAGCAATAACAGCTGTGCATGTGTACATGTTATGCAAATGTGTAGCGACCCTTGTTACAGGGCTGGACCTCTCTAGTATTATTTGCAAGCAATAACAGCTGTGCATGTGTACATGTTATGCAAATGTGTAGTGACCCTTGTTACAGGACTGGACCTCTCTAGTATTGTTTGCAAGCAATAACAGCTGTGCATGTGTATATGTTATGCAAATGTGTAGTGCCCCTTGTTACAGGGCTGGACCTATCTAGTATCATTTGCAAGGAATAACAGCTGTGTATGTGTACATGTTATGCAAATGTGTAGTGACCCTTGTTACAGGGCTGGGCCAAATGGCTATGTGCACACCTACATAGAGTGGATATTGAGAGTAGAGACACACTGGTTGAACTACCAGGTTTGTGTAGCCCAACCTCTCATTGCCAACCTAACAGCCGCTAGCACATACTGTATATAAGGTAGTGCACAGCACAAGTAATTAAACAGGTTGCATATCATCTTTAACTCCAGTGTAACATCGGCAATAGGAGTGTAAGATGTAGCAGACAGCTGCCCATGTGTAATAGCTGCTTCATAGGTGATGGCTCACACTATCTGATTATATCCTGATCATGTTGATAGTGGCACCAGAGTCTATTGATACATGACTCTGTTTGGAGAGTGGGTGCCTGTGCCCAACAGAGCTCATGGTCCTGGTGGATATGTGAGTATATACCCAGAGAAGGAAACAAACCTGTAGACACTTGCATCATCTGTAATCAACTAACAGGATGTGATGTGCTCCTCAGAGGAGGATTGCTGCTAAAGGTAGCTACAATGTTTCTGTAATAGCCAGTGTTGTCACATCCATAACACAAATATTTACATGTGAGTATCACTGTCTAACACATCTTCATAAGCAATATGTAAATGAGATACAGTACTTGATACTTGTAGTACTGAATGCTCATACAGGCATGTCCACTAGTCAGCTACTGGTGTTTACTAATGTCATCTTTGTGTATGTGGCCATCCTGGGGGAATGTAATCTCTATGCTATGTAGAATGCCAAACCTACCTAACACCACACCCCACACATTGTTTGGGATGCAGCTACAGGGGTAAGCTGGAAGGCAGCCCAGTCTACAGCCATGACTGGACTGGACAGTCATGAGGTGTAGGTTAACACATGCAGCTCATCAACACAACCAACACATACCCTTACCAGAACACAGTAAGGACACCCACACACACTACCAGAAATCACAAACATTAACAGATGCTTCTATGTATCTGGCCAAACAAGTGACTCCCCCAAGGAGGAAAAGACAGACACCAAAATACACAAACTGTAGGACATAGTTTGCATAATTGTGCCATACCTCAGAACATGTGACTGGAAACATGCCCAACAGTTCTCATTTGTGAATTCAAACTCTAGCACTATGTTACACACCAACCTATACGAGGGCATACATACTGTCAGCTGCCTGTCTGCCATGATTAGCCACATACCCATATACTCAGACTACCTTTTGAACTATACACATGGCTCTGGCATATTCCATGGTGTGTCCATATTCCTGAAGGATATGTACACCCCACACTAGTTGCACTTGCATAACTTCAGATGCATTATGCTGGGCAACTACCTTTGTGCCAAAGTGGATTTCAAATTGCACCTTGCGACAGATCACCCACTAGTACACCCCCATGCTAGTTGCACTTGCATAACTTCAGATGCATTATGCTGAGCAACTACCTTTGTGCCAAAG
Source organism: Protopterus annectens (assembly GCF_019279795.1). Classification (NCBI taxonomy): domain Eukaryota; kingdom Metazoa; phylum Chordata; order Ceratodontiformes; family Protopteridae; genus Protopterus; species Protopterus annectens. Next base: position 476,907,041 of record NC_056751.1, read on the forward strand.
TGGAATTCAAATTGCACCTTGAGACAGATCACCTACCAGGCTACGGATTTCCCAACTGGCATAATGTGCTGTAATGGGTAAGATTAGGTCTGAGACAGAACCATAATAATGGCTATTCTCAACTATTCCATTATGAACTGGGAAGACTCCTCATGTACCAACACCCACGCTCAATGCATGTTGGATTCCATCGACCCAACTGACCTGGATCACAGTAGTCACACAAACAGGGCTAACAGTATGCTACACATAGTTAGTCTCCAATGCCAATGTTATGTTTCCTAAGAGCAGAGTGGTGACTACCATGGCACCCATGTAGATGGACAATGCATGTGCAAATGCTGAATCCTACACAAATGAACCTTAAGCAGTCACATATGTGCAGCGATTGTGCCATTGAAACAGAATCAGGATTCAACCTAACACAAACAAGAAGGCAAACTGGTGGTACTATGCTTTAAACTGTACCACAGAAGCCAGTAAATGTTGCAAGAGTGAATACACATGAGTGCAGGTGATCCCTGGCCAGCCTCAGTAAGATGCAGATACACCATATAAAACCATATAAAGCTACTGTGAAACTATTCAGCCACATATTATGAGGCCAAGTACAGAGCATTCTATAGCTGTGTCATTAATCGTAATGGCAACAACAAGACCTGCCGTGCTGCACAGCGCTATGGCATGGGAAGTACTGTACCTACAGAAATAGCACCTGTTCATCCAGATAGGGTCTTGGAGAACCTAAACTCACTCCCAACCCCCAACAGGTACACTTAGTAATATATCCATGTACACTACAGGGCCCCTGTAATAACAACTAAGCAGGTATAAACTGCACTCTCTAAAGCCATACATACAGCTTTCATGGTACCTATCAGCACCCCAGGGTGTATTCTACACAAATGTAAGAACATTCAGCTATCCACATACACATCATTTTCAATCATAGCTCCATGTCAGGCTGTGTACACACCGAATGGTGCACAGCAACAGTTATCACACCTCACAAAGGGGGAGACACCATTGATAATGGGAAATAGTGCTCAACTACCCTGCTGAGTCTGGTCTGTAAGGCCATGAACCGTGATCAACGTATTTGATGCTCTCAGTACAGATGTAGATGACAGTAGGGTTGATTCACACTGCATATCATGACCTTGCCAGGTTGTAGGACACCATCACCCATATTGTGTTTCAGCTACATTCAGTGAACTAGGTGCATAATCCTATGTCACAGGAGTGGTTGGCAACTGGACTGCTTGCAGAACCAACACTACAGAAGGTGTCTGACTAATACACGCACATCAAACCAGTGCCAGCCACAGTAATACAGGGTTCATTCCTGGTACTCCCCCTCTTTGTTATCTATACCACACAGACTAACACAGAAGGCACCAGCCTATTGATGTTTGCAAATGACTATGAACTAGGAGCAATAGTCGACTCAATGTGTGCTGCGTTCAACATACAGAAGGGCCTTAGTGTGTCAGATGTGTGGTGTGTGACGTATGGCCACAATCTGACAGCTAAGTATTGCATTGTCATCCCCTATGTTACAAACCCTGTACCCATGAACTACCATATAGGCAGCGGTCAACATAATGGCAACTGTGTGTATGAGATGCAGCTGGACAGTACTCTTTCCTTTGATAGTTTCTTCACCACACCAGACAGGTAGTCGTATGTGGCACCCCTAATCATGACAGGGTGCTATCCAGGAATATAGAGATAATTGCACAGCCATACTCAGCACCCATGTTACCCATAATAGATCACATATTTCCTTTAAGGGTTATTGCCCATGTATAGATGGTCTACACTGCCCTTCCCAGTTCTTAGCTGCACTACCTAGCATTCAGCCTACCCTGAATAAAGCCATGTCCAACCCAGAGGTGTTGGACATGCTACACTTAACACATCCTGATCCCAAGTAAACACATACTTCATGGAGATCCACCTTTCTAGTACAAGGATCTCAACATGCCTGACAGATCTCTGTCCCATACACTTAACATGCTCTTGCCATACTATGCATCCCTGTCCAGCGAAGCTGCACATTGCCCCTCTCTGTGACATGGTGTGATGACCACATGCCAAATATATCAGTAACCCTGTGGATCAGTTCTGTGGCACTGCTTGAAGTGGCCACTGAAACTTACATGTCTGTTAGCTACAGCTAGGTAACCTGTCTGCCTAGGTTCATAAATGGCCCAGGGCATATAGCCTACTAGATCACTATGACCATACATGCTATAGTTGATCTCCAACCCTGCAAATACCATCAGGCTAGCTATTGTCAAATGTATTACACATGTGCAACACAGGCAATACATGGCAGGATGCTGCACAGCTCTACAGTGCCATGTAGATGTATATGGCAAAACACATACATGCTTGCACGTCTGCAGGGTCACAGGTCATGTCCCTAATGGCTATGTATGACTATATATGTGACATATACACAGTATTATCAAGTGCACACAAAAGTCCTGGAAACATATACCAAGCAGGACTTTTGTGTGCACTTGATTATTTGAGGACTTTTTCTGGGTCAACGTTTTTCCAATTTGTTTCCTGGTTCTTGCGAGTGGATACACAGCATTATCATTGATTGCATTAATGTGAACATATCCAGGCATGTGCTGATAGGTAACGACAGGCAAACAGACATGCCCACATCAAGACATCCACATGGTTGAGCAATGTCATCACATGACGCACACATATATGGCAATAACATCACATCACCAGTAAGTGTCAAATGTGTGTGACTTATACATGTCAGTGGTGTTAGTGTCATGTAGATTTGCAAAGACGTATTTGTAATCTTAATAAATGTGATACACATGCATGTTCAGCTGTACTGCTGTACTTCTCTGTGAGTTACTGTGACCTGTCTCCATCATTATGTCTTCCAGGTATGCCACATAGCAGACTGCTGGCGTACAGCCACTTGGAGGATGAGGTCCTCGTCCCATACCTCCTCAATAACCACACAACACTCTTCAGCCATAGGATGCACAGCAGTGGGATGCTCTGTGGGAGGAACCCTTCAGGATGGTAAATGATGTTGAGGGTCACAATCGCACCTATCAGCAGGTGCGCAGACACTGCACTGACCTCATAAAATGGGTGAAACAGCCTGATAATGCAATCGCCAGGGAACAAGGTGCAACAGGTGGGGGGGCCACTCACACAGCCCCCACTCACACGTACCAAGGAGCTACTGGCCAACCTGGGGACACCTGCAGACCTCCATCCACAAGCTGTAGCTAGTATTGTGGAGGTGGGTGTCTCTCAACCACCGAGCCTGGAGTTGCCTGGTAAGTCACGACTGCACATATAACACAAATATTTTTCACATAGCTACATGTGTTACTGTACAATATGTAATGTAACATCATATGCAAGGCATGTATGCACACGTGCCACATACTATAATCTGCTACTCTACGCATGCACAGATGTGCATACTCCATAGTATAGTTTATTGTACTGGCTTATGTGCTAACATGGACATTGCACCCTGTAGCTATCACACAGGTGTGGATAATGATCTTACTGCTGTGACACTCCATGGAGGATGGCCAGAAACATGAAGCAACACACACAGTAGAAGTGATGTACATGTGTGTACACCCTGTTGTACAGTGGCTCGACACAATACAACTATGGCCTTTGTGTAATGGTGATATTGCAGATGTGAAACAGTAAACATCATACATGCCTGTGCACAGCTTGTGTAGCAAAACATGAAACCACCACATAACATGTCTTGAACATCTTGAGTGTGTCACAGCATGAAAGCATTCACCTATACAGTATCCAAATACATACATTTGTTGCACAACATACACGTACAACCACATCAGGCCACAGATACAGTACATTCACCTTGCAGGTGTCAGACATCACTGTCATGCCTGCTCCTCATGTGTGTGAGGTACACAGATGGCATGTGTGACATAGAGTACTGCTTAAGTTAGCCATGTGTGGGCATAGTTACCAGGCATCAGTAATATGGTTGCAGATGTGCAGGGGTGTCATCTGTATACCCTTCTGTGACCTGTGTCACACATTCTGCATTAGGGTTTAGTGTGTATTCACCTCACTGACATGGGTCACATTCCACATTAGATATGTATTGTATGTGAACATAGTCATGGCTATGAACTGTGTCAGTAGCTCACACTGTATAGCAATTGTGAAGCCACATGATGCCCTGCAATGGCTATTCACATCAACTCAATGTGCAGTATGTCACTGCATATTTGTAGGGTGGACAGACAACATTGCATCAGCTGAAGGCCCATGTTAGTATAACACGTCCCTGCATTGGGACACCATCACCGTACTGTAGACTGGAAAGGACACCATTGTGTTACACATGTATGCATGTCATTCAACACGTCAGCAGAAGACATGTCATACTACATGTGATTGGCAAGGTCATACGCCACACAGCAGGCCAGTGTACTGTAAACCTGTGCTGGTCTGTGGCACCATTGAAAAGTAGCGACAGCCATGTCAAACATGTGTGTACAGCCACATGCACAATGTTTGGACTCAGCTCAGGGGTAGGCGGAATAATGTTGAACAGACATGCACTGCTTTGGGGGAGATATGCACACACATACCTCTGCATACATACATCTACATCTGGTTATTCCGTTCCTTGCCATATAGATTACACTTTGCTGCAGTGGGACTCGTAGTGGGTGTGGCTGCTCATCGGGTGACGCCTCTGCCCAATGAACACATTTGCTTACATCCCTAGGGCTGTCCATATAGGCCCACATCAGCCAATGCCTGCACTCCTAGACCCATAAGTAGCTACCCATAGTTCCCCCACCCGCACCTCCTCTACAGCACCCATCCATACTCTGGGTCCTGGTCGGTTCTGGACACACTACTACACGCAGCCCACTCTCCACTTCCCGGGACCCATTACATACAATTGTCTCGACCCATGGGTCATCAGGCTTTCTCACCCTTGTATCCCTTGTATGTATATGCCCCAGCCAGAATGTTTGGTTTATCACCTTCTTTTGGACTTGCCAATTTTTGGGGTGTCCCGCAAGGGACGCTCCTGTCTGTGTTCCAAGTATAGAATTCATTTGGGTGCACTGCATACTTCCCCGGTTGTATCCTGCCTGTGGTCTTGGGAGCAGTGGACTCTTTACATTGTTTGTGTGTACGTTTCCTGTGTCCGGCTGGGGGGAGGTGGAAGGTCATGCTACGTGTTTCATGTTTCTTGCATGAGTCCCTCACTTACATTGCCATAGCCTGTGAACATATGCCATTCTTGTGTGCTGTTTCCGAGCATAGCTGTATATCTGTGTATATCTATGCACACACACACACACACACACACATATATATATATATATGTATGTATATATATATATATATATATATATATATATATATATATATATATATATATATATATATATATATATATATATATATATATATATATATATATATGTGTGTGTGTGTGTGTCTGTAAAGCAATGCATACACCACGCAAACACATTTAAACACTCTTACTGGTGTTTATATATGCTTAAACCTGCTTACTAGTGACTTATTCATTATGACACTGACACTTCGCTCCAGTTAACTTTTGTTATTTTCCAGGTTATACAGCGGACAGATGTCGCAATATGTTCATGTACAGATTACCAATAGTAATGGTATGTGATGCAGTGGGATTCTGAATGGGAATGCCTGTTCATTAGGTGGTTGCACTAACCAATACACTATTGCTTTGCTGCATCATTTGCATATATATACCCCATATACCCATGGCTCCTGGTTCCCCAAACACCCACCCCAACGCCTCTCTAATACTGCAGTCATCCATTCTCCAGTTGGATTCGCGGTGTATCCACACCACTACACATCATCCACTCCCTACTCCTATAAACCCATCCCTTCGGTTGACTCACTCCCCGTATCCTCAGAACTCCCAAACTTTAGTCCACAAACATTGGTGACATGAGCGACCAAAAGGACACTATTCACAATTTTTGGGTTATCCCACATGGGACACGCATGTGTTTATGTCAAGATTAGACTCTATACTTCATTACATCCTTACTCCCATTAACATGACACTACAATAAATTAATAAGTATGACTATGTGGTAACGCACACGTTACACATGAGAGCCTATTTATGTACATGTTTGTATATTTCTTTTACAAATAGACTGGTTTAGAAATTGACATTGCCATAGCAGGCAGATCACAGGAATGATTCCATGTGTGGGAAAGTCCTCACATTTGATTTTTTACAGCACTGACTTTGGACATTGTTCACACTTTTGCATTTTAGCAGTTTTGTCCCTTCCCTCTTATGCACACCCTATTATTCTATCTACTGTCGAGGCTTGTAAGGGCACATTCATGCTATTTATGTCTACAAATTGAATAAATGTGTTACAGAGAATGTACATAGACATATTGATGTCTGCATGTGTGTATGCATATAATCTTATAAAGAACTTGCTGACCTCCACGGGATGGTCCATTTAGATCCAGCCCATCCAACCTTGGCACACCTAGCTCTATAATTTCATACCCATATTTCCTCCACCCCACCCAAGTTCAGCATACACGCATACCATCCATTGTCCAGTTGTTATCGCAGCCATGACACACCTTCACAAATTGCCCTCTCCTGAGCATTAGGGGCCCTACATGTATGTTGACCCAACCCATGCATTCTCAGGCTCTCCCACCATTTAGTCCTTGAACATACCTGCCCGTGCTTGTGTAATGGTTGGTTGGCCAAATAGCCTATCAATTTTTGAGTAGTCCCACCAGGGACTACCCTCTGTGTGTAAAGTAGACTTAGCAGATCAACAATGTTACTCCCACTGGTAATATCCTGCCTGTGGTGTGAGTAGGACTGCTTTGCTCACGCCTGCACAGCTTGATATGACATATGCTGACAGCGCTATATAATACTGGGAGTTGCTGTTGATTCCCTTCTCATTCCTTTTGTATGCTTTATTGTTACATTGTTCTTTCTTTAAAGATATGTGTGTATATATATATATATATATATATATATATATATATATGTGTGTGTGTGTATGCATAGCATATATGTATTATATATATATATATATATATATATATATATATATATATATATACATAAATATATATATATATATATATATATATATATATATATATATATATATATAATATATCTGTACATACTTATATACATTTCCTATGCTGGGCACTGCTTAGACCCGCACACTCAGATTTGCTTACTGGTACTTATATGTATTTACTGCTGCTTATTTGTGCTTACAACTGCTTAATAGTGCCTTATTCATTATGACAGTGCCACTTTGCTTGAATGATATTTAAGTTAAATATCTCATGTGATACTCTTATGTCAGTTTTACAGCAAAACAACATTCATTCTACATGGAAAATGATATGTACTATTGTTGGGCTCGAACCATGAATGCTTGTTCATTAGGCGGAGGCTCTAAACACTACACTATTGACATTTACATTGCTTCCACATGTTTTTCTCTATTTGAATGAATTTGATGTGTAAGCTACGTTTGGCGGAAAGCAGCGATGTGCAAACACGCTGCGCTTTGCTTACACCTTCGATATTGCAGCAATTCAAATGTATAATAGGGACACGGGGAATCTAATTGTGAAAGTTCTAAGGACAGGGCTCAACATTCCACTACGTGCTTGTGTGTTTACTACTTCGATTTTATTTGACTGTTTGTGGACACTCTTGTATGCTTAGCATACATTTCGGTATCCACGGACACTGAATTGCTGATTTACTATTAGAGGTGGGCTCTACTAGTAGGCATAGTAGGTTTTGCAACTGTTGGGGCATGTTTACTCCTCCGTAGAGCACTTGTACACGCCCCATGCACTCGCACATGTTTCTTGCGCACGTTGTGGGTGTGGCAGCACACCCTCATACATATTCATATAGCGCTGCTGCACCATCTGTAGTGAGGATGCTCGGCGCAAGGCTAAAATCATCCTTGCATCGAGCTTCTTGAATCCCGGGCATAGTCTCATCAGTTTTCTTGGATATGTCTAAAACCTTTACCACAGTGTCCTACAACAAACTCGTCACTGCACTCTCAGACCTAAAGATACACCCTTCATGTGTCTCCTGGTCCCAAAGTTACTAAACAGGTAATCAGCAGGCAGTTAAGTGGCAATACGATGTCGCAATATGTTCAAGTATAGATTACTGTTGGTAAATGGCATGTGATGCACACATCTCCCTATTACCCTTAGGGTCCCACAGGATCCCATACGTGTCCCTCTTCTCTTCGGTATTTTCACTAATAACCTCAGCTCATCCACCTCATTTGCCACCATTATCCAATATGCAGATGATCCAACATTAATATGTGCAGCCCCTACCTTGCAACAACTTTAGGACAAAACACAACAGGCCTTTACCGAAATTAAAACATGGCTGGCTAACTCCCAACTTATTCTTAACCCCCCCCCCCCCAAAAAAAAATTATGCTCTTTCAACCTACCAGACCACTAGATTCCCCCCACAGTTCCACATCACAGCTAATAACAACACAATAATTACACCTGAACCATCCACCAAACTACTAGGAGTCACTGCCCACAAAAATGGCACCCTTTACAGAAGCCAAACATTTTGAACAGACTCATCAAGAGCTGCCTTAGCCAGAAACCGCCAACTACCAACTTTATTATACACTTCACCCATCCTTATCAACCTCAAAAAAAAAAACAAATTTAGAGAAGTTGAATACATGCTATAACAAAATAGCTAAATTTGCTACTGGACCATTACACAGGCCATGTCACTATCTAGCCCTCAAAAAACTCTACTTGCTTAAACTACTACAGCTTCTAGCATACAACCAATTAATGATGGCCCACAAATTACTCTATATCCCCAAAAAAACTCCAGCTCTCTAAAGCTTACCTCGACCTTATTCTAACACTCAAACTCTATGATCATCAAATAAATCTTTACTACAAGACTTTAAATCTAGCAACAGTGCAGGAGACTCCTTATACTCCTCATATATCTCAAAAACCTTGAACTCCTTCCCCCATAATATTAGAATTACTAACAAAACACACTAGTTTAAAAAAACTACTCAAAAATTATCTAACTGACACTTGGCTCTGCTCATGCAACACCTCTGGCTGATCTCCTTTTATCATAAGTACGCTCTCCATTAATTATTCAGCCTGTCTCTTGGACAATGATCTTGTTTGCATTATGTTTTCTCTTTTCTTTTTTTTATTCTTAAATGTGTGATAAATGTAGAATTATTTTCCCTTTACAAATGAAAACTAATACCCGTAGGTTCTATGTTAATAATATCACTACGTTAAGTTGCATAGTTGATGTTGTTATCTACTGTTAGACTTGCAGTATCTATTACTTATGCTGTACACATTGTTTGTCATGCTGTATTTACTTTTACAAATGTATGTACTGTCACTTTTTGTGGAAATTTTCTCCCCGGGTCTCCGCTGAAAATGGACTCTGCCCAGTCAGACTTTCCCGGTAAACAAATGTAAAATAAAATAAATAATAAATAAATAAATCAATAATGTATAAAAACATTATTAACACTTCCTGATGTAGGTTACCAGAGGGTTCACTTCCTTACCACCAATTTGGACCAAAACATAAGCTGGTTATAATGAAAAGACATGTAGTCCACCTACTGCCACCAATTAATATGTAATGATCATTGGTTATGTCTTATGATCTGAACAGCTGATCACCAAATAATGTATGAAGGGTGACTGACCTTAAAACTATATGGCAAATGTACATTGCTCACTCTGGGAATAACCAACATCAACCACACCCAAATATGATATACTTTGTATAAAGCAGACAACAAGTATAATCACTGGCTCCCCAGGACATCTTCAGATGGAATTTGCTGTCTTCCAGAGCAATCCTAAAAGTGTAGTTAAAATTTGTCCATGATTATTTCTCTCACAAGTACACAGACAGTAATTTTTGTAGGCATCGTATTATCTTTCTGGTATCAATACCCTCTATTTATGGTTATGCTGATGCCAGCCAGACTTTTCTACCAGACATAGAACACAAATGATGTTGTCACTTAAAATAAGTCAGATATTAAACATTCACAAGGTGACAACAGCTTGAGCATTAACTCTACAAAAGGCAGAAGCCAACAGTTGATATTACACACTCTTAAATGGTTTACCTTCACAATGTCAGCAGCACATCCCCAAACGTGCATATGGTTGAACAGTTTCCATGAATTCTGTACCGCCGACATGTTAGAAAGTCGAACAAAACAGTGAACATCGACATTTCCATCCACTCCATACCTGAAACAAGTGCTACCATGGGTCAAAAAGTGAGTGAGATTTTGTGATTAGGAATATTGGCATTCGCAGTTATGAGGAGTTGCAGTTCAGAGTTCACAGAAGTTGTTTCAACAATGTGCCTGCAGACATTATGAAGGTAAACATCTCAAATTGATAAAACAATCTACACTCCAAAGGCATTTAAACATAAATAGCATATTTTACTTGAATTAATAAAAATTAAACAATGTATTTTGTAAAATAAAACATATAGAAAACTTTACACTTACATACCAAATAAATAGGTATAAGCAGATGGATGGCATAAAAAATCCAGCTAACGATCTACCTGGTCCTATCACTGCCAGTAGCAAAATGGTTTGCTGTCTTCTTTCTCTGACATAAACATTTTAACATTAGTTGCATTGTTGCATAGAAAAAAAATGGATTCCAGCTTAAGTTCTGTTTCAGAACTGCAGTTCTCATGTGCTTAATCTAGGAGTTAGGTGGCAACTAACTGGCTAATTGTTTCTGTTTTCTTTCTCTCTCTCTCTCTCTCTCTCTCTCTCTCATTCAATATCTTTCATTAAAAGAGTTATGTGCAGTACATCTTGTCTTCTTTAATCTGAGTAAAAAGTTTTTTTTTTGTGTTCAGTCACATTTATCTGGGGGAGAATTAAAATAAAAAATGCATTTTTTGACCTGGAGTAACGTTGCATGGCACATTAAGCTCTTAGCATTGCAAATATATTCATATTTGAGAAGCCAGTTTCACTCTTTAACAACTCTTCTGCATTTCCACTGAAAGCATTACATATTCTGTGCAAACTGCATTTTATATACCGCAAGATTTAATTAAGTAAGAACCAAAGTTTTATTTATACCATTTGTATGGACAACAATTACAGCGACCTGTGCTTAACACAGTTTTATGTATGTTTTACAGAAAGACAACTACAAACTTCAATCAGCCTGCCACATTTCACATCTGAAAACAATTACACTTGCTTTCCCATAGTGCTGCTTATTTACATTTCTCCCCATATTATCAACTTCAAGTGAGCTTTCTTAAGAAACCATCAAGACATGAATCCTGGGAGTTAAGTTATAGAACTTTATCCCCTGTCTAAATAGACACTCTGTATTTACACTGCAGACACCTCTCAGATCCTCGATTATCATATTGTAGGACTAATAGCATATACTTCATTTCAGAGGTTTGCCATTTTAGCCAATAGCACCATGTGACCACCTGAATTATTTATGATCTTTTACTAATGCCAATTTTCTACAATACATGCAGGAGTAACACTTTTGGAAAACCTAGTCTATTCCCAAACACTCTTTATCTACAACTGTATATTACTCTTCCCTTTGTGCAAGTCTGTTGCTGAGGTATGGCATCAAATGTTCTCTCTTTGAAGTAATCTAAGTAGAAAAAAAAAAAAAACATCCCAGACAAAAATCAGAACAGACAAATAATCAGTGTGGGGGCACGGAGTCACCCCGAGTAAACCAGTTAGGAGTTAAACCATATGGTATCCAGTGTAGCTTACACCAGCCAGGGAAGATGTCAGTATAATGTTGTGTGTTATAACCAGGCTTCTCTCAGTAGGAAAGCTGCAGACTTCCAAAATCGTAATGTCACAATGAAGTATTAAAAATGAGTGAAATTCCCATAACATACAAACTAGGCCAACAAAAATAACAATAATGAAGCCAAATAAAACAAAATCAGCACCAGAAGCAAGATGCAGGAAATAATAAATCCAAAACAGTGTTTAATAAAAGAAAAAATGTACAAAGGTAAGTGCTTTCACACACAGAGGTGCTTCTTCCGACCATACTAGAATAAAATCAGCACATCACATTTAAATATAGTAACTAATATAGCAATTACAACCATAGCCACCATCTAAATGTTTTTTATTTAGTTTTTACTGATTAGTTTTTCAGTGTGACCTTCTCACTCTTTGTTTTAATTTGTTAGTTGGGATATTTTGCATTCACCCTAATTATAATGGACATCAGCTGGTTATAACAACCCTGTGTTTCTTATGCTTAGTCAAACACTCTGCTTGTGCTATGCTGACGAGGTCATAACAAGGCCGAAATATGCATATCCATCGATAGTGGGGTTTGGCTTTATTGGCCTGAAATTGTCCATTAAAACAACTTCAAACGTAAAAGTCATGGGCAATCAGAATCGCCATATAGCTGAAACACCTGTTGTTCATAAGGGTCATTTGCATATATCCCATGTGCCTTTGTTACAGGAGGTTTGGGAGGTCACTCATTGGAAGTTCTAGCTTGGCTGGAGTTTTCATTTAGTTTTTACTGATTGTTTTTTCAGTGTGACTTTCTGACTCTTTGTTTTAATTTGTTAGTTGGGATATTTTGCAGTCACCCTAATGATAATGGACATCAGCTGATTATAACAACCCTGTTTTTCTTACGCTTAGTCAAACACTCTGCTTGTGCTATTCTGAAGAGGTCTTAACAAGGCCGAAATATGCATATCCATAGATATGCGGTTTGGCTTTATTGGCCTGAAATTGTCCATTAAAACAACTTCAAACATAAAAGTCATGGGCAATCAGAATCGCCATATAGCAGAAACACCTGATGTTCATAAGAGTCATTTGCATATATCCCATGTGCCTCTGTTACAGGAGGTTTGGGAGGTCACTCATTGGAAGGTCTAGCTTGGCTGGAGTTTTCATTTAGTTTTTACTAATTGGTTTTTCAGTGTGACCTTCTCACTCTTTGTTTTAACCTATTTATACTTAGGAAACAATTTAGTGCTGACCTTGAAACCCTGGGATGTGTTTTTACCCCCAGTATTCATATGTCTCTGTCAGAGTAATTGGTTCTTTTTCATGCTACTACTCCTTCTCTCTTCATGCAATTTCTGTTATTTTCATCTTTTCAGCTGCCTTGGGGCTTCATTTCTAGCTCTATTTCCAGATTTTTCTGTCAAAACTTAATTAGGTGACCTGGGGATGGGGAGAATTGCTTTGCTGCTAGCTCTGCATTCACAACCCTTTCCAGGTTGTCTCCATTTCAGTGGACTGAGTATTACCTGTACCCAAGGTGGCTACCATATTTCCCTTGGTCATATTGGCAGACCTGATTATTTTCAGTCTACAGTCTTTAGTTATCTTTGATACTCATGCTTTTCTGTACTCTATGGAGTTCATATTGCCTGTTTTCTAACTGCCCTATCTAAAATTGCTGTAAAATGTGTACTTGTAGCTGCAAGGATGCACACACTTTCTGATGACAAAACTGCAAGTTCAGTTAAAAAAAAAAATCACACTTTTGCAAGACAATTTTTATGTGATAAAAGGACATATAATCTCATCCACTGAAACCAATTTACATGTAAAAGTTGGGGACTACAGCTTCATGATCCTCACAGCTGGCTACATGATAAGCATGTGCTAATTAGCTTTAAGAACATAATATAAATGTTATTTGCTGTCTTGGAAATAACAAATCTGACATGCTCAAACAAGCTTTACAATGTAGAATTGCAGGCCAGGGATATGAGTACCATCTTCCCCAATTATTTTTACCCAATTCAGACTGAACATAGGACCTTGAAGTGCAGTATTACTTACATTTCTTGAAACTCCTTCAAAAATATTTTCTGTTCTTTGACGTAAGATTTTCAGGTGGGGTTAATCATAGGTTTACCATGCCAACATCCACTTCCCTGTCTTTGTAGTAATACTGTCATCAGACATACTTATTTGGTACATATAGAAAATAATTACTATTAACCTTTAAAATAAGGCAACCACTAAACACTTCTACAATAGCAGGAGACTGTGAAGCAATGTTTAAAAAACAGAAAGCAAAAGTGCAGAACATCACTTTAGTATACATATCCTTAAGCTAATAGGTAAACCACTTACCAAAAGCATTTATCATTAAACATTCTTTATTTGAAATAAATAAAATTTTTAAAAGAATTTTGAAAAAAAATAATGTAATAACAGCTTTATACTCACACAAGTACATTTAAAGTAAATGTGTTTGTTTAAACAGACAGATGGCATAAAGAAGAATCTTAACATGTCTGATTTTAACTTCACTCAGCCTGTGACAATGTCTTATCAGAAAGCAGTTGGATTTACTTTAGCACAGTGCCACTTCATTACAATGATTGGTCAATAATCATATGGCATCTTTCGACCCAATACTGATGGACTTTCTGCACATCAGCAAGTTAAATGGCAGTATAAATACTTGGTCTAGGGATATAATCTTCTTCTGCAACATCATCAAACTGATTTGGAGGGACAAAAGTATCTTGCAGAGGATATTACTGCTCTGGAACAGACTCCCCAACCACATGAAACAAAGCATATCCCTGTCCATATTCAAGCACAATTTGGATCTATAGATGGGAAACATAAAACTTACCCCAGGACTAACCCCTGTGCTATTAATGGACAGAGGCAGTTCCTAAATGCTTTATCCCATGCATATGTACCCTCATATTATCTATGGTATGATCCCAGTTATTCCGATTAAGGGTAATATATAATTATCAAACATGAGATGTGTAAGACCAATCTGTATCCAAATGGGACAGGTTAATTTAAGCACAGAAAAAGAAACTGACTAGGCTTAAAATGGCACTCAAGGGCAGCTAGCCTAGTACTTGCCTATGAACCTTTGATAAACACGGCGTGAAAATTTGTGCATGACAATGTGGAGTACAGTCTCTATAATTTTTTTTTTTCAAATTCTGATTTGAAGTTGAGTTTTCATTAGAATTCAAACTAAAACACATTGATAAATCATTCTAGATCTTTCTGATGCACAGATAGTTAAAAAGGCAAAGAAGTCCAGAAATTCCTTCACATAGTTCAATGAAGAGTGGTAAGGAATGATTGGCCATAATAGCAGTACTAAAGAGCAAATGTCAAGGGTAATATGTATATCTATCAGTGCATAAGCTCTGCAAGGATCATCAAGAACATGAGAGCACTACTCAAGGGAACATACATAATATACATTTTTAACATTATTCTATGTCTGGCTATGTTTCTTAGGGAAAGAGATGACATTTTTTTAGTTAAAGGTGATTTAAAGCATTTACTTAGAGAATCAAATATCAAGACAACAGCATTTTACATACTCTTCTGTCACCACCACATACCTCTGTGGACAAATAGCAAAACAGAATTGACAACCGTTAGGACTTATAACCAAAACTACATGCAAATGCAGTACAAGACAATGGGTCACAATCATTAAAATCAACATGGCTGAAAATAAATGGATAAATCACAATGTGTCCAGAATATAATTTTCCCTGTGTCATATTTACCTTAAAGAAACATTAGAGCAAATAACCTTATGTTCCTGTGTTGTAGAAATGATAATAAGTGATGCCTGAATAATACCTGGTGATCAAACAGTGTACAAGAAGTGCCCACTGACTGTTTTGTATGTTTCATATTAGGGTATTTTAGAGTTTTGGATATCTGAAAGATGAAGGGAGTTTCTAGGTGTGTGTGCATACAAGTGTGAGTCCTGTGCCTATGTATGTGTATTGTATGTGATATATATGCTAAACAAAATATTCTATGGGAAATGTGCTTGAGAGGCTTTGCTTGATCCCTTAACCTATGATATAATCCGTTCAAAGCTTATAATGTATAGGGCGATGTGGGGTGGGCAGCTTCCAGGTATATATTTTGTATGCATGTGTGTGTGTGTGTGTGTGTGTGTGTGTGTGTGTGTGTGTGTGTGTGTGTGTGTGTGTGTGTATATATATATATATATATATATATATATATATATATATATATATATATATAGTTTCACTTCATAAAAGGAAGCCCAAAATCCTGAAAATTAAAAATCCTGAAAACTCAAAATCCTGACTCCCAAAAGAATGAAAACACACAGGATACGTATACTGACTATAGAGAACACAAACCAGATTACAATTGACCAAATATAAGCAGTGGGGCAACCCCCTCCCCGCCCCTCCACACCTCCTGCTACTTAAATATATCAACTCTAAGATTGCACTTCACTATACTACCATGAGTTATGCTGTGGTATAGCAAGTTAAAAGGGAATGTTACTAAGGTTACAACAGGCAGTCATGAACACGTGTGATGGTATGTTTGACATTTTTTTCTGTGGAGTGCAATCTTGGAGTTTATATATTTAATTAGCAGGGGATGTGGGGTTGCCAGCAAGCTTGCCCCCCTGCCCTTACTTGGTGAAAAGTGCTATCCTTTGACTTGTATGTGTTTCTCTGTATCCTTGTTTTGGAATATTCTCATTCTTTGTGTCCTGTATATTTTCAGTATTTTGTGATTCAAGATTTTGAGTTTTCAGGATTTTAGAATCTGGATTATAAAGTTCAGGATTGAGATATTTCAGGATTCTGAAGTGAAACCATATATATACATATATATATATATATATATATATATATATATATATATATATATATATATATATATTATTTTAATGGTGCTGCCAAACCTGCTTATAACAGAGATATTAAGAATTTTTCTTTAGTAACTTCTCAAATGATATAAAAGAGAAATGGACATTAGCAGATCATAGGATTATAGAGCAGAGGCATAGCATTTGAGCAATACCACTCCAAAATGAAAATATACTTCTAGAGCACTCACAATGTTCTCAAAAGATGCTCATAATTAAAAAAAAAAAAAACAAAACAAAAAAACAGGGACAGCATTAGTTGACTTCTTGGTGGAAATTACCATAGAGCTGTGCAGTGGGGAAAAGTAAAAATGACTATCATCCATAAAGGAATTACAGTACAACATAGGAGTAATCATCAGAGGAATCTGACTTTTACTGGAAGAATCACTGGTCATACCCTCAGAAAATGCATGCTGATAAATTGCCAATATGGATTAATGTCAGCAAAAAGAGATAGGAAGAGTGAGAAAGCAAAAAAATAAAGGGGCAGTACCATACATAAACATTTTTTGCACTGGAACAAGTGGCCATTGATCCCCGGGGAGGTTGCTGGGAGGCTAAGCTAGAGTAAAGAGAGCTTTTCTGGCAACTTAGATTGGATTCTGGAAGGACCTCGACTTTAAATGACCAAATAATTATTAACAGTGTATTGAAACTCAGAGCAGCTAAATTATAACAAGGGCTATACATAATTTTATTTGTCAAAATTACTTTATGGCCACACATAGTAACATTTATGGCTAAGTTGTTTTAAGAATTTTTAATTAATCACCTAACATTGTTACAGCCCTGTTGCAGGGACAATCTGTTTTATGCATTTATGATATTGTATCATTTAGGTAGAACTGGGGGCCATTTTATTATTTATAACCTTATGATTTTATTATTGAAACAAACTATGCACTTTATTTTTATTTATTTTTATTTTTATTTTACATTTGTTAACCGGGGGTGTCTGACTGAGCCAAAAAGGCCCTTTTTCAGCAGAGGCCCGGGGAGAAAAGCTCCACAAAGAAAAATTACAGACACATTTAGTTATTTAGACATGATCAGTATACACACAAATTACAGGATACATGTTTTTACAGTGGTATGCGGCACATAAACAGTTACAGTGGAGAGAACAAACAAAAAAATATTAATTTTAAAAATAAAGGTAAGATTTGTGGTGTACAGCTGAAATGGAACATAGGTAGAATACATACATAGTACTCAGGTACAGTACATACATTGTAGATTAGTCAAGTGCTCTAGATTTTGTATGTATGTGTTATCCGCTTTCACTAGCCTGGGGAGTAATCATGGCACTGCCAACTTTCCTTGAGATGTTGCCTGATGAGGTCTTTAAAGGAGGCTTTGGATGATGTGTTTTGAATGCTTGTAGGGACAGAGTTCAATTTTTTAGCCACTGAACTACTATATAGTGCATCTCCAAAGCTATTGTAGCTGTTGGTGACTTCTAGTAGTAGTTTGCTTGATGATCTAAGAGGCCTTTTGGCTGAGTGATGTTGTACTAGGTTTTTGAGGGCACGACACTTATTGGGGAGGCAATAGATAGAATGACAGAGGCAGAGCTGATTGTAGGTTAGGAGTTTGGGAAGTTCAAGCCAGTGGAGCTGTCTCAAAGCAGTACAGTGATGAGTTCTATATGAGCAATTTGCAGCAAAGCGGGCATTTCTGTTATAGCAGGCTTCCATTTTGCTTAGTTCAGTTTTGTTAAGATTAGTTAGAATGGGAGATGCATAGAGTAGGGTGGATAGAAGTTGGGAGCGAGCAATGGCTGATCTTGTGTTGTTGGTAAGAAATGGTTTGATACGGTAGAGCGACCGCAGTTTGGCATGTACTTTTTTAATAGTTAAGTTGAGATGACTATCAAATTTTAGGTGGGAGTCTATGGTTATTCCCAATAGCTTAGCCTGTGCCACTGGAGCAATTGGAGCAGCATTAGTGGAGTAGATAGTGAATCGACTGTTAGTGTTTTTGTTAGAACTGGTTATAATCATAAGCTGAGTTTTCTTTGGATTGAGGATAAGTTGGGCTTTGATAAGGTAGTTTTCAATGTCAGGGAATGCTAGTTGAGTTGTTTACAGGAGGGTGGGAATGTTTTGTGCAGCACAGATTAAGGTAGTATCATCTGCATACTGAATTATAGATGCATGCTGTGTGGAGGTATGGAGGTCATTTGTGAAGACTGTGAATAGTAGTGGTCCTAAGATAGAACCCTGTGGGACTCTTATAGTTATGGGCAGCTGAGGAGAGAGAGAATTTTCCCATTTCACAGCTTGGTACCTGTCAGTTAAGTAGCTTTGGAACCAGGTAAGAGTGGAATTTGATTAATTATATTGGTTTAGTTTGTTTAGCAGGATTTGGTGTGAGACTGTGTCAAATGCTTTGGACATATCCAAAAAAAGAGTTGACACTTGTAGGCCTTCATTTTTGAGATGGTTTACTGTGTCTGTGAAGCAAAGGAGGGCTGTAGTGGTACTATGGGCAAGTCTGAAACCATCCCGAGTAGGTGACAGGATGTTGCTGTCTAGGAGATAGTTTAGCATCTGGGTATGGATGCATTTTTCTAGGATTTTGGCCAGGGCGGAGAGTAAAGCAATGGGTCTGTAGTTATTAAGTTCAGTGGAGGTCCCGCCTTTATGTATGGGTGTAACATAGGATATTTTCCAGAGTTTGGGCACATAGTTTTCAACAATTGATCTGTTTACGAGAGTGGAGACTGGGATAGCAATAGCATCTGCTGTGAGTTTCAAGAAATAGCTGGGGCGTAGGTCAGCTGCTGTTGATGAGGTTTTTAGTTTGGAGAGCATGCTTTTGATTGAAGTGGTGGAAACTGTTATGAGGGTAAAGCTTGTAGTAGTGTTATTTGTGTTGGGGGGGATAGTGAGGAAGGAACTGTCCTGTGATACTAAGGATAGAATTGAGTTCACAAGTGGGAGTTGAATTGTGTTTCGATGGGAACTTTAGTGTCAGGGGTGGTTGGTTTGGGGGTAGCCTTTTGGGTGGATTTTAGAACAGGTTTAGGTTTAGGAATTTAGTTTCCTTTTAGACAGGATTATGCAGTGCTTTTTTAAAATTTTATTTATTTTTTTGTAATTGATCAATTGATGCTAACTCATTGATTGTTGGATGTATTTAAAGCATTTTGTGAACTGTTGAATTTGTTCTGATGAAGCCTGGTGGATCCGGTTGAAAACGCTTAACCTTGTAAATTTAATTGTGAAATTGTGTCACTTCGTGTTTTATACTGCCTTGTGGTATTGGATTAAAGTTTTGGCTCTGTAGTCCTGCTTGGTCTTGGAGTTCTGTTTTTTTCTGGTCCACAGTACCATACATATTATGCTGCTGCAGGAAGGGCATCAGAAAAGTAAGAGAGTACCCTACATACCATGCTACCACAGTTACTGTAACTGAGAAGTAAGGGATTACCCTACATACCATGCTACCACAGTTACTGTAACTGAGAAGTAAGAGATTACCCTACATACCGTGCTACCACAGTTACTGTAACTGATAAGTAAAAGATTACCCTACATACCGTGCTACCACAGTTACTGTAGCTGAGAAGTAAGGGAGTACCCTACATACCATGCTACCACAGTTACTGTAGCTGAGAAGTAAGGGATTACCCTACATACCATGCTACCACAGTTACTGTAACTGAGACGTAAGAGATTACCCTAAATACCATGCTACCACAGTTACTGTAACTGAGAAGTAAGAGAGTACCCTACATACCATGCTACCACAGTTACTGTAACTGAGAAGTAAGAGATTACCCTACATACCATGCTACCACGGTTACTGTAACTGAGAAGTAAGAGAGTACCCTACATACCATGCTACCACAGTTACTGTAACTGAGAAGTAAGAGATTACCCTACATACCATGCTACCACAGTTGCTGTAACTGAGAAGTAAGAGATTACCCTACATACCATGCTACCACAGTTACTGTAACTGAGAAGTAAGAGATTACCCTACATACCATGCTACCACAGTTACTGTAACTGAGAAGTAAGGGATTACCCTACATACCATGCTACCACAGTTACTGTAACTGAGAAGTAAGAGATTACCTTACATACCATGCTACCACAGTTACTGTAACTGAGAAGTAAGAGATTACCCTACATACCATGCTACCACTGTTACTGTAACTGAAACAAAAGAGATTACCCTACATACCGTGCTAACACAGTTACTGTAACTGAGAAGTAAGAGATACCCTACATACCATGCTACCACAGTTACTGTAACAGAGAAGTAAGAGAGTACCCTACATACCATGCTACCACAGTTACTGTAACTGAGAAGTAAGAGAGTACCCTACATACCATGTTACCACAGTTACTGTAACTGAGAAGTAAGAGATTACCCTACATACCATGCTACCAAAGTTACTGTAACTGAGAAGTAAGGGATTACCTTACATGCCATGCTACCACAGTTACTGTAACTGAGAAGTAAGAGAGTACCCTACATACCATGCTACCACAGTTACTGTAGCTGAGAAGTAAGGGATTACCCTACATACCATGCTACCACAGTTACTGTAGCTGAGAAGTAAGGGAGTACCCTACATACCATGCTACCACAGTTACTGTAACTGAGAAGTAAGAGATTACCCTACATACCATGCTACCAGTTACTGTAACTGAGAAGTAAGAGAGTACCCTACATACCTTGCTATCACAGTTACTGTAACTGAGAAGTACGAGATTACCCTACATACCATGCTACCACAGTTACTGTAACTGAGAAGTAAGAGAGTACCCTACATACCATGCTACCACAGTTACTGTAACTGAGAGGTAAGAGAGTACCCTACATACCATGCTACCACAGTTACTGTAACTGAGAAGTAAGAGATTACCCTACATACCATGCTACTATGGTTGCTGTAACTGAGAAGTAAGAGGGTACCCTACATACCATGCTACCACAGTTACTGTAACTGAGAAGGAAGGGATTACCCTACATACCATGCTACCACAGTTACTGTAACTGAGAAGTAAGAGATTACCCTACATACCATGCTACCACAGTTACTGTAACTGAGAAGTAAGAGATTACCCTACATACCATGCTACCACAGTTACTGTAGCTGAGAAGTAAGAGATTACCCGACATACCGTGCTACCACAGTTACTGTAACTGAGAAGTAAGAGATTACCCTACATACCGTGCTACCACAGTTAATGTAACCGATAAGTAAGAGATTACCCTACATACCATGCTACCACAGTTACTGTAACTGAGAAGTAAGAGAGTACCATACATACCATGCTACCACAGTTACTGTAACTGAGAAGTAAGAGATTACCCTACATACCGTGCTACCAGAGTTACTGTAGCTGAGAAGTAAGAGATTACCCTACATACCATGCTACCACAGTTACTGTAACTGAGAAGTAAGAGATTACCCTGCATACCGTGCTACCACAGTTACTGTAACTGAGAAGTAAGAGATTACCCTACATACCATGCTGCCACAGTTACTGTAACTGACAAGTAAGGGATTACCCTACATACCATGCTACCACAGTTACTGTAGCTGAGAAGTAAGAGATTACCCTACATACCGTGCTACCACAGTTACTGTAACTGAGAAGTAAGAGATTACCCTACATACCATGCTACCACAGTTACTGTAACTGAGAAGTAAGAGATTACCCTACATACCGTGCTACCACAGTTACTGTAGCTGAGAAGTAAGGAATTACCCTACATACCATGCTACCACAGTTACTGTAACTGAGAAGTAAGAGATTACCCTATATACCATGCTACCAAAGTTACTGTAATTGAGAAGTAAGAGATTACCCTACATACCATGCTACCACAGCTACTGTAACTGAGAAGTAAGGGATTACCCTACATACCATGCTACCACAGTTACTGTAACTGAGACGTAAGAGATTACCCTACATACCATGCTACCACAGTTACTGTAACTGACAAGTAAGAGAGTACCCTACATACCATGCTACCACAGTTACTGTAACTGAGAAGTAAGAGGTTACCCTACATACCGTGCTACCACAGTTACTGTAACTGAGAAGTAAGAGATTACCCTACATACCGTGCTATCACAGTTACTGTAACTGAGAAGTAACAGAGTACCCTACATACCATGCTACCACAGTTACTGTAACTGAGAAGTAACAGAGTACCCTACATACCATACTACCACAGTTACTGTAACTGAGAAGTAAGGGATTACCCTACATACCATGCTACCATATTTACTGTAACTGAGAAGTAACAGAGTACCCTACATACCATGCTACCACAGTTACTGTAACTGAGAAGTAAGAGATTACCCTGCATACCATGATACAGCATGAAGCATGAAGGGGAACTGAGAAATAAAATAATACCCCACATACCATGCTCCCACAGGAACGACAAATGAGAGGTAAAAGAGTACCCTAATTACCATGCTACCGGAAGTGCTACTGTGAAGTAAGACAGTATCCTACATACCAGCCTACTACAGTAAGGGTAACTGAGAAATCAAAGAGTTCACTACATACCATAGTACCACAGGAAGGGTAATTCAGAAATAAGAGAGTTCCATACATTACATGCTAATAACAGGAAGAGCAACTTGGAAGAAGGGGAGTATGTGCATACCATGCTACCACAGGATGGGGTATTGAGACTTAAGAGAATAACATACATACAATCCTACCACAGTAAGGTCAACTGAAAAGTAAGAGAGTACCCTACATACCATGCTAAAACAGGAAGGGCAACTGAGAAAAAAGGGAGTATGCTACATATCATGCTACTGCAGGAAACATAATTGAGAAGTAAGAGAGTACCCTACATACCATACTTCCACAGTAAGGATAACTGAGAAGTAAGGGAGTACCCTGTATACTGCGCTACCACAGGAAAGGTAATTGAGAAGTAAGAGAGTACCTTGCATACTATGGGGCCACACTATGGGAAACTTAGAAATAAGAGAGCACCCTACATTCAGTGAAGTATGATAGTACCCTATATAGCATACTACCACAGGAATGGTAACTGAGAAGTAAGAGTGTACCCTGCATACCATGCTACCACAGGAATGGTAACTGAGAAGTAAGAGTGTACCCTACATACCATGCTTCCACAGGAAGGGTAACTGACACGTATGATAGTACCTTATATAGCATACTACCACAGGAATGGTAACTGAGAAGTAAGAGTGTACCCTGCAAACCATGCTACCACAGGAATGGTAACTGAGAAGTAAGAGCTTACCCTACATACCATGCTACCACAGGAAGGGTAACTGAGAAGAAAGAGTGTACCCTACATACCATGCTACCACAGGAAGGGTAACTGAGAAGTAAGAGTGTACCCTACATACCATGCTACCACAGGAATGGTAACTGCGAAGTAAGAGTGTACTCTACATACCATGCTACCACAGGAAGGGTAACTGAAAAGTAAGAGTTTACCTTACATACCATGCTACCACAGGAAGGGTAGTTGAGAGGTATGATAGTACCCTTTATGGCATACTACCACAGGAATGGTAACTGAGAAGTAAGTGTACCCTACATACCATGCTACCACAGGAAGTGTAACTGAGAAGTAAGAGTGTACCATACATACCATGCAACCACAGGAATGGTAACTGAGAAGTAAGAGTGTACCCTACATACTATGTTACCACAGGAATGGTAACTGAAAAGTAAGAGTGTACCCTACATACCATGCTACCACAGGAATGGTAACTGAGAAGAAAGAGTGTACCCTACATGCCATGCTACCACAGGAAGGGTAACTGAGAAGTAAGAGTGTACCCTACATACCATGCTACCACAGTAATGGTAACTGACAAGTATGATAGTACCTTATATAGCATACTACCACAGGAATGGTAACTGATAAGTAAGAGTGTACCCTACATACCATGCTACCACAGGAAGGGTAACTGAGAAGTAAGAGTGTACCCTACATACCATGCTACCAAAGGAAGGGTAACTGAGAAGTAAGAGTGCACCCTACATACCATGCTACCA
The DNA here is from genome assembly GCF_019279795.1 of Protopterus annectens. Classification (NCBI taxonomy): domain Eukaryota; kingdom Metazoa; phylum Chordata; order Ceratodontiformes; family Protopteridae; genus Protopterus; species Protopterus annectens. The sequence continues at coordinate 476,931,925 of NC_056751.1, forward strand.
CAGGAAGTGTAACTGACAAATATGATAGTACCCTATATAGTATACTACCACAGGAATGGTAACTGAGAAGTAAGAGAGTACCCTACATACCATAATACTGGAGGAAGGGTAACTGAGAAGTAAGAAAGTAAGCTAATTACCATGCCACTACAGGAAAATTGACTGAGAAGTAAGATTGCCTAAGAAGTAAGAAAGTGCCCAAAATAGTACAGAGGAAGAGCAACTGAGAAGTAAGAGAGAAGAATGACTATCTGTGTACAAATGGCTTGTTACGAAATTATATAAAGATAGCAAAATGGGGTGCAATTGCATATCTCAAAAAGATGTTTTGGACTAGTAACTTGACATAAGAATGTGCCCTTTATTGTTAGTTTAGTTAGGATTTGAATACAAGGGGAATATATAAACATATAAGTTTCAACCTCTCTGTTATATTTCCTCAATATGTCACTCAATGCATGCCATTAGATACTTGCTTATTTTTAATTGTCTTCCTCATCTGGTATATACTCTTTCTCTCATTTACATACTTATCTTATTTCACTAGCTGTCTATATTTGTTTATTTTAAAATCAATAAAGTATTTTAAAATTTGAAAAAAATCTTTAGGGAGACAAACGTTCGGTTCTAGTGACTTGATATGTTACTGTGGCTACATTAAAAATGTGGCTGTAGAAAAAATGGATACTTGCCCCACATTGTAACCCTGTTATCTTATTTTCTAACCAGACACATCATGTGAATAATCTTACTGGTATTGGGTAGCACAGGACTTAGCAATAACCAATGAAGTTTACTAAAGAGGGCTATCTAAAATGGGTACATTTTACTGAGCAATGGAAAATCTTCCATTAAGTTTGGCCAATCAGTGATTTTAATATCATTAATTGAACCCATGGCTTGATACTCATAGTTTCTGGCCCAATATATGGGCTTTGAGCTCTAGACTAACCATGTGGAATGTTGGGGTTTGAACCTGTTTGGTGTTTTACAGTAAATTTAAAAGGATGCAAAGAAACCACCCACATACAAAGTTTAGCATCCACTATCTGTTTTTGTAACTTTGTTAGATGGGCTTGTCTGTGACCAACATAAAGTTCCTGTCAAAGGATAATAGTGATGGACGTGCCCACTTAATCACCAAACACTCCCTCTGAAGACTGAAATGACTGGGCATTGCTTTGCTAAGATTTCAACTCTAAAAACATATAATGTATACTTTCCCCTTATATTCCTGAGAAATACAATGCTCATACATAGATCTGGTGCATCTGTATAAACTATGAAGTGTTTACTGATACACCGTAATGTTAAAACAGGTTAAAGTATAATGCTTCTTTTGACTGTTTAAAAGTATTATTTTTCCAGTATTGTCTCTTTTTACTTTAAAGGGGCATCCTCCCCTTTGTCAGTCTGTAAGAGGATATGCTATAGATACAAAATAGTGTATATATTTTAATAGTACCCAGCTAACCACAAAAATGCCCTCATTTTGTTCTTAGTATATAAAATAATATAAATCCTCTGTGCTTCAAGCTTTTCTTTTTGTGGGCTGCCATTGCTCTTTCCTTTTACTTCTACCACATCTAACTTGCTCTGGGAGACAATCCTGCTTTCCTGGCTCATCTCAGAGAGTCTAAAATAACTTGTATCATTATTAGATGGCAATTCCAATGCGTATTATGATATTGTTGAGGTAAGTGATAGCATATTTGACATGAATGGGACTTTAGAAATTGGTCTGGTAATCTTTGAAACATTGCAGGGAGCAGTATTGTCATGTAACCCCCCCCCCCCCATATAAAGAAGGAGAGTATAGTACATAAGTCCCTAAAATTTGAAAGGATGTCTATTCCATAGATTCTGGTTATATAGGGATTTGTCAGTACTTCTTTCCCAAATCTAATGATTCAAGAATCATATCTTTATTAGTTCATTTATTTTGGCAATGAGTACCTCTCAAATACTGAAATGCTGTTCATCTTCCCAAAATTGCTAAACAACTTGTTTGCTGCATCAGACTTTTGGAATAACATTGCACGGTTGTTTCATTTGCTTCCTGGCTCTTGTACAATCTTTCTTCGGAACTCTTTGTTCTGTATTGTTTTAAGATAACATTTTCTACTAAATGGTCTTTGTATGGAATTGAATTAGCTTCTTTTTTTATTTTATTTTTTAACTGCCAGTTAATTTTGATAATATTGTCTTGTTTCTTAACAGAAACTCCCTGATCTTTCCTTGGTTTAGATGGTGTGCTCTTTACCTCTGCAGGTACAAGATGTCAGTTTTCTTTCTTCATTAGAATTATCATTGTCTGCCATTAAGATAACGACACAAGTCTGCACTTCCTTTTATAGTTTCAGAACTTTGTTATGGTAGTTCTTTTCTTTCCATCTCTTATCAGTCCATCTAACCTTTTAGGTTTTCCACAACTTAATATATACCCTGCCATTTAGCCTTAAAGTTGTTTTCTCCAGTGTGGACCAGAACTAACACTTATTCTCTAGCACTGAATTTCCTGGCTCTTGCATTTCTATAATACTCACTTTATTGTTCTGTAATCTGAGCACTTTCCATAAGTTGCCTTATAATGGGCATTACAACTTTCAGCCTATCTTGTAAATTAGTATAGTGTTCTATCACACGTTAAAAGTTTTTTTTTATCTTCTTCTGAAGTTTCTCTGGCAATATATAGCAGTCTAGGAGAGCGCCCACCATGTAACAACTCAAAATGACTAAACCATGTGAAGTCTTGTGGTTTTTCTCTAATCGTAAACAGGAGGTATGGTATTAATTGGTCTCAGTTTTTAACAATTTCAGACTACTGGATTTTAATGTTTGGTGCACAAATCCATCTGCCTAGTGACAGTATACTGAAATTTTAATTGGTTGACCTTAAAGCAAAGACACAGCTGATGTATTATTCTGGACATAAATGGCTTCTTCAGTTCAGTGAGTATTTCCTTAGGCATCCATTCTCTGGAAAATGATAAGATTAGCTTCCTAGTTATAAACAGACCATTAGTCTTATGTAGGGGAATAGTTTAATGGTACTTGGCTGTATAGTCCAGTATAACAAAAAATTTATTGAAACCTGTTGCTGAATATTACCAGTGCTCCAATAATATTCACAACAATACATTCAATTGGCACCTTTGTGACAGACATTGTAATTAAAGGATTTTTAAAGCCTGCATGAGGGACAGTATTCTGGCATATTACTTATAAAGCGGAATGTTCATTTTTCCTTGCTATGATCCTGGTTTCATCTTGTCCATTCCATGGAGTATTCTTAGTACAGAGAATGTGCCAACCTTAATGCTAGGTTTCTGAAATGTTTAGGCAGTAATAACTGGCAACGTATTTCCTTTCAGTCCTGATTTACTCTGCACAGTAAATCTTTTTCTAACTATAAGTATGGGTACAAAATGAAAACACTTTCCTCAGTTTCCATCCCTTCAACTGTATCTGTATTTCTCCCTCACTATCCTGAAAGAGGCATCTTCCTATTGTGTTCTTGCAAAGTTTTATCTTCTTTAACCAAATCTCAGCCAGTTTGGGAATCATTGAGGGTCATCCTCTCGTGAAGTAGAAGATAATGTCTCGGCTCCCACCAATACAGGTAATGAGGTTTTGTGTCTCATGTTTCACCTAAGAAAGCAACTCATACCAATATTCTTTACTGTCAGGGGCTACTCCTACTTTATTTAGGTTTAAAGTCCGTTTCTTCATTAGCATAATGCATGGATCTCCCATTCTACTGTCTAAGATGCTTGTATTGAAGTTCAGCAGGAATATCATTAAGGATCATTTCAAAGTTATATTGCCTAACCAAAACAAATGGCAACAACTAAAAAAAGAAAATTAAAATCAAATCACTCATTTCATTTCATAAACACTTTTCATCCCACTGACAGACTTCATCAGTCTGAAATGAGAAAGCTACAACACACTTAAACAACCAATAAAAAACACATGGTTAATCACATATTCGGAGTTTTATCTGTTTCCTGTTTAAGTATACTTTAAAATGTCCAAGGTTATCAAGCCCTGGATAACTGCAAGCATCTAATTTCATGTGCCATTAATATTCTATCCAGTCTAAAAAATCGTCTGTGTCAAGTCCAAATGTCTAATTGACAACAACATCAATAATAGTGAATGAAAACCTTTTTTTTTACTACATACATCTGCAAACTTTGATAAAGCATGCTTACCACCTTTAATTTCTATGGCATGCATATGCTAATGAATTCTAAAATGAAGCTCCCTGAATGTTCTCCTTATATAAAATGCCTCACACTGAGTGCACATATCAGCTTAAACTACATATTTACATTTGCAATTAAATACACCAGGCATGTGGATCACTTTACCTATTATTATTTATTTGGTACAGCTACTTTAAGCTTTAATTAAATTAAAATAGTAGCAATCATGGCATTTGTGCATGCACTTTGGTTTAATAAAAGTACGTAGGTACTAACAAACAGCAAACCTGTTCTGAAATATTCCCTATAAGTTGCTGTCCCTTTTCCTTACAAAAAAAGGTCCATTGTTCAATTAATGTTTCAGAGAACCATTTAAAAATGTTCAGTTGCTCTTTATTAATTTTTAAATAATCACTTGATCTGGTGAAGCTTTTCCAGCACAGCAAAATTAACATTTTTAGCTTGGTTGGTTTTAATATTTCATTCAGTGTACCTTCATGTCTTCCCCTTAGGCCTTTGTTCTCATGCAATATTTCTCTATGTCTCTGTATATGTTGCATAATTTGCATTTTTTTAAATAAAGTTTGTATTATCTGCTAAATGACTCACCTTAACAAATTGCCCTTGACTATACTCTTCTTATAGATTTGAGGAGCAATTTCCTCAAATATGTATTACTTTGGACCTCTTTCTTGTAAATGATATATGAGAATTCCTCCATCATTATTAACAGCTAAATCTAGTAAGTGAATATATTTCAAACTCTAACCAAATTTAAAATGTAAGTAATTGTTCCCACTATTGAGATAATTCATAAAAGACTCTAATGCAGGCAACATACCTCTCCACAGCAAAAACAAAAAACAAAATAATCAAATACATGGCAAAAAATTTTAACATAGATTTAAATATATACTCATTTTTCCCATTCATATGTACAAATATTGCTGTAGCTTGTGGCCATTACAGCCCCCATTGTCACACCATTAAAATGACATCCAAAATCTCCACTAATAGCTATATTTGTCTAAAAGCAAATTTATCAGTATCCAAAAGTTCAGACTGCGCAGTCTCTAAACTTGCATCATTTGGTATTAATTTATAAAGCAACTTTGTATTTATTGTTACCAAAAATCTTTTTCTAAAATACTTTTTGAACTTCCATTCCTTTATTGGTACTGGCCCAACATACCAGTGCTCCCATCCATGCTGGGTCCTAGCTTCTTGCCCGCTGTACTTATGTTGGTGTTGTTGCGGCCTGTTATGGATCAAAAAGGGGGTGGTCAGCATGTCTTTGTGTCCTCCCAGTGGATGGATTTTACTGTATGATCTATCCATTCCTACACCCACACATTGCAGACCTAATGGTAAGCTTGAGGATGGGAGTGCAATAAAAACATGCGTCATACCATGCCACCTTAGCAGCAGCTCAGCCATGTCTCCACCATATTCTTTTTTCCAGGCATGCTTACCACATGCAGCCCGCAGCCTTCATCAGGGATGGATACAAAAGATGACTCCTGGTCTGCCCAGCTACTCCAGGATGGTGTCACCCATCCATTTCTCCCACTCCTTCAGTCACCCAAGCTGATAATTGAACCTGGGTCAGCTGGGTTGTAGTCAGGACATTATCCCTTTATGTCAGCAGGCAGTTGAAATCTCTTTCTAGAATATTCCTTTTAACTATAGTTTAATGAAGTAAAAGGACTCTTGAATATACAACACTATCAGGCACCCTTTCTATAGAAATTCATCAGCATAAATGGCCAGTGCTTTTGTTTTCCTCCCTTCACCTACTACAGTCAGTCTTAAAAGTGAATTCTGTTAGCATCTGTGCATTTTTGGTAGTCTAAAGATTCTGCCTACTCTGGTAGCATTATCCAACAAAAATAATCTGCAAATTCATGACCGATTAAATCTTTAGTGTAGCATTCAATTGTTAATAACTCTATAACATCTGAGAATATAAGGTTAATTTAATTGTGGATAATACTTGGCACCAATTAATTCAAACATTTTAACTTTATAAACTGTTGCACCGAATACCATAAAAGCATTGCCCTTACCTGTGCTGTTCACTAACAAATCACTATTATTTTGCATACTTCTTAACACTTCTCTTTCTTAAGGCATCAGATTATAGTGGAATCAGATCATAAGCAGAATCTCAGATTGTGAGAAGGGCCCCTCCTGTGGTCAGGGGAAAAAACTTCTCAGAAATTCTCACTAACCCTCTGAAGAGGGTTCGTTTTAGGAGGAAGAGTTCCCCTCAGGATGGTTGTATGGCTGAAATTTTGTAATCCCAGTCCTGTGTAGCCTGAGGATGAGGTGGGTCCTGTGTGAATGGTTTTCGTTGGTCTGTCCCCCCGCTCGTATGTACCTGTGGGAGCAAGGCTATATTTATTTTTTATTTTATGTTTTCTTTAAGATTTGCTTTTATTATTTTAATTAAAAAAGTTTTTCCTACAAGTTTAGGCACAGTGGTGAGGTTTGCTCATTGGTGGCCCCAGTCCTCGTGGGAAGAACCTCTCTAAGGGAAGTAGAACCCATTGCTGAAGCTTTCTTCCTTTCGTACCTGTGGAAAAGGTTTTATCTTTAAAAGGCAATTCTTACCTGTAAAAGAAAATTCTTAAAAACTGCTTTTACAGCCATCAGTTATTTCCCCCAGTGGAGTCTAGGCAGTCTCAAAAAAGCACACTGATGTTGATCTTTTAGAATCTTTATTTGATCTCAGTAATATTGGTTCACCAAAAGCATACATCTGAGTGCTGCACAGTGCAAAAAGTTGTTCAGGTAGTGCACTATTTATTGCCTAGACTGGGAGTGTGTCCCTTGTAGCCAAAGAGTCAGTGCATGTGGGTGTGGCCTTTATTTATTCAGTAGTGACATCTCGTTGGCAAGTCCGGGAATCCCCTTACATTCTTTCTAAGGATTGTTTATTCTTTTAAAAGACTGTAACCAAGGTTGCTATTTATTCTTTTAACAGATCCCAATTAGGGTTACAATTTTATCAGAGTTACAAGACGTGTTTACATTGTAATCAAGTAGCACTTTTGCATTCTTTTTCAGGAATGCTTCTTCTTAATATATGTTTAAGTCTATATTCTAAACAGCTAACATAAAGTAGCAAAGTTATTAAAATTATTTAAACTAAACTTGTGGGGGAAGTGAGCGAGCCAAAGATATATATGATATCGGGAAGGTTTGGTGGCAAGAAAGGTGCAAAGGAAACATGTTTAGTGGGGGATTAAAGTTCAAAATAAAGAAAGGTACACTGTTTTAACAGGCTTTGGGGTTGGAGGAGGGATTGAGGAGTGGTTGCTGCCATAGTTCATTTTAGGATTGAGTTCTAGTAATAAAATAGAAAGTAGTAGTTTGGCTAAAAAAAATGGGAAAGGGGTGGCGGTGAGACAGTCCCAGGTCCAGAAATTAACTGAGGATAAGGACTGTACATGGAGGTGGCTACCAATATTAATCCATAAAATGATAAAAAGATAAGAGATAATCTTTGGGTCAAGCTACCAGCTTACATCAGAAAAAGGAGCTGTAATTCAGCAGACTTAATTAGAGGAAGTGGGCTAAGAGAGCTAAATCTGTGACAATAGACATAAAAAGGCTAGGTTGTAATCAAATGGGAGCTATGGGGAATAACTTTAAAAATGTGTGGCTAATGGCGGGGAATGGAAGAAGGGGAAACAAAAACTTTTTAATGCTTGCCAGAGCCCATCATCAGTCAGCACCAATCTGTAATTAATAATTAGGATGGCTAGATACATGTCAGGGAACAAATTATAGCTTGTTGTTACCAATTATGTGGGGACTATTCTAGTTAGAATGGCCTGACTAGCATTGGCTCTTACTTAATTCTTTCAATTAAAAAAAACAAAATAAAAAAAAAAAACTACAAATGAACAGAAGCCAAGAGGGAACTGGACATAACAACAAAATAATTGCTGCACGTTGGGTCAAATTATGGGTAATGGAAGAACAATAGCGTTTGTTCTCCCTTCTAGTCCACTATCCTTACATGAGTTTGCATAAAGGATAAATCATCAGTCCTAATTAACAACCTTAATTAGAGTTTTTTTCCATCAGTTAAAATGAAACTGTAATTCAACATACTTAATCTTTGCTAAAAGTTGTGAAAATAAAAATATAAAGGCTAGGTTATAATTGGAGCTATAGGGAATAATTTTAAAAATGCGCGGCTATTGGCGGGGAATGGGAGAACGGGAAAAAAAAACTATTTAATGCTTGTCGGATCCCATTTTTAGTCAGCGCCAATCTTCAATAAAAAATGGCATGGCTAGATACATGTCGGGGAATAAATTGTCACATGAACATATTTTGTAGTTGCCAGTAATGAAGGAACTGTTCTAATTTGAATGACTTGACTAGCATTGGCTCTTACTTTATTCTACCACTTAAAAAAAATAAATAAGGAACTAAACAAATGTAAGCCAGGAGGGAACTGGACATAACAAAATAATCGCTAAATGTTGGATTAAATTATGGGATCATAAGAACACTAGAGTATGCATGCCCTTTCAGTCCTATACCCTTACATAAAATTGTATCATAAAGGCTAAAGGCTGAATAAAGGAAATGTAATACATCTGCAAAATGATTTTAACAAGAAATCACCAGACCTAGGGTAGAGTGACCTATTACACTCATTTGTCACTATAAACTTAAATGTTGTGACTATTTTGATAAATTTTACAGGTCAAATCTATGAATGCAAAAAAACAGTTAATGGTGAGAAAACAACTCTAATGTGTGTTGTTTTAGTGAGCTGTTTAGAAATACAGTCATAAACCTTGTATTCTCAAGAGTGTACCTGGAGTCCTGAAATCAGAAAGTCTCACAGTGACTGCAGTACTGGCTTTACCTTAAACTGGCCATTAGTATTAAGAAGAGCTGTGGGATCCTTAAAATGGTTGAACTGGGAACTGGGGCCAAGATCTGATGTTAAGCAGGAGGGTTAATTAAACAACCAGATTTGAAGCCAGCCAGTACCTTTGATGTCCCATGTCCAAGCTGTTAGTGTTTAGCCAAATTTCATTTGGTCCAAAGTCCTCAAATTTAGAATTGGGACTATGGATTCTGTGGTGTTTAGTCCGGTCCATCTCTAGCCTGGAGCCTTATCTACCAGATCAGTTCTTTTTTTTCCAAGAGGTCATTGTGGTTCCCATTTAGGGGGATCTTTGGTACTTGATTAAGGATGTGAAATACAAAATGGTTGTGGCTGATTTGTTTTTTCGCATGGATTGTTAGGAGGTTGGTGTGCTGGAGGTACCAGATGTCATGCAAGTGCTTAACAATCCTAGTCTAGAGTTGGTTGATGGTTTTCCCGGCATACAAAATCCCTGCATTGTGTACACCTGACCCTGTATACTACCCCCTCTGAGTTGCAATCTCCTCAGATTCCTGTCCTGAAGCTCTTACAGTTGTTGAAACAGTAGAAATTTTTTTTCCACTCATATATTTGCAGTAGTGGTAGGGGGGTGTACTGCAGGGAAATGTCCCTCCTTCTGTGGTGGTGGTGGGGGGTGGTGCTGTGTTTTTTAGATAGTCTCTGACACTTTTCCCTCTTCTGGGAGTGAATCTGGGTGTAGCCGGAAAAATGTGCCCAAATGTCCTGTTGCCTGAGATGATTGATCAGTTGATTTTAATCACTTTGATGATCTCTGTATAGTCCAGGGAGTAATCCAAAATCATATTGAGCCTCTACTGGTTGTTGTTGGTATGATGTGGGAGTCTGAGCCCAGTGCTGAGTCTTTGTGTTCCTTTGGTTTTTTGTTCATTGATGGGGGTGAGGATCTCACTCAGCATCCTGTCAGAATAGCTTCTTGTAAAAAAGTCCTTTTCCAGCTCTCCAGTGTTCCAAATGAAATTATCCATTTCCCTTGAGACTTTAGCTATATGTGAGCCATGGGACTTGATGAAAATTTTCTTGAATTTGTAGGGATGCATGGTCCTGGCATGTAGCAGTAGGTTGACTCTAGTAGGTTTGCGGTAAAAATTGTGTGCTAGTCCACGGTGGTCAGGGGTCTTAGTAATGAGCAAATCTACAAATTCCACTTTATCTAGACTGATTTTGGATGCAAAGCACAGGAATGGAGTGGATATTTTGACGTGAGCCAAGAATTCTTCCAGTTGTTTGTGGGCACAGTTCCAGACCAGGAACACCTCATCTATAAAGTGGAGAAAGCATCCCATATGTTGGTAAAAGGAGGATTTGTAGATGGTGTCATTCTCCCATTTTCTCAGAGTGGTATTTGCAAGACTAGGTACCATGCCTGCCCCCATAGTGATGCTGGTGTATTGTTTGCCGAAGCTTCCATTGAACCTAAATAAGTTATTGCTCAGTAGAATGGACAAGAGTCTTTCAAGAACCTCGATCTCTCCTGGTAGGGCAACACAATCTTGTTGGTAGCATTCGACTGCATTGATGCTAGTTGTAGGGCAGAACTGTATATAGAGATTATACATTAATGGTGATTATAAAGGAGTCCGGTTTGATGGAGGTGTCCTTAATTTTGCTCAAGAAGTCCATTGAATCCAGTATGAAGGAGGAATTGTTCTCAGTGAGGGGTTTGATCTTAAAGTCCAGATCAATCTACAAGGGCTCAGTGATGGATCCTCTGCTGGCAATGACAGGTCTATAGGGGGGTCCAGTATGTTTTTGTGGGGTTTGGGGATCCCCAAAAATTGGGAAAGTCTCAGAAATGACACAGTCAGGAATTCCGTTAGTTTCTCACTAATAAAGCCTTCCTGGTAGAGGTTGTCTAGGCTGATGGTGATGTCCTCATATGCTGTTTTTATGCAGTACAGGTCTTTGGGCTCATAGAACCATTTGTCATATAGCATCTTCTCTAACTTCATGTTGTATGTGTCTCTGTCCATGATGAGGATGCCCCCTCCTTTGTCAGCTTTCATCACCCATCTTGATTTGTCTCTGCTTAACGATTTAAGGGCTTCTGTTTTCTCTTTACTGAGATTGTAAATTCTTTTTTTTTTTTTTCAAAAGCTTTCTGAGATCAGCCTTGCATTTTTCTTGAAAGGAGGTTATAACTTGGTTGGGGGTGGGCAAAATTGTTAGGTTTCTTCCCGCTTGCCGTTTGTGTCAATTTCCATTTCATCTTTCTTGTGGTTGTGGAAATACAGTTTTAGTTGGAGTTTTCTGTTGAAGATTTTTAAGTCATTTATGGTGTGAACAAGATCTGCTCTTTGTTGTAGGACAAACATGAAGCATTCCCTTAGTATGCTGAGTTGAGTCTTGGTGAGTGGTTTCTGTGAATGGTTCCAGATGATTGTTGGTTCCTTCTTGTTGTTTTGTTGTGGGTCCTCTGTATTGGTAAGTTTTGTTCTAGAGGTGCCACAAATGCCTCAGTTCATGTTTTCCCTACCACATCCTGAGCTTGTGTTGATGCTGGGTCCTGGGAGAACCCAATGTTGGGGGTTGATATTGCTTCTGAGTTTGTATCTCCTGTGGAAATGGAGTGCCATCTTTGGTGGGTTTGCAGGGTATTGTCCATATGCTGCTCTGCTTGGTCAGGTTTGCTGGTGGTGCTCTGGTGGAGGTTGATGTTGGGCTGTGCTGGTCCCTCAGGTCTGGTGCGGGTGTATCCAGTCATACTGCAAACAAATTATAAAAAGTTCTAATTGGCTTCTGTTGTAATGATGTTCTTAAGCCTCACTTAGTTGCTTTCAAAAATTTATCTAATGTTGGCTTCAGAGAGGAATTGAACCAGTTTTGTCTAATGAACTGAAAATGTTTCATTTTTCTGTTACCAAATAAACACTTCAAGTTCAATTTTCTAACTAGTCTGTGAATGCTACTTGCTTTGTCTCCTATTTCTGCTCTGATTGCAGGTACAAATGACCAACTCTTATTCAAGATGCTTTATTCAGTTAAAATTAAGTACATAGCAAGAAAAGTTCGCAATTTTAGAACAAATATCTGTGAAGATACCACCAATTGAGGCTATGTTTTGATTCCTATGCCAGTATCTTGGAAGATTAAAGTTGGATAAAAATCTGGTGACTAGTTTGGAGTATTTTGATTGGTTCTAACATTTGTTGTCTCTTTGGAAACACCCCCATTGCATTTTGTTTCTCAACTAAATACACAGATCTTACTACAACTTGATTTTCTCATGTGTTACAGGCATTAGACTCACAGCTCTCATGCTGAGTTTGATTAATAGCCATTGTCAAATTATTATTTATTGATGAATCAACATTAACACATTCAGGTTTCTTCATATTATATACCAGTCCCTCACTGTAATCTTTTGCATCCTGTTCAAACTTTTTAAGTTTCTTCATTCATTGAACATCATTCTCTTGTATTTGTTTGTTTTGAAAAGTTCCCACCTGAGATCACAATTAACAGTCAGGGTCTTAAATGTAAGATCAACATATTGTTGTTTGATATTGGTATTAAGTCCATTCTGCTATGGTTTATTATACAATGACTGGCCATTAACATTCAAAACGAGTACACTGATTGGTCAGCCCAACCAGCACGCCTGTTATAAATTAAGCATAAAACAATAGAAAAAAGTCCAGTTGCCTGGGCTTTCTTCTATTAATATATGCTATGGAAATCAAAACAATTAACAGAATATGGAGGACCAAAGGTATAAAAAGAGAAACAAACACATAAAACTTTAAAAACAATAATCCACCAATGGAAGCAGAAAACCAACTCCAGACAGGAAGCTAAACACGGTAATAATACAACAAAAACACCATCTGATGAAATCTGTTGGATTAAAAGCTTATCGTAAACTTGTAAGCTTAAATACTTTTTAGAACAAATATCTGTGAAGATACCACCAATTGAGGCTATGTTTTGATTCCTATGCCAGTATCTTGGAAGATTAAAGTTGGATAAAAATCTGGTGACTAGTTTGGAGTATCCGGTCAACAAATGTAAAATAAATAAAAAAATAAATAAAAATAAAAAGAACCATTCTTCTGCAGTGTTTTTGTTTATATTATCACCATGTTCAGCTTTCTTTCTGGAGTTGGTTGCCTACTTCAGTTGCTGGATTATTGTTTTTAAAGTTTTATATGCTATGAAAACTCAACTTTTTTATTTAAAAAATGAAGTTTTAAAAGGTGAGACAGAGAAAAATACAAGGATAATCAGTTATGTTATACAAAACTAAAGAAACGTACCTGATTATCTTTATATTTTCTCTATCCTGTCTCTCCCATATATTGAAAGTCTCCTGATTCACCCTCATGACCAAAGCATGCTAACCTTGAGTAAATCTAGCATTGCCCATACCCAGCCATGAGTTATTGCTATAATGCTGTCTGCACATAAACAAAACAACCTTTTATTAAGTTATTTCCATTCTGCTATCAGTGTTTCAGGTAAAGAATTGCTAATATCCTTAGGATTCTCAGACCTTGGGGTGCCCTATTAACATTGAAACAAGTTGCAAATAAGAATGCATCCAACTGAAGACATTTTGATTTGACAGTAATATTTTCTAATTCAATAAATTCTTAAGACTGGTCTGAGTTTGTTGCGGTCACAATAGTAGCTGTCCCAAAAAGATTAACATGTAAAGCTAAACTGCTAATTAATAATTGTGAGCAGAATTAATACCTACAGAGTTCATAACGGACCAGCTGAAGGTGGCCTTACTTACAGTGCCTAAAGAAACTTCTTGTTCATAGTCTTATAATAAAATTCTTCCATGTTTTCTGTTTTTTTGACCATCAGATTGCAACTAAAATTGAATGCAGGCTTTACAATGCTGTTAGACTGTTTAGTGGTATATCTGTTTTTATTGCACAACACTCTGTGTACTAGTGCAACTAACTTTTCAGCATTCCTATGCTCAGTTTGAGTTACCCGTTACTTAAAAGCAGAGGCAACATCCTTTTATATTTAACAATGACTGGCATTTACATTATTTTACTTTTTGTCATGCTGACCTTCAACATCTACCAACAGTTTAAGTTGGTTCTTTAAATCACATAAGTGATATATTACCATTTTGTCAGGAGAAAATGTTCAGGTCTGAAACTTTTGAACTTTTGTCTCAGAGGTAACACCAGCTTGAGTTAACAGTACTTTATTAACTTTCTCAGTTAAATGGTCTGAGGAGATTCTAATCCAGTCACTCCAGCCCCATCCCTCTTGGTGGACATAGCACATAAGTGCAATAAAGTATGTATGAAGGCCTCCTTCCTCATTAGTTGCGTAAGAGGTGGAACTATGTTTGCATTATCATGCACTTGACTATTATCACTATCCACTCAGCTACATCACCAGTGGTGGGATAGAGGGCTGTGGAAATCTTGACATACAAATAAGCAATGACATATTCCATAAAACTACAATTCTACACCACAGGATTGCTTTTCTCTCTAAATGGGGAAATATTTGCTCAGCTAATAGTCTTTCAGACCATGAATGGTATAACACTGGATCTTTTTTGGCAAGGAAGAAATTGTGCCAAGCATGCCCCATGCACCCACCGATGTGGTATAAAATAATGCAGTAGAGATAACCAGTCAAAAAATAAGGATGGCTTATCTAGCAGAAAAAAAAATTGTGTAAAGAATTTTCTTGTATAAACAGATGAAGCATGTGGAACTAAATAAAGGACCTTTTCTATCAGTCCCTCAAATAAGTGGCACAGACTTTAATACCAGTTGTTTCATAGTCCAGAGAATCTCTCTCACCTAGTTTCCATCTTTCTAGATTCCTAAAGGAGAATGACCAAGCTTCTTCCAATGTTGCCAGAATGTCTTTTACTTTGTTGAAGTACTTTCCCCAGAAACACTCTTCAAGGCAAAAACTCCCTCCACACTGTGAGGCCTACTTCAATGATTAGCAAGTCCCTGGTCCTTCTTTTATAAACCTTTTTAATGTAATGATTAGCAATTAACAACAATTCCTCCCCAACTAATACAAAAATGCAGCTGTCTTAAAAGGACAAGGAACAATACTATATATAAAAATATGCTATTTACAGTTCTGCTATTTACATTATGTCATTTCATTTTTTACAACATTTTGACAACATAAGATGAGTACTGTCACTGCATTATGGTACACACACACACACACACACACACACACACACACACACACACACACACACACACACACACACACACACACACACACACACACACACACACACACACACACACACACACACACACACACACACACACACACACACACACACACACACACACACACACACACACACACACACACACACACACACACACACACACACACACACACACACACACACACACACACACACACTCGCATGCACGTGCACACACACACACACACACTCGCATGCATGCACACACACACACACACACACACACACACACACACACACACACACATGCACGCACACAATAGTAAGTTACAGCTGCAGCTGTCATGTTGAAAACTTTGGTAAATTAAATGCAAATATTTCTGTCTCACAAGTTTACTCTGAAACTTTGTGACATAAAATAATTAACCACCTTGTTTTACTTAAGTTACATAATAACTGAGAAATAACAGATATTGCGCCAACTGAAATTTTTCTTATCGGGCTGGACAAATTTGGAAAAAAATAAGCACAGCCTAGTAATGAACTCTGAAAAGAAAAATCACAGTTTAAAACTATAGTCATCAATGTCCTTAAGAAGCAATGACAGAGAAGGATAATGAATTCTTCTGACGAAAATTCGTATTCAAAATTGCCCCTAGTGGGTTTACTAGGATAAGGTTAACTTCCAGCTTATGACACTTTTTTGTAGCCTAAATAGTACAGCTAATATGCTATCAAAGCAAATTTAACATAAACACATTAGCCACAATTTACAGTAATAAAGCAAGTAATTTATTTGAAAGATTTAATGCATCTTTATGAATGAGGTTATTTCTCAAAAGTCTTCTTATACTGTGAAGGGTCTTCTGGTGCATAATGAAAATTTCAATATCTTTTGGTAGGCAGAAAATTAGTGAAGCTCATTTTGCATGCATTGGTGAAGAAGTAAATACAAAATAAGCATTCTCATGTTACTGTGCTTAACTCTTACAGCAGTTAACTGGCTTTCTACCAAAATGCAGCATGAACTGAATTTAGAATATCTTTGTAATGTCAAAGGTGCCTTTATATTTTTTAGGTTTTTTTTTGTTTTGTTTTTTTTACCTCCGTCTTTTCTTGCATTTGAGGAGGATATACTTACATTAAGTCTGAATGAATACTGCCTTTGCTTTAACAATTATGATAAAATTAAAAATAATAATATGGCAGCATGTCCATTAGAGAAGGTAAAGAAAGACTACTGTTTTGGCATTGCTAAAAGAATGTTGCCTTTAAACCATTCTTCATACAAGCTGTAAAAACTGTAATCTATTAATGTCCTTCAGTTCCCTAAGGTGCAATAATTTTTTTTCAGTCTGACACTTTTATTGACTGGGACAGTACTGCAGAGGAGCACAAGAGAATGAAATTCATTAACATGTTCTATACACCTACTGACAGTGTAAAGAATTAGAATGCAAACATTTTTATTTAGTCACAGAGCACTCGAAGGGGAGGAGTGTTTCTCTCTATTGCTGATGTTCAGCTGATGTTCTGTGCTGGGGCAGGACAGCATGCCTTTACAGGGCCATGACCCATTTCATGTCTGGAAAACAATTTATGCAAGCAAGAATTCTCATGAGAAACATCAGTTTGCAGATATGGTGTACAAATTAAAACACGAATATAAAAATTAACTGCTGACTGAAGCTTGCAGCTTGCAATGTAGCAACATTATTTCATTAATTTTAAAGCATACTTTTTTTTAATAAATCATCTTTCTCTTATTAGTTTTAAATATACTGTAAATAAAGTTTAGAATAAGAGCATTTGTTTTAGGGTCTGTACAGATACATCTCCATTCTTTATTTGTTCTGTCATTCTCTAGATTGCTAGATTGTGTGATTATATATTTCTTATTTTATATATATATATATATATATATATATATATATATATATATATATATATATATATATATATATGTATATATTGTCTAATACACAGATACATAAACCAGTCAGCTACACCACTTTCTTGTGAAGACTTCTGATAAACCCAGTATGAAATAAAGAGCATCCCTGAATTGTACACTTACAGTTATACCCAGAAGTGCATTATATAAGTGCAGCGGGAATGTGAGCGAGCTGCACCTAAGCATAGTTTATGTATAATTAAAGATGACATGCTTCTCTTAGGTGCAGATATTAACACCAGATTGAAAAAGAATATGCAGATGATATGGTAATGAGATGTAAACAAGGAATATTTTATACATCAGTGACCATCCTATGAAAAAAGGTACTTTTACCAACCTTATACAATTCATAGTTGTGTCTTGATGCACAAGTATACCTTACTCAGATGGGTAAATGCAAAGTGAATCTATACCTTTTAAAAACACTTTTCATTCCATGAAGATGTATTTGTTGAGAGTCTAGCTTTGTCTCATTGTGAATTCCTTGTCTTAGTCCCATCAAAACCCAGAGCATGAACCAATGCTTGCTAGCCTAGAAAAAGGAGATATAAGTCAGGGATTATTTATCTCAACTTTGCTGAGCAGGAACTCTCAGAGAGGTTTAGAGAGGACTGGGGTATAATATGAGCTTTGAGTGTGTATGGCTCCATGAATGGGGATTGCGGGGATGCATGTCCTTCCTGTAACTGTGGATACCTAGGTAGATATAGCTCTCATTGTAATTACCATGGGGATATTTGGAGACAAACTGGGGATACCTTTGTTATCTCACTGGCTATTGTCTCAGCAATATTTCAGCAGTTTCTTGACACATTCTTGGTATAGGAAGTACATGCATTCCTGCAGGCTCCATCTGTGGGCTATCTACAACTCAGTGCCACTGCAGAGACAGAGCAGTACTGTGCATGCCTTCTGTTGAATGGCAGACTTTTCCAAGATGCCTGTGTGAAGACCCCCTACTTAAACCCAGGGCAGTAACTAAGGAGCCTCAATTCTCACCACTGTCTCCGGTAAGGAAGCATCGTTGAAAGCAGGGATAGAACACACAATTTCCCTAAGGATACACCAGGAAGCAGGCTCCAAACCTGGCACTAAACTATTTACCTCACTCCAGGCCCCCAAATGAGTCTTCACACTACCCACTGCAGAGCACTGGGTCCCAGTATTAGGTATTTGACACACACTATTAAATATTTGATAATCACACATACAAGCACTCTTGGGAAAGACTGGCACAGATTTACCAGATTAGAATGTAATGCTGCCACCAGTCAAAATACCACAATACCCTTCAAAAGGGATGTTCAATTATATTGAGTAAAATAAATATCGATATAAAAGGTAGCATGCAGTCATAGCAGAAAGGCTTTTCAGAGTGGCTCTGGTGTTATCACAATAAACATAAACACTCTCAGGTTACTAAAAAGTACTTTATAAATAACCAGCCATAACGGAAGGTAGTAAAATATTTAATAAATAAAAATGATTTAAAACATATATACACTGAATAAATGATTTCAATAAACCACATAGGCTGGGATTCACTAATCCTCCGTGTAAGACTAAATAAGTCTTACATGGAAACTGCAGCCTAAGAGGAAGATGTCAGCATGCCATGCATATTCATGAGGGCGCGCTGACTCAACACGGAGCGTGCATGTGTGCAGGTGGTGTGTCAGACTGCCGAGCAGTCCAAAAATCTATGCCCCTGCAAGTCCCTCAATCGGCAAATGTCAACTGACATGAGTGAGTGCGCTCAAATGTGTACATACCCAACACTACACTCCCCCACATTCTAAACCCCTGTACAATTATAAAATGTAAAACTTAATTTTTTTTTTATTATTCCCGACATAGCTGTCTGTATTTGCGTGTTTGCACGGGTTGGCCCATTGCTTAGGTACAGTTAGCAGTTTAGACATCGAAGAGGATAATAAGAAACTTATATGAAAAATTAAGCCAAATAGCAATAGCGTAGTGGTAGAGCCTTCGCACAAAGTGGAGGCATTTCCAGTTCGAGTCCCACTACTCCCCTTTCTATTTTCTGTTGGAAATCTGTATATAAAAATAATTCCTGACATTTATCTTTTAAATTTTAGTAAAAAGCATTGAAATGGCCTATGTAGTAGTGAATGAATTTTATATATATATATATATATATATATATATATATATATATATATATATATATATGGATCTACCTGACAACATCGACAGTGCATAACACCGACAACGACATCACCAACACCACATAATCGACAGTTCACAAACATGACACCTCATACACTCAACACATCATAACAACAACCAACAAACAAAACAAATCCCCTGTCCTAAAACCACACACACAACACAAGCACACCAAAATCCTAACAAACAAACACTAAACCTTACATACACAACTATCTACAACCCTAACCGAAACCCTAACCCTAAGGTCCATCACTATCGCACACTCACCTAACCCGCGCCCTAACCCTAACTCACTTAACCCGCCCCTAACCCAAAAAATATCACTACTGCACCCTTACCTAACCCGCGCCCTAACCCTAACTCACTAAACCCACCCCTATCCCTACAGACCGTCAACATCGCACACTTACCTTACTCCCACCCTAATGTCCGTCACTACCGCATACTTACACATCCTTTCCCCATCTCGGTGTTCTCCGCGTCGGTGTTTTCATCCGTCGGTCTTCTGACTTGTCGATCTTCTGGCGTCGGTGATTTCGTTGTCGGTCTTCTCATCTGTCGACGTTCTCAGGTAGACCCATATATATATATATATATATATATATATATATATATATATATATATATATATATAAGAATGTGAAATGGTTATGCATACTGATGAATGCATAAGTAACGTATCTTAAGCAATGTGAAGCACTGCTAAGCAAAGTTTACCAGTATTAAGCATATTTAAGTATAATTTCTCATAGCTTAGCACTGCTTTAACTAGCGCAATAGCTTTGTGCAGAGCTGCGCATCGCACAAACTAGCGCAAACAGAACATGTTTGCGCATAGCTGTGCACCGCCCTAACTAGCGCAATGTCAGGCAACGTCGGGCAACGTAGAGCATCATAGAGCAACGTAGAGCAACGTTGGGCAAAGCTGAGCAAAGTCGCCTAAACACAGCCACGCCTCCTAGCCAGTCTGGCCAGTAGTAAAATAAAAAGCAATGACAGGCCTTGAACCCGGGACACTGTGCACCATAATCACAGTACTGAACCACTAAGCCATGACACCTTTTCATAAGCATGCACTTTCAACACACACATACATATCAATGGAAGTTTACCCATTGCTAAGCAGGTGTACCTTCAGCTGAGTTTTTTCAAAACTGGCCAATCACAAAAAAAGTGCGGAAAATTATGCATATTTAAGCTCCATAAGCGGGAATACTTGCCATAACTGGTTGTAGCTCCCATCTGCTGGCAGCAGTGGCCGGTACTGAAGAGGGCTCTCATTTTCGAGCGCAATGTTGGGGCATTGAGGAGTCAAAAGTAATGATTTGGCTCCTTGTCCATAATCATGAGGATAGACTCCTGCGGGGCCAGTACCAGGGCACCCAATACAAAGCGGAAGCCTGGGACTGTCTAGCTCATGAACTCACCAGTACCACAGGTGTCCCTCAGACTGGTGAGCAGGTCAGACACCACCACGCAGACCTGAAGAGACACAAGGCAGGTCAACTGGACCAGTGGATCCAGGAGGCCCGTGAGATGGAATATGCCCCACTACTGAGTAAGTAGCCATGAAATTAAGTATGTAAGAATTGCTATTCTAGTCTATACTATGGATAGGTATGTCTCAATATCACTTCATTGACTTCACAGCTGCAGGTGTCCGTGCTGCGAATCAGCAAGCCTATGTCGATAGGCTGCTGAGGCTGCGCCACCAGGCAGGTTAGTAATTATCCAGCTTGTACTGTTATGTAAAATAAACGAGAGAGCCTGAAAAAAGTGTTTTAGCACAATAAATAAAGGTAAAATAATTCTCTAATAATTATTCTGCATGTACTGTTATATAAAATAAATGAGAGAGCCTCTAGAAAAGTGTTATAAGTCTTTAATAAAGGTATAATTCCTGGAGTGTGTCTGTGTCATTTTCTTTGATATGTTGTTGTACTCTTGCATTATAGAAATAGTACTGTTGTATTAAGCGCTGTTAACACACAGTTGGGTAGGGCCATATAAAGTGGATGAAGGGAGTGCCAGTAGCTTTTAAGCATATTTACAGTCCTAAACTGTTGGTTCATGCCCAACATGTACAGGTTAATCTGGCACATGAGTAGCTTGGTATTGTGTTCCCCAGAAATGTCATTGTGCTGGCAGAAATGTAGGGAGCTGTTAACATATAACTGATAATTTCACCTAAACATATCTAGATAAGTATAGGAAAGTAGAGCTGTCAGTGTACAATCTCAGCAGTAGTGTGTCTGAGCAACTCACAAAATATGTAGCAGTAACATCTGCATCCCAGACAGTTTGTATGTCAGATACAGCCCATGTATGTAAAGATCTAGCAAAACCCATTTCCCAATTTAAGGACAATTGGGTAGTGTAATAATACATGTAGAGGACATATAACTGCAGTTAATAGGAATGTAGTGTAAACTAGAAGGATATATAAGTTGTTAATGAAGCTATCGTTTTCCATAGGTTCATAGGTTCATACTAGGCTATCTGCCCTAGGGTATTTATAAGCCTCGCCAGAATGTGTTTGGCTTTCGCCACCCATTTTAAATTTATTTTGCTATGCCCTTTTTTGAGGTTAGTATACTGTGCCTCTGTCTAACAGTGACACAGAAGTGATACCCGGGGTACACCTACGATCTCACATCCACTCATCAAGATTCCTCTTGAAGAGAGTCAATGAGGGACTCTGCCTAACCTGGACTGGGATTTTATTCCAGAGTGAAGGGAGCCTCTGGGTTATGAATCTGTCCCTCCAGCATGTCCTATTTATTTCAGTGCTGAGGTTCAAGTCTCTTGAGTGTGTAGCTCGATGGGATTTGGATTTTCTGAGGTGCAGCATGTCCATTAATTCCGGGTTGGACATGGCTTTATACGTCAGACACAGATCACCTCTGAACAGGCGGTATGCCACTGAGTAGAGCTGGAGTTTCTTTAACCGGGCAGCATATGGCATCTGTTTGAGCCCTTTGATCCTCTTGGCGAGGTACTTTTGGAGTCTTTCCAGTTGCTGCAGGTGTCTGGTAAGGTACATCCCAAAAGGGGCATTGTACTCAATTATGGGCCTGATGAGGGATGAGTAAAGAGGCACAATGACCTCCCCTGATCTAGATGTGAATCCCTTCATGATTAGGTGGGCTATATAAAATGTTTTTCTAACCACTTTGGCCACGGGTTGTCAAATGAGAGATTGCTATCAATTTGGGTCCCCAGGTCCCTAATTACTTCTTCTGTACTTAATGGATTACCACCTATGTGGTAATTTGTGGGCACTTTGTTTTTGCCAAAGGGGATGACTATACACTTTTTGGCATTTAGCTTGAGGCCATGGCTCTGGCACCAGTTGTCTCTTTTTATGAGGCCCTTTTGGAGGATGCTTGTGTCGGCTGGAGAGTCGATTATGGCGCCCAGTTTGCAGTCATCTGCGAACTTGGTCAGCCACAGTCCTTCCGTGTTGGCCTGTACCTCCGAGATATATATACTGAACAAGAGAGGTCCCAGGACTGAGCCTTGTGAGACACCACTTGTAACTGGTTTGGAGTCTGACATGGCTCCAGCAATTCTAACCATGCGGGTTCTGTCCTTGAGCCAGTTTGCAATCCATCTAGTGACATAAAGGTTTATATTTAAGCTGGTGAGCTTATCTATAATGCCCGAGTGGGGTATTGTATCGAATGCTTTTGTGAGGTCCAGGTAGGCTGTGTGGACCACCTTCCCCTCATCAATGGCCTTGGTGACTGTTTCAAAGAAATCAACCAGATTTAAGAGGCAGGACCTGCCCTTAACAAAGCCAAACTGGGTAGGATCCTGTGTCTGTAGGTCCCCAATATCTTTATTTATGAGGTCCATGATGATCCTTTCCATAGCTTTGCAGACCAAGCTAGTCAGGCTTATGGGGCGATAGTTTCCAGGATCCGTTGAGGCACCACCTTTATGGAGAGGGACCACTGTTGCCGTATGCCACTCTTTGGACACATATCCTGTAGTAAGGCTGAGATTGAACAGTAGTTTTATGTTTGGGTTTAGCTCTTCTTGGAGTTCATGTAGGATGCAGCCTGGGACACCGTCTGGTCCCATTGATGCTGTGTTTTTTTTCTTTGGAGAGGGCAGCTCTTACCTGAGCATCTGAGATGTCAGGGGAGCAGCACTCTGCTGGGATAGATATTTGCCCTTTTGGTGGGGAGGGGGGGGAGTTTGCGCTGAACCTGTCAGCTAGGATGTTGGCAATGTCTGTGGGTCTGGTGTATTTTTTGTCATTTTGGACTAATTCTGAGCATATCTGGGAATTACCACCCAGGTTCCTAACATAACTAAAGAAAGCCTTGTGATTATCCTTAGTGTCCTGTGCAATTTTTCTCTCGAAGCTTGCCTTAGACAATTTTATGAGTGCCCGTAGTTTTTTGCTAATACTGATCAGTGATGCCTTCCCTTTTTGGGATTTTGCTCTATCATTTAGTAGCTTCCTCCTTCTATTGTATAGTTTGTTTATGGCTGGGGTCCACCAGACAGGACGTCTGCCTTTGGAGGATTGGGTCTTGGTTTTATTTGGGTTCGCATGATCCATGCATTCCTGAAGGTGTTCATAGAATGCATTCATAAAGGATTCTGCGGTCTGGGCCGTATTTTCCACAGGCCCACCTTATGGTATGTGCATAAAAAATGCAATTCCACACCTCAATGGGTATGTCTAATCTCAAAACATTTGTTGGGACATATGTCCTATTGGTTTATAAATATCTGCATTTATTTTGATGCATGTGCCCTGTTCAAATGCCACAATATTGGTGGCCTGTTGCCATCAATTAAGCCTGCATGCTGTTGTAATGTCCACTGTTGTTCTATATATGCATGTGTCATGCTTGCTGTTCAACTGCTGGGACTCTGGTGTGTTGGGTTAATGGTAATATTTCTGCATGCTGTTATAACTAATTGGGAATGCTGTTGACTGTTACTAACACATATTTTCATTAAATCCTCCTAAACATAAAACGTATGGGAAGGCCGGACCCAGCAGACCCACCTGTCCCGCCTCAGCTGGCGATGGCACCTGGTACCAGCAGGTCCGGTGTCTAGCCTGGGACCTCCTCCTCCGTTGGCCCTGTGCCACCTTCAGGTGGAAGCGCTGCAGGGGATGGGGCTCATCCCCCCGTGCAAGAGTGGATGGAGGAGGGCAACCTATCACCCTCCGAATGGTCCAGGCTGTAGTGCATAGGGAGATTGAGCATTCGGCCGCTGATTCTCTACACCAGCTTGAGGCAAAAGTGGTGAGACTCATGGGTGAGCCTGCCCCTCCTACTCAGCCCCCAGCACAGCCACCATCTGGACTGTGAAGGTGCAGTGGTGACTACCCATGGGTCGGGATCTCAGTTCCACTGTTGCCATCTGTGGGCTCATGGGCTTGCGATTTCCAAACATCCTTCTCCGTCAATGGTGTTCACCCACCACATGTGTCATATTCTGTCCTGTATGCATCTAGTTTGTCTTGTCTGTTTACCTCCCCAAATATACCTACTTCCCTTAACCCACATTCCACTCTCACCTGAAAAAAAACAAAAAAAAAAAGGGGTCAATCTGCTCCCAAAAAAATTATGCCCCATACATAGCTGCCAATTTTGCACACATGTCCGCTGGACACATAAACTGATATTTAATTGGCAGTACAACATACTTTGTTGTCCTCACCCCTCTCTCAGGGGTGGAAGGTTTCATATTCCTCAACAAATTTATTGCATATGCACAGCTGTTGCTGTTAAAGAAATGGGCAGCTATGGACCTTCCCTACACCCGTCCTGCACATCCTGAGCTGTTTCCCCTACTGTCTTTCCCTCTTTGTGCCCCTTTTTCACCACTTTCCTATCTCCCCATTTTATTTTCTTTCAAAGAAATGAGCATGGGGGTTAGCGGGAGTAAGCACTATTAAGCAGTAGTAAGCGGGTTTGTGCGAGTGTGCGCTTGTGTGCGCTTAGCTAAGCATTGCTAAGCATTGCGCAAACCCATGCAAACCCGCTTACAGCTGCTTAAAAGTGCCTTAGTCACTCTGTATGTCAGGGCTCTTGTTCTGCTGAGTAGCAAAATAAAACACCTGTGTCAGTCTTGAACCCCAGACCTTGGACACACTAGACTGCATGAAGTACCAGTAAGCCACGGTAGACATACAACAGGTTGGTGCTGAAATAAATATATCATGCATCAGAATGAGTGAATGTAAAGGAAAAATAGGAATGTCATAAAACAAAACTTGTTCTGTGGAACTTTACCAGCAGTTGTTGTGGAATTGCATTACATGACTGCGATGAGAGAACCAGCCATTCTAGCAGGAAACAATGTTATATCAAAACTTTACAACCCACACACACACAGTATCATAGCGGGACAAACAGTGGCATATCTGATTAGGGCAGAGGACATACATCCCAACTGTGACTACTTTTCCGGGATGAAAATGATTTTGAAACATATGTTAGCTGTGTCCCTCTGAATCCCTCTGAAAAGTACTGACATTAGGCAGAAAAGTGGTGTATTACACTTAATGAATAATGACAATAATAAGAGTTAGACACCGCTTGTACTTCAAAAAAGGTGTAGTAATCCATATGCACTGGTTCTCTCGAAGTCTCCACTTACTGTCTGTATTATTTTGAAGGTGTACCTCACTTTTACCTGCCTTTCCCTGACTCTGTTCAAATATGTACCTGAGTGTTTCAGAGGCCTGGCAGAGGCAGAAACACACAGGCATATCAGCTTTTCTGCTGATACACACTGTGCAAATAGCTTTGGAAGGAGTTCCACAAGCATACCCTTATGTAGGACTACAGCACTGAAATACAAAAGGATGTAGCCATGTATCGGTAGCAACTGACTGTATCAATGCCATTGTACCAGTGCTGAAAAGACCTGTGCGTTGCACAGACAAAGAATAACAGGCTGACATCTGGCTACCATCTGGATAGGTCCACAGTTGGGAGCTATGCAGACAGACTACTTACCACACACACTATAGACCCAGTCTCACATAGTACCATTACAACCTCAAATCATACACATAAACACACAAAGACATACTCGGAGGCTCTGATCAAAAATCTACCAAAACAGCAGAGGCCACCAAAGCAGACACCCAAACAACCACCACCTCAGAACACAACACCTGCAACACATAGACCTCACAGTCAGAGTGTCAAACAGTCACAGCCCTTAAGGCCAAACACAATGCCAGACACACTAGTCATTGGTGACTCCATAGTCAGACACACTGACGTCCCGCTCACCAGACTGAGTAAGGAGAAGGTCACAGTAAGCTGCCTGTCGGGCGCTAGAATCCGCCACATAACGCAAGCACTCAGGTCTGTCAACAGCAGGTACAAATATGACTCGGTCATTGTCCACGCTGGTGTAAACGACCTGAGACGTACCTCCTTGGACTACATGAAAAGAGACATTGAGGAGCTCTCTGATTATGTAGCCCAGGCAGGTATGACCCTGACCTTGAGCAGTATCCTACCTTCACCAAGAATGATGCCACAATACAGAGATAAGAGGATCAGCTTTAACAATTGGCTTAAACACTGGTGTCATTCAAAGGGGATCCAGTGTCTGTCTGCCTGGGATGACATGCTGGACAAGCCACGCTGCCGCAAGGGACGGCTTGCACCTGTCACCCTGGGATTCGGATACTGGCAAAGGCTCTTGCCACCCCATAGTGCCTTTTTAGGCAAGGCTCAAATTCTAAACCTACCACCCTAGAACACAAAAGGAAAAAACTAAGGGTAATGCTGCTCAATGCCAGAAGTCTAAATCTCAAAATGCACTTTTCGAGGCCCTTCTCAGTATGGAGAACATCGATGTCTGTGCTGTGACAGAAACCTGGTTCAAGGCTCCTGAGAGCACCCCACCGCTATCAGGTTTTACCTCATATTATGCGTTCGCCCCAAAATCTGGACAATACCAAGAAAGGAGGGGGTATCCATATTCATCAAGGACACCCACACCTCAAGACTGGTGGCATACGATGCATCGGAGACCATCCAGGTGCAATTAACCATAGGCAAGACTGCTCTGCAAATTGTAGCATGTTACAGGCCACCCTCACAAACTCAGGAACCTCACATGGCCTTCCTGAAAACACTAGAGGGATAAATGTATCACCAAACACCATCATACTAGGTGACTTCAATTACCCTAATATAGACTGGGAACACTACTCAAGCCCAAACACCCTAGCCCAAAAGTTCCTGGAATTCATAAACTCAAATGCCATGGAACAACTAGTCACCATCCCCACAAGAGGAGATAACATACTTGATCTCATCATCACGAACATGGGAGCACAATGTTCAACACCGGAGGTGTACCCCTCACTGGTGAGATCAGACCACAAACTAATCTCGCTGGAGGTCCTCATCCCACCCCACCTGAAATAAAAAAGACCACAGTAAAGAACTTCTCGAAAGCCGACTTCACACTTCTAAAGACTAGTGTGGTCTCCTTTAAGGCCCCCGAGCCAGCAGAAAACAGTACTCAAGCCGCTGAATCACTTACAAATGCCTTCTACCAGCACCTGCAGGACTGCATGGATAAGGCAATCCCAAGCAAAACAAAGACTTTTTGTACCAAAGGCAAGCGTCCAGTCTGGTGGACCCCAGCCATAAACAAACTCTACAACAAAAGGAGGAAGCTACTACAAGATAGAGCAAAATCCTTAAAAGGTAAGACACCCGTGATCACTATAAGTAAAAAACTAAGAGCTCTCATAAAATCATCCAAAGCAAATTTCGAGAGAAAAATAGCTAAAGACTCAAAAGACAATCATAAGGCCTTCTTTAGCTATGTTAGAAACCTGGGAGGAAACTCCCAGATATGCTCAGAGCTAGTTCAAAATGATGTGAAGATTACTGATCCTACAGACATTGCCAACATACTGGCTGACAGGTTCAGTGCAAACTTCTCCCCCTCCCCAAAGGAGAGATATCTATACCAAACGATTGCAGCCCCCAAACATCTCCAGCGCCCAAGTGAGAACTGCTCTCTCCAAAGCAAAAAACACAGCATCCATGGGACCTGATGGTGTCCCCGGCTGTGTGCTCCATGAACTCAATGAGGAATTAAACCCACAGCTAGGACAGCTGGTTAATCAAAGTCTTACCTCTGGATCATTACAGGGAGTGGCGCACTGCAACTGTGGTACCACTTCACAAAGCGGTGCCTCCACCGACCCTGGAAATTACCGCCCATTAGCTTGACAAGCCTTATCTGCAAAGCCATGGAGAGGATCATAATGGACCTCATAAATAAAGACATAGGGAATTTGCAGACTTTGGATCCAACCCAGTTTGGCTTTGTCAAAGGCAGATCATGCCTTTTAAACTTGGTTGACTTTTCAAACAGTCACCAAAGCCATTGATGAGGAAAGGCAGTCCATACAGCCTACCTCGATCTGGCTAAGGCCTTCGATACAATACCCCACTCGGGTATCATTGAAAACTCATCAGCTTAAATGTCAACCCATACATCACAAGATGGGTTGCAAACTGGCTGAGTGACAGAACCCACAGGGTCAGAGTTGCTGGCGCCATGTCAGACTCAAAGCCTGTCACAAGTGGTGTCCCACAGGGCTCAGTCCTGGGCCCACTCTTGTTTGGCATCTACTTTTCCAGTACAAGCAAACACAGGAGGGTTATGGCTGACAAAGTTTGCAGATGACTGCAAACTGGGCCATAGTAGAAAACACATCTGACACAGATATCCTTCAGAAGGGTCTCACAGAAACGGATAACTGGTGCCAGAGCCACAGCCTAAAGTTAAATGCCAAAAAATGCATAGTCATACCCTTGAAAAACAAGGTTACCCTAGCTACCAAATAGGTGGCAATCCACTGAGCACAGAAGAAGTTATCAGGGACCTGGGGACCCAGGTTGATAGTAGTCTGTCATTCGACACCCATGTAGCTAAAGTAGTTAGGAAGACCTTCTACATTGCCCACCTTATCATGAAGGGATTCTCATCTAGATCAAGGGAGGTCATAGTCTCCCTTTACTCATCACTCATCAGACCAATGATTGAGTACAATGCCCCATTCGAATGTATCTGACCCGACACTTGCAGCAGCTGGAGAGGCCACAAAAGTTCCTCACCAAAAGGATAAAGGGTCTCAAAAATCTGTCCTATGCTGCCCAACTGAAAGAACTCCAGCTCTATTCAGTAAACACGCTTGCTCAGAGGTGACCTTTGCCTAACATACAAGGCCATGTCAAACCCAGATTTGATGAATATGCTTCACCTCAAAAATCTAGATCCATCAGAGCCACAAGGGCGGAGACTTAAACCTTGACACGGCTATTAATAGGACGTGCTGGAGGGATAGATTCATCACCCAAAGACTCCCTATGCTGTGGAACAAAATCCCGGTACATGTGAGGCAGAGCACCTCGCTGGCCTTGTTCAAGAGAAATCTTGACCAATGGATGGGAGATCGCAGATATACCCCAGGGATTACCTCAGTGTCACTGCTCGACAGAGGCACAGCAAAATAATGGGTATAGTTCCCCATACTAAAGGGGTGGCATAAGCCACAAAACGATGGGCTAGGCTTGTAAATGCCCTCGGGCAGATAGCCTAGTATGAACCTATGAACCTATGAACCTATGATAAAGTAACAGGTACACAGCAACCCTTTATGTCCAGCAAGATAACATTCACACAATAATACATAATGCTCTCTGTACATCTGCATCCCTACCCAAATGTACAATATGCCTGTGTGTTCAGGGTCTACCAAGGATGTAGGTAGGCATACTCAGTACTGGAATTGTCCAATTTTCATGAGCAGCCTGTGCTAATGTCAACACTAAAAAAGCACAAACTGTTCAGAAGTGAGTACATTAATATTCACAGTATAGCAGTTCACAAACAGTTCATGTGCCAAAAGAATACATCTCAATAACTACTTTTGTATGGCAGTTAATTGTATAAGTAGAAAATAAACTACATACTCCCATGTATCTTGTGTTAGCATTTGCAGGGGTGAGTACAATTTTACACTGACAAGTGTGTACTGGAAGTGGCAACATTCAGGTCTGAGTACAACAGTTAAATCACTGGCTACACCCCTAGCTTCAGATACAAGAACTATACCAACCTCCTGACTTAAACAACAGTGTCCACATCAAACAAGTATGAACCCCACTTTGGAAAGCTGAAAGGGCTATGCCTACCTGACTTAGCAATTTATAGCATTGGGTTGCTATGACAGTGAGTACTGCAATAACCACACAGCAGGCTGCATGCAATTACCAAATGGTGGCCAACAATTGGTGCAGAGGCCATCACATGCACATGTGCAGATACCTATAAAAGCAGGCTGTACTTGCTGCCCACACACGCAATCACTCCATTGCAGATAGTGAGAGAGAGAGAGAGAGACAGAGAGAGAGAGAGATTAACAACAAAAGCAAACTCAAAAGCAAAAGGAACACGGAAATTAATAATACCAACACATACAAAGGAAAGGTATGTAACAGATATGTATTTACTGGCATGTAGTAGATGTTTTTAAAGAGTACTCTACATACTTTGAAGCATCCATATGTGGCAGCAGTACGTATCTATGCACAGATGTCCAGCATAACTACTGCCATGGACAAATCAGTGTGTAGCTGTGTGCAGGGGGACATAACTGTGACATGTGTAGCTCAGCATTAAATGTCAAACATCTGATCCATGTTAGCTGTGTTCTGTACAGTAGTGTGGACAATGGCTGTTTGGGGGAGTAGCGCAAACAGCTATATAAACATGGATGTGACAGCGTAACATGTGCATGATAGTCATATTAACGTGTAGCTTAGCACTGGCAACTGCTGTACCAGGCTAGTATGCTAATCTAGCATTTGTAGCTATATACACACCCTCTAATATTACTGTGTGCTCACATGTGACACCTGTTTATGTTGCAGCAAGGCCCAACAGGTCAGCCGTGAGGTCCAGGGACTTACAACAGTGAGGACCTTGTGTGTGTATGGCGCACACATATGGAGATATATATATATATATGTGTCAGACATATTAACATCTGTACGTGTGCATAGAGCAAGGGACATACTGCAACTGTATGTGAAGGGTGGACATATATATGTTGGTGAAGGTTGTTATGTGCATATTTGTATGTAGGTTGTAGTGTGTGGCAGACAAGACAGCATACAGTGCTGGTATATGACATGAGGTGGTTAAACACTGTGGGTGTGATTTGTTAAGTTTGCAATGTTGCAGCCAGTGAGGCTTGCTAAAGCTACATGGCTGAGAACACCTTCAGTGCATTTCTCACAAGCCTGTGCGATATCATTACATTACTGTATACCTCACATCCTTTGCATAATTGATATATGTACACCAATGGATGTGTATATGTATATATATATATATATATATATATATATATATATATATATATGTAGAGAGAGAGTCATATATAGTGAGACATATGCCTGGTGTCAAACCCATGCTGTAAAGCTATAAGCCAACTAAAGCATAGTCATCCACTTTTACAAAACATAGTATCCCCACAGTACCACCTAGGTAGTAGCTGCCAACATGTTAAACAGGTACCGATGTGTACACTGAGCCAAGTGTTATGTCATCTCTCCTTTGGTAATCACATTTCCAAAGGTATTTTGAAATCCCTCGGTGGATCACATAAGCAATAAGGGGTCTGCATACATATCCACAAAGGTTGTTGTACACCTATAATGAATATCCATTATTGACAGACTTTGCTGCATTTGAACAGGTTTGAAATATACCTCAGGCATAAACCCTCATTCACACTATTCAATAGAAACCATAATGAGTGTGTGTCACAGGATGACCTAGGCCTGGGATCACTGCAGTGGCTGGGCTTGTCACAAGCATACGGATGTGACCTATGGTCTGGAAAGTGGCAGCACACTCTGACAAAGATAACAGATGTGTTCATGGAGAAAGCAGGGTTCCCACCTATGAAATAATTGAGGTCATATGTACGTATATGTATTTGCCACACAGCTACCTGACATGTGCAATGCGCATACTGTTGTCATTGTGATATGTCATACAGTAGTAAAAGCAAAACCCACAACACATTGACCAACAGTGTCACACACATAGAGCACACACACGCACACACACACACACACACACACACACACACACACACACACACACACACACACACACACACACACACACACAGACACACCAAGTGCAGGATTCAAACCCCTACCTAACTACTTTCTGATATTGGAGCAGTACACATTAACACGACGTACTATTCATATTACTGGGAGCTCTGCTTTCCACAGGTATATTTGTAGGATGGTGACATCATCAGACTTGACAAAGATAAGTATACCACTTTTAAGGTGTTTTAGTAGTCTCCAAAAAGGTTGCTCCTCTCCAAGGAGATACACACACACACACACACACTCATACAGTTGTCAAGTGCAGGATTCAAGCCCCTACCTAACTACTTTATGATACTAGAGGAGTACGCATTTACACAACGGGCTATACACATTACTGGGAGCTCTCCTTTCCACAGGTATATTTGTAGGATGGTGACTTCATCAAACTAGACAAAGTGGGTTACATTAGGTGACATTAGGTGGGCTACATAGAAGGAATTTCTAAACACTTTGGCCATGTGATCATCAAAGGAGAGTTTGCTATCTACCTGGGTCCCCAGGGCCATAATTACTTCCTCTGTGCATACTGGATTACCACCTATGTGGTAATTTGTGTGCACTTTGTTTTATCCAAAGGGGATGACTATGCATTCTTTGGCATTCTGCTTGAGTTCAGTGTTTTGACACCAGGTATCTGTCTCTGTAACACCCATCTGGAGGATGTCTGTGTCAGCGCAGAGTCGATTATGGACCACAGTTAGCAGTCATCTGCAAACTTGTTCAGCCATACTCCTCCCGTGCTTGCCTGTACCTCTGAGCAGTATCTACTGAACAGGTGGGGTCCCAGGACCAAGACCTGTGGGATGCCATTTGTGACTGGTTTAGAGTCGGACATGGCACCCGCAAGTCTGAACATGTGTGTTTGATCTGTGAGCCAGTTGGCCACCCATCCTGTTACATAGCTGTTAATGTTCAAGCTGGTAAGCTTATCCATGATGACAGAGTGGGGAATGGTGTTGAAAGGCCTTAGTGAGGTCCAGGTGGGCTGTGTGGACTACTTTCACCTCCATCTATGTCCTTGGTAACTGTTTCAAATAAGTCAACTAGGGTTAGGAGGCAGGGTCTGCCTTTAACAAAGCCAAGCTGGGTAGAGGCCAGTGTCTTGAGGTCCCCAATGTCTCTGTTTATGAGTTCCATAATAATTTGCTCCATAACTTTGCAGACCAGGCTGAGTTGGCCTATGGGGCAATGGTTTCCAGGTTCTGTTGTGGCACCCCCTTTGTGGAGCTGGATTACTGTTGCTCTATGGCATTCTTTGGGTACATAGCCTGTGGTAAGGTTGAGTCTGAACAGTGAATGTAGGTGAAGGTGTAGTTCCTTTTGGGGCTGGTGTAAGATGCAGCCTGGGACCCCATCCAGTCCCATTGATGTTGTGTTCTTAGCTTTGGAGAGGGCTGTTTTTACCTGCACATCCATGAAGTCTGGGGCTCTGCATTCTTCTGGGAAGGACACAGGCCCTTTTGGGGTGATGGGGGTTTGCACTGAACTTGTCCACCAGGATGTGGGCAATGTAAGTTGGTTCAGTGTATTTCTTGCCATTTTGCAGTAGCTGACAGCATATTTGGAAGTTGCCACCTAAATGTTTGGTTTAGCTGAAGGCTTTGTGGTTGTTATTCTTACATTCCTTGGCAATTTGTCTTTACAAACTGGCCTTGGATTATTTTATGAGCGATCATTGTTTCTTCCTAATAATGATCAGTGATGCCTTTGCTTTTGTGAAGTTTGCTCTATCATGTGTCTGTTTCCTCCTTCTGTTGTACAGCTTATTTATGGGCAACAACCAGCAGATTGGTTTCTTATTTTTGGATGAGTGTGTCTTGGTTTTATTTGGGATGTCTCGATCCATGCATCCCTGTAGATGCTCATAGAATGCACTTCTAAATGATTTGGCAGATTGTATAGCATTATCTTATAGCAAGGGGGCTTTGGAACTTTCCACTTTGGTCTTGGGAAGTGTGCAGTTTGCTTCTGAAAATGTCTTCACAGTGGTATCCTTGACTGGGGGAGGGGGTTGGGATGTGGATGTCCAGTGTGATTACTTTATGATCTGATATTACCAGCAAGGGGTTTATCTCTGTTGTGGA
This sequence comes from Protopterus annectens, assembly GCF_019279795.1. Classification (NCBI taxonomy): domain Eukaryota; kingdom Metazoa; phylum Chordata; order Ceratodontiformes; family Protopteridae; genus Protopterus; species Protopterus annectens. Next base: position 476,966,686 of record NC_056751.1, read on the forward strand.
ACACTGGTACCCCATGTTGGTGATGATCAGGTCCAGTATGTTGTCACCTCTAGTGGGCATGGTGACCAGCTGTTCCAGGGCATTTCAGTTTTTAAACTCTAGGAAACATTGGGCAAAGGACGCTGTACACGAGTAATTCTCCCACTCAATGTTTGGGTAGTTGCAATCTCCTCATATAATGGTGTTTTGTAGGACTTTTATATTTTCTACTGTTCTCAGGAATACTGAGTGAGGTTCCTGAGACAAGGTAGGTGATCTGTAGCAGGCTACAATATTATCAGCAGCTTTGCCCAATGTTAGTTGCACTTGCATGGTCTCCAAGGCCTCATGCTGTGCCACTAACCTGAACGTGTGTGTATCCATAAGGTAAATGGATACACCCCTTCCTTTTGTATTTCACTCTGGGTTTTGTGGCCGAAGAGCAGAGGGATTGTGAGTGTTTTATGTGGAGCATGTCCAACAGCTCTGTGTTTGACATAGCTTTGTATGTTAGGCGGAGATCACCTCTGAGTAGGCGATATGTGAGAGAGTACAGCTGGAGAATTTTGAGACGGTCTGTGTATGGCATGTATTTCAGGCCACTAATGCTCTTTATTGGTATTGATATTCATTGATATTTATAACATAGCAAAAGAAAGCTTCATGGTTCTCTATGGACTCTTTGACAATATTTTTTCCAGAACATGGACTGGATAATGTTAGGAGTGCTCATTGTTTATTGATGATACTGATCAGAGTTTATTGATCTTCTTTGAATTTTCACTTTCTTTGAACAACTTAAGTACTTGTAGTACATAGTTTGATTATGACAGAAGTCCAATATATTATATGGGTCTGTTTTCATATCACTGTGTACGCAAGGCAGGATTGGTGAATAGTGACAAGTTTCTGGGGTAAGAACTGCAACTGCCAGATAGGTGTGGCCCACTGCTGTACTCAGACATGGCCTGAGTGTGTGAGCATGCCCAGTATGACCTTTCAGTATGTTGTTGACTGACATTTGCTTTGTTTATTTAAGTGTGTGAGCATGCCCAGTATGACCTTTCAGTATGTTGCTGACTGAAATTTGTGTGAGCATGCCCAGTATGACCTTTCAGTATGTTGTTGACTGACATTTGCTTCATTTATTAAAGCGTGTGAGCATGCCCAGTATGACCTTTCAGTATGTTGCTGACTGAAATTTGCTAAATTTGTTTAAGTGTGTGAGCATACCCAGTATGGACATATATACTATATGTGTGTGAAAAATCAAGTTGGTTTTGACTTCAGGGCTCACCTTTGTGGTGTACATCAACAGGAAGCACGCTGTGCCTGCAGGGCTTCCATGAGTCACTTTGCATAGATTTATCAACATTTCTACATACAGGGGGGACAGCTATTATTTGTACATTTCTACCTGGGGGGCACACCTGATTGTTACTGTGGGTGTACATAGGATGAGGGGTTCACCTGACACTTATACACATTTGCTAGGCCTGCACTGCTATGTCAGGTACTCCATTTCAATCTGTACTGTTGCCTATCGTACTGGCTTGAGGCATACTACTGTACTACAGATCTTAGCTTCCAATTTCACATATATTAATTTGTGACTTCATAGACTACCCAACCCACATCACACTGCCTGGCCTGCTGTTATCTGTCTGCATAGGCCTGGGGTGATGTTCAGAGGGCATGCTACAGCATTTGTTTGTGTTTGCGTTAGTCTACAATTGTCTTGCTGTGTCTGTGCCAGTGAAATGCTGTCATGGCTTAGTGGTTCAGTACTGTGACTATAGTGCACAGTATCCTGAGTTCGAGCCATCACTGCTTTTTATTTTCCTGCTGGGCAGACCTGACTGGTTAAGGAACAGTAAAGCAGCAGGTGTGAGTGTGTTTACCTGACTTTGCTCGACTTTGCCTGCCTTTGCACAACATTGCCCAACGTTGCCTAACATTGCTCAACGTTGCGTTAGTTTGCACGGTGTACAGCTCCGTGCAATTGTGCTTACATATGCTAAACAGTGGTAAAAGATGCTTAGCACTGCTTTATATTGCTTAAAACATGGCAATCATGCCTCAGGTAGTGCTGCAGGGCTGCCTATGTCAGATGCACATAATACACTCCCTATACATGTTTGAAAACAGGCAGTGCCAAGTTAGGCATCCCTTTTATTTTATGTGCGAGTCAGAGAGAGGTATCATTTCCAGGGTAACTACTGAGCCATTGTATGTGCTATGCGTTGCCTCTTTGCCAAGGCCAAGGCATACTGGGCACACCTCCTTCTGCCTACTGGGGCAGGCTCAGTCTGTTCCTCCTCCGAGTCACGCTGTGCCTGTGATGGCCTTGGCAATGGTGGGGGGTTGTTTGGCCCTGCCCCATGCTTTTCCTGCTGCAGCTGTTTTCGCAGGATCATATTGTGTAGCATGGCACATACCATGACAATTTGGGTACATGTAGTTGGAGAATACTGCAAGGCTTCACCAGATGTGTCCAGACACCGGAACCGTGACTTGAGCATCCCAAACACATGCTCTATTACACTTCGTGTTTGTGTGTGTGCCTCATTATGGAGTTCTTGTTCAGGTGTGTGTGCATTTCTGATGGGTGTCATCAGCCATGGCTCCAGTGCATATCCAGCATCCCCCACTATGTGACCGTCAGGGATGTCCTCATTGGCAAATGTCTGGTACCGCTGCATTAGATGCCAGATATGGGAATCGTGGTAACTACCAGGGCAGCCAGCACACACATTCAGTATTATGCCCTGGGCATCGCACACGACCTGGCAGTTGATGGAGGGGAAGCCCTTGCGGTTGATGTAGGCCCTGACCCGCTCACCAGCTGGTGCTTTGATGTGTATGTGCATGCAGTCAATTGCACCCACTACCTTAGAGTATTCCGCTATTTGCTGGAAGAGATGCATATTGCTGGCCAATGCCTCACAGGAATTGGGGAAATATACATGATCACCGACATGTGCTGACATGGCATTCAGGAACTGGTGCAGTACCCTGGATGCTGATGCCTGTGAAATCCCCATCATATCACCAGTTGGTCTCTGGAAGGTACCTGTTACTTGTATTTGTAGGCCAACACATACCTTGGTTTCCACTGGGATGGGTTCCCCTCTGTTGGTTCTGTGTGTGAGGCGTGGCCTGCACAGCTCAACAATTTGCTGCAGGAGGTCTCTGTCCACTCTATAGCGCTCCACTATCTCCAGCTCATGTAGCCCCTGGTAGGTTACCCTGGGTCTGTACACTCTTCTCCATCTCCTCACTGTGGGTTGCTCAGCAGCATTCGCAATGGCACCACCCTCAGCATCTTGCACATGTTGCCTTATAATAGCAATGGCAGCCCCTAACATTTTTTTGTCTGAGTTAAGCTTTTTAAGTTTTCACTGTCTTTGTATACTGCAGTGTTTCTGAGAAAAACATGGGGGAATGTTGTTTGCAGAGTTTTAAGTGCTGGGCTGGGCTGGGCTAGTGTACTGCCTGTGTAATTGGCTGATTCTGATTGATTTCACCTGGCAGCTCTGCTAGTTCTCCTTGGTTAACTTCCTACTACTTATTTTCCTTCCTTTTCCCTTTCTGTTTCCACAGGGGGCAGCGCCGTGCAAACAAGCGCAAACACACGCACATGAGTGTACACGTGCGGACACAGGGTTAGACAGGCTTGCACGGGTGCACACGCGTGCACACAGGCTTAGACGGGTTTACAGGCGCGCACACATGCTCACACAGTGTAAGCACGTTTGCAAGAAATTTCAGTGATATCCACGGCGTACACCTTCAGTTTCTGGGTTTCAGTTAAGACAACTGTAGGCACGCCTCTTCCAATCCTGAGTAGATCACAGCAAACACAAGCCATTCTGCTCCAAAAAGCTTACAGTCTTTCATACATACCCCCTCATGATGTCACCTATCTTCTACTCTACTACTCCCCTACTCCTACACTTACACTCTAGGGACATGGCTCACACGCCAGGGGAAATTGGGATTCACTATCCTTATCCTCACTATCCTTATTTGCATAGGATTGCCTACTACTGCTTGGTTACATCTCTCAAACTGAGCTTCCCCCCTTAGCAACCACTTTTCAGTTGCCATGTTGCCTTCAGCCTGCCATTCACCTGCATGGCAGAAGAATATTTTTAATAAGAATGCCTATTTTTGGCTTTTTTTTTATTTTCTGGTTTTTAAAGCACCACACATTTGCGTGGCGCAGCGCTACGCTTAAACATCAGGGATCGGGGGAAAAATGATTTTTATTAATTTTCAACAGATCAAAATGCCAATGGCCTTATATTTGGCCATTGGCATGCTTCCTCAACTGGATGCATACTTTATTTGGAACTGTCATAGCTCCGTTTTGCTATTTGCAGAATGGTACTCCGTGTTGCAGTGTTTCTGCAAATAACTCTACTCTTCCATGGACAGGTTAGTGTTTCCTTGATTGCAAATTTACCTCATTTGCATAGCTTTCAACAGCAAATGATGTAATTTGCATAACATAACACTGTCCGTGCAAGAGTAGTTTTAGGAGCTCTCATGCACGCCCCTGCCGGCTGTTCCTGGATCGCTCGGCAGACATATTGGCTGTCTGCCGGCTTACACTACTCTTAGACTCCGTGCAAGCCTTTGTGAATCTAGCCCATAGCGTCACACTCAGGAATTGCGAAAATAACACTGTAAAATAGGTTTCACACTGATTAAAGAAAAACATAACTATCTAACTGCAGATTCTTAACTGTCTAAAGATTAACTATCTCTATCTAATCTAATTAACTCAGCAAATCAAGATGATACTCTTACTTCTGCAAGGCAAAACAAGAATATATGTCCACTCTTCAGGCTGTTGTCTGGTCTTTAGCAACTGGAATAGCAACTCCTTCTATTTCTGCTGAACAGCTCTAGAAAACTGAGAGTGATAAATACTGATTACTAGTTTTTGGTGCATGGGGAAACAGGTATGAATTAGGCAGCCATTAAAATGCCCCACTGTATGCATTCTTTTAGCAGGATGTACAGCTGGAGATAGCCAAGCCCTTCCAGTCACATAGAAGTTGAAGAACTATATGTTTAACATTGTCTGGTATTCCTGTAATGAACAAATTTGAGATGTTCTACTAAGTTCAATGCATTTCAAGCTAAAACATATGCAGGCAGTTTCTAAAGCAGGCAAATTATGTTTTCAAGGTTACAAATAAAATCTTTCCTGGTAAACTAATGAGCAGATAGCCTAGTTTGCCCCATTTTTAAGAGGAGTAATGTGATTTTCATTGTGCAGTAGTAAAAATGTGAGTAAATTTACAATGCTTACAATATTTTATTTATTTATTTATATTTGTTTACCAGGAAATTCCGAATGGATGCAGGTCCTTTTTCAGCGGATGCCCGGGGAGAAAAGCTCCACATCATGTACATGATAAATAGAGATACAAAGTTGCAGAAATAGTAAACAACATTACAGGTTGTTGGCTTTAATACAATAACTAGATAGTGATTATTAACAGTATATACAGTAAATGTTGCAAGTTAAGATAGTTTCTTGTCATTTAAAATATTAGTAACTAAGTTATCAGACAAGATTTTAAAGTATGTAAAGACAACTAGCTAATTCTGACTTTGGTTAGTAGTGGCGGTATTATAGTTGGGTTAAGAGTCTAGGTGCAGGGGTAAGGGTGGGGATGTTAGTCTGGATTAGAACAAGGACAAAGCCAGTGTAAATTTAAGTGGAATTAGAGCGCAGTCTTGAAAAGGCTGCTGGAAGGTCGAGTAGTTACAGAGCGTAGAAGATTGTTCCAAAGTTTAGATATGGTACATGAAAATATGGCTTCTCCTGCTGAGTTTTTGGGTTTCATAACAGTGAGTTGATTTTTGTTGCTTGATCTTAGTGGCCTAGTGGAGTGATAGGGTTGGAGAAGGGTTTGAAGGGAAGGGATGTTATGGTGGTGGTTAATAAGTTTATGAGCAAGGGTGAGTTGATTAAAGTGAAGGAGTTGTGGGAGTTCTAGCCAGTTTAGTTCTTCAAGGGAGATACAATGATGGCTGGGGTAGGAGGTTCCAGTGACAAATTTAGCAATTTGTGTAGGTCTGTCTGTCTAAGGTTAGTAAGTATGGGGGATGCATAGAGTAGGGTGGAGATTATATGGAAATTGGCTATGGAGATTCTAGCCACCTTGGTTAGGAATTGGCGGCGTCAATATAATGCACCAAGTTTCCTGTGAACTTTTTTTTATTGTGAAAGATATGTGGGTGTCATATCTGTTTATTGTCTATTTCCACACTGAGTAATTTGGTGTGTTCTGATGGAGAGATGATGGTATTGTCTTTTGCGAAAATGTTGAAGTGGGGGGTGTTTTGGATGGCTTTGGAAGGTTGGAACAGGAGAAGTTTTGTCTTACTTGGGCTGAGTAGGAGTTGAGCATTGGCTATCCATCTTTCTACAGAAGAGAATGATTCCTGTGTGATTTGTTGTAGTCCTGGTAGAGTGGGGGTAGAGCAGATGAGAGCAGAGTCATCTGCATACTGTATAAGAGATACTTGTGTGGTGGCAGTATGTAGGTTGTTAGTGAAATGTGAGAATAGCAGAGGGCCAAGGATAGACCCTTGGGGAACTCTGAGAGTAACTGGGAGGCAAGGTGATAGGTTATCTTCCTCGATTACTGATTGCTGGCATCCGTGTAGATAGCTGTGGAACCAGTTGCAGGCTGATTGTGAGAAGGAGAGGTTGGGGAGAGTAGAGAGCAGTAGCTCATGAGATACCATGTCAAAGGCCTTGAAAGATCTAGAAATACAGCAGTAGAGAAGAGGCCATTGTTTTTGTGATGAATTATAGTGTTAGTGAGGGAGAGCAAAGTGGAGGTAGTGCTGTGATATGGCCTGAAACCATGTTGGGTTTTGGAGAGGAGATTAATAGCTAGGAGGTAGTTGGAGACCTGGGCATTGATACATTTTTCAAGTATCTTGGAGAGAGGGTAGAAGATAGCAATGGGGCGGTAATTGGAGAGGTTGGTGGAGGGGGTGCCTTTGTGGAGGGGAATGATGTAGTATATTTTCCATATCGAGGGAACATAGCCTTCTGTGTATCAGCTACAATTTTCAAGTATTCAGAGGGGAGGTTGTCAGCTGCGAGTTTAGTGGGTTTAAGTTTTGACAATAGTCTTTTTATGTTGGAGGTAGGTACTGAGTTGAAGAAAAGAGGAGTGGGGGGTTTAGGGTTAGGAGTTGGAGGGCTGTTGTAAGGAAGTGTTGTTTGTTTAGAGATGTTATAGTTTCAGTGAAGTGTTTGTTGGAAGATTCAGCAATACTGCTGGAGGAGGGGGGATGGATGGCTTGGGGGTATCAACCTTCCCTGGGTGGAGGATAGTTTTAATAGTGGACCAGAATTGCTTAGGGCTGTGGTTGGTAGAATTTAGGGTGGATTTATAGTAGAGGGATTTGTCTAATTGCATTTGCTTTTTGGCTTTATTGCACAGCTCAAAGAATGATTGCCTATCTGAGTTATTTTTTGTTAGTCACCAGTGCTCCCAGGCTTTATCTCTGGATTTCATTAGGGTTCCAGTGGTCTTTTGTAACCATGGGGCATGCCTGGATTTGACTTTGGCATTTCTTACAGGAGCATGGGTGTTTAGGATGGAGTGGAAGGTACTGTTGAAGAAGTGGACAGCCTCATCTAGGTTGAGGTATTTTAGTGGTGACCAGTTAATTTTTTGCAAGGAGGAGATGAAGGAGTTGGGGTTGAAGTTGGACTTGTTCTGTATTTGCCTGTGGATAATGGGCTTGAGACTGTTTGTGTGGTGCTGAATTAGGAAAGTGGGGGAGTGGTCACTAAGACTGTCAGGTAAGCAGCCTGCTAGGTAAGAGTGAGGGGCTTTGTTGACTAGGATCCAGTCAAGTAAGGTATGACTGTTAGGGTTTTTGTTGATTCGGGTAGGGGATTGGATGAGTTGAGTGAACCCATGGAGATTAAGATGAATGGTTGGAAGATTGTTATGACAGGATAACCAGTTGATGTTAAAGTCGCCGGGAATGATGGTTTCCTGGGGTAGAGATAGAGCAGCCCAGCTCAAGAAATTTTCTAGGGGTGTAATATTTTACCCTGGTTGGAAATAGCATTCTATGTTATTGATTGCTTTGTTTGAGTTTAGTTTGAGATTGGCATAAAGCATTTCTTCATTATTTTGTTGAGGGGCAGATGTGTTCAGGAGTTCAATATTGAGGTGGTGTTTAAATATCAATGCTACACCACCTCCTTTTTTGGACAATCTGTCTGTGCAAAGGATGTATTCAGGTGGAGGTATTTCCTCACTTTTGATGTGAAGTTTGAGCCAGGTTTCAGTGAGGAAGAGAATATATGGGGAATATATGCTTATGCTGGCATGTAGTTCCTGGATTTTATTGCATATGCTTCTGATGTTTAGGGACATTATACGTAGGTCTGTTGTTTTTTTGTTAGCTAGGAGTTGAGTTGTGGGGGGGGGTGCTTGGACTAGGGTTTGTGGTTGGGTTGGATCTGGGAGGACCAGGGTTTGGATGGATGTCTCCAGTGAGGGCTAGTTTACAGAGGGTGTTTAGGATATGATTTATATACATAGTAAATTGCTTATGGTATCTTAGGAATATTTTATTTTTGAGTGTGTTAGGTGTTTGGTAATGGAGTGTTTGTATTGGGAGGATGTTTTTGGTGGCAGGGGTTGTGTAGTTATAGGGCAAATGTTTGAGTGATGGTGTTGAGAGAGTACAGTGGAAGTTGTTTGGGCATGTGACTGTGGAGCCTTGGTAGGCTGCAATGTGAGCGAGAACTACACAGGTTAGGATTGTTATTATATTAGGTAGTAGCATGATTGTGTTGGATGTAGGGGGAAGGGGTGACTAGTGGTGTAGCCTAATTGGTGGTAATTAGGGGTGGGGTTAAGTCTAAGAATAAATGTAGAGGTACTGGGGGCGGGTGGGAATGGGGGTAGTGAGGGGAGTGAAGTGAGTGTAGCGAACGGAGTGGGCTAGTAACCGCCAGGCTAAATATTGCAGGATAAGTGCCTAAATAGCCAAATTGTTAGGAGTTATTCCAGTGTTTACTGGAGTGAAGTGTGAATTCAGGTGACAAGGCCCCTTATGACTGATATTATGCCACATTCACTCCAGCTCATGCAGTAGTTGCCCAACCATCAATAGTGATCTAGCAATATATACACCATAAGAAAGGTTTTGCTGCTTGGGTTCATGTCTTTCAATATGAAATCATGAATGAGCTTCTTCTGATAAAATACTGTTTCCAATAGCTCAAATAATAATATGTACTATATAGCCAGAGATGCCTTTAGGTAAAGTTTACCTGTGCCTTTTATGTGAGCTATCACTAGAATGAATCTTTTGGCGATAAGTAATAATAATTCATAATTCATGGCACCAGCAGCTTGCAAATTTCAGAAAGAGTAATTCTCTTATGGATACATTTAGGATTCTGTGACATACATGGTCACGTGTTTGGTGTTGATTATGGTAGGACTTAATTCAAGTTTTGGATAATGGGTCCAGGTACTTTTTTTGTATATGTGTTCCATTAATAATCTCAAAAAATCCCCTTTGACTGGATTAGTGTATGTGACTGACTAGATTAAGCCATTCCATAAATGTAATAGCCTTATGAATGATCATAGCACTGAAATGATGGCTCTCTCACTGCCTGTATTGATGAGGTGTTACTTCTCATTCCGTTGAAGAATTAGACAGAAATGTAATAATAAGCAGCCCACAGTATATTCACTCTTCAAGAGTGCTTAACCCATATGTGTATTTCAGTAATATTTTATATATGTGTCACTGTATGGTGAAGTTCAAACAGGTGTTCCTTACACATGAACTGGTTTAGTTTTACATATTTAGTGCTGGGGTGGTAAACTGTCATGACATAGAGTTATATTTCATTTTCAGAGATGCATAAGTGATTATTGGAATGAATTTGTTCAACATTTCTCACAGTTTTCAATCATTTTAACTTACACATTAGAATTTGCCTATAATTTACCTTTCAGAGCAGTATCCATTTGTTAGGGTCATTCCACATGTAGTACACTGAACAGTATATATATATATATATATATATATATATATATATATATATATATATATACATATAGTGCAAGAGAGAGATGGATAAAGTGACTATACACATGCACAGCGTGAGCAAATCAAGATTATGAGGAAGTCTTTAATAATTATTGGCCAAAACCATTAGAACAGAGAAACAAGATTGCATGGTCCTATTAGGGAGACACCACAATGATTGTTGACATTTTGTGAACCTACAAATGTGCCTTGTGAATCAGTGTAAAGGGTAGAAATGCATAGTGGAACATTCCTGTCCAAGGGAATGAGAATCCAATTGTCCTCCAAGCAAGGCTGCAAAGATGTCTGGGACAGAATTTCTCCAGATGTCTGTTTTAAAAGGAGACAAACAGATCTATTTGATGAGTTCCCCACATCTGGACTAGATCCTGGAACAACACTTCCTTGAGCTGCTGCTCTTGCGAGTCTTCCCACGATCCGTTTAGTTCGTCTGCCATGATGTTTTACTTTGATTGGCTGTATGATGCCTGAAGAGTGAAATAATGCTATAAAGCCAGCTATCTAGATATAGATATAGACACAGTGACCATGGACATGTATAGCCCCATATACTTGAAATATGTAGAGTGACTATACATATGCACAGCCCTTTATAATAAATATGTATAAAGTCATCGTGCACATGCACAGTAGCAAACTCACTAGTTGATCTTAACCCAGGTGACATTCTAACATTCTCTCTGTGACAAGGCTATTGATGGATCATCTAAGAAAAAAATTAATATATAGGGTTTAATCAGGAAATTTATTCTAGCTGTATTAGAGAGACAGGTATGTATCCAGGAGACTACCCTGTCTCTGGAACCGGCTCCCATCCATGTGAAGCAGAGTTCCTCCCTAACCCAATTCAAGTGTAACTTGGACAATTGGATGGGGAACGGGCAATTCATCCCTGGCACCTATGTCTCAAATGGACAGAGGCAACCTGTAAATGGTTCATCTCCCAGGCCCCTGCTTGTAAATCTTTCATCACCCAATCCCCATTATACATACCAAGGGTACCAGAACTTGTCAGAAATTTGGGATGCATAGCTAGGCTTTAAAAGGTGCTTGTGGTTATTAGCATAGCAAACACCTATTAACCTACGAATCTGGAAATTAACCACTGACTACAACAACAACTGCTGCAACAACTACACCGAAATGAACTGACCCAGAACCTGCTTTTTATAGTACAATTGTTTAAAAGTCAAAGAAAGCTGTTAAGAGAATTCTACTTTTTCATTTCAGATTTTTGAAAAGTAAACAAACCAGCTGCTGCAGAGATTCCATTCATTTCAGCTCTAGCACACAATGACATCACTCTAGGTCAGCTGACTGGCACAACCTGCATTCAGAATTCTTTTTAAAATAAGTACATTTGGTCAGCCAGAAAACACTGTTTGATTCTAACATCTTACACAAACAATCCAAAAACATAAATTTATTTACAATATTATAGCTT